>NW_022196913.1:38514621-38558286 GCF_008632895.1 Mastomys coucha | reverse complement strand
GGGGGGGGGGGGAGTAAGAGAAGGGTGAAACGGACTTTAAGAAAAAGCTGCAAGAGTGGGAAAGGCGCCTCCCCAAGCCGGCCACAGCTGGCCCAAGCCTAATGGCGGAGTACCTGGTAGCAACTCCTCAGTAAGAGCCCCATGCATAGCACAATCTTACCCAGTATTCTCATTGCTGTATCAAAGTCTGTGTTACATGCAGATTTCTCAAGAGACTACAAGTGTGGAAGACTAGGAAGGAGGTAGGAGGGGCAGGGGGTAGGAGTTTTTCTGGTTGGGACTTACTGGAGTTTTTCTGGAGGAGCCACAGGAAGCAGGGGCAGTGCATGCCATCTCTGTGGCTGGATGCGTACTGTCATCTCAGTCACAGTGAAAATGACAGGTTCAAAAGACATGGCAGGTTTGGTAATGCCCACATTTCCATATCTGCTGTGTACCCTCCTGTGCTGGTGAACAACGGCATGCCAACTCAATGAGAACCCATGGAAGATGTGTGAGCTCTCTTTCTTCATACTGTGTATCCTAGGTATCAGGATTGTCATTATAAACAGGCAGTCACAGCCCTGCCCTCACAAACCAGAGAGGCAAGGAAAGAAAACCTCACTTAATAGTTATATCCCAAAGCACTCAGAGTATGTGGATTTCAGTGTGCCTTAACATTTCAGGGACATGCTCTCTCCAAGATCAGCTGCAAGCTTCCTCCTGGGGAAGGCAGCAGTGTTCAACAGAGTGATCCAGAGAATCAAAAAGCTTCCCCAGGAACCTGGGGAGATGATTCAGTGGGTAAAGCTTGTCCCACTCAAGTATAAGGACCCAGAGTTTGGCTCCCCAGCACCCATGTAAATGCTGGTGTGGTGGCTATTCCTGGTTGTCAACTTGACTGTATCTGGAATGAACTACAATCCAGAATTGGAAGGCTCATCTGTGATCCTGATCTGGAGGCCGAGAGATACAAGTTTCTGACCTGGATCTTGGCATGGAGATCTTGAGGCATAGTGGCTATGAATCCCAGGAGATTAAGACAGGAAGATCTCTGAGTTCAAGGTCATCTGGGATTAAAAGCATGGTGGCATACACCTTTAATCTGGGCCACGCTTTCTGCTAGAGACCTACATCAGGACATTGGAAGAAGGAAGATTTACTCTCTCTTCTTCGCTTGCTTGCCTTGTGGGACTGAGCAACTGCTAGATCCTCAGACTTCCATTCACAGCTGCTGCCGACCGTTGTTGGGAGTTGGGCTACAGACTAAGTCGTCAACAAATTTCCTTACTGTATAGAGATTCTACCCGTAAGTTCTGTGACTCTAGAGAACCCTGACTAATCCAGCTGGTGTGGCGACCTACCTGTAATCCCAGCATGGGAAGGTGAGGTAGGTGTTAGGAAGAGAGAGAGAATCCCCAAAGCAAGCTGGCAAGATAGACTAAATGAATCAGTGAGCTCTGGCTTCAAGCAACAGAATATATAAATGGAAAGCATCCACAAAAGACCCCTGAAGCCAACCTTAGACCTTAATGTGCACCTGCACATATACCCATACATATACATACATACATACATACATACATACATAGATACATACGCCAAAAACACACATGAAGTGTTCCAGGGCCGCAGGTGAGTCCTAAGATTAAAGGAGCAGTCCTGTGCCAAGAAAAAGAGCAGGCCTCTTACATGTGACATATGGACCTGGTGCCCTGTAGGATAGGGCATAAAGGGTGTGCTAAGGTGCCTTCGGTTGGCTGAGTCCAACCCCATTCACAAAACAGGATCTGAAGTTCTATATTGAGAAACAGATGTTGCCCTTGAAGGGTAAGTGAGTGCCAACAGCCAGTTCACTTCCACTGCTGACACAGGCGTCACCTTGGTCATCTCAGAGATCCAGCATCAGCGGTATTTCCAGAAGTGCTTGCAGGAAGAGACAGGAACTTGGGCTTGGATCTAACCACCTTACCTGCACTGCAGAGCTATAAGCACACGTGACTCATTCTGGAAACTCCCGTCCTGGCTGTGTTCCTGTTGCCTGGACTGGGTTACCTGACAATCCCATCAGCCACTACAGTGTCTTGCTCTCAGAAGTTTCTGTTCCTGGCCTGTTTCTATACCCCTGCAGGGGAGCAAGAGGGGCGGCTTTCTTGCACTCTGCCAAGACTGGTCATCAGGTACCTATTGGAAACTATCCTCAGCTTGGATTCACCCACCATGAATGCCCTGTGTAGAGACATGTACCAGATGTGTGAAGATGGTGAATTATTAACTACACCTTGTCGAGCTGGAATTTCATCCTGACAAGAGCTTTGTAACCATCACAATCATTAGAAGCACAGGGGATGATGCTGAGAGAGAGGAAGCCAGATGGGAAATAACAGGAAACAAAGGAAAGCATAACACCAGAGAATAAGCCATTAGGCCAGTTCTCCAGGTGAGACAGGAGTCTTGTGACAGTGGGAGAGAGGGAGAGGCCGCATACTGCGCTCAGCAGCTGCAGAAGGAATTAGCACCAAGGGAGGTAGTAAGGAGAGAGCCTTAGAAACAAGTGCCTGTGTTTAAATGTTTCCAGAGAAATATTATAAAAACATATAAATGGCCTCAAGCTACATAGGTCCAGTTAAAAAATGCTAACAATTTCATTATATATAAAGACAGCAAAGGGTCTTAATTTGTAAATGTCACTAAAACCATTTTAAACAGAATCATATCGATTTTTATAATTTGTTGTAATTATGTTTTCGTGGGGCAGGTTGTTTGTTTGTTTTTGAAATGGAGTCTTGCTATATTGCCCAAGCTGACCTCAGACTCCTGAGCTCAAGCAGTCCTCCTAAATAGTTGAGGCAATGTACATAAAACAAAAATAAATTATTAAAAAAAATCCTTCTTATCCCTATACTATCTAGACAATGATGAAGCATCATGTGATACTAACAAAGGCAAATGTGTGCTGGTGGAGAGGGGTTTACTCTCCTCGGGGCTGCAGCCTCTTCTGTTGTCCTGACTCAAGTCCACTAACTGCCCCCAAACCTATGCTCACAGAAGCATCCCTAATTAAATTCAGTGGACCTTGTTTATGCACACACACACACACATGCACGTAGGAAAGAGTGTGTAATGGGGAAGAAATATGATCAACATGTATATCTGCATGTTCATGTAATTATGAAAGAAGTAATTAAAAGCACAGACCTAGAAATTCAAATGGTAGTGCATATTTCAATCATGAAAGTTGAATGAGCAGTTGAAAGTAAGCTGGAAATGTCTCAGCTGCTGTCCAGAACTTGCTGATCACGTGGGATGTTAGGAGTCCTTAAGAAGCATTCTGAGTACAGAGTTATGTACAATGCCGTGAATCCCAGTGCTTACAAGCAGAGGTAGCAAGAGGTCTAAGAAATAGGGAAGTGTGGCCCTCTGATACCATGCAGGCACTATACCAGGGTAGTGACCCTCTAGTGTCCCCAGGACAAGGACATGCTCCACAAATCCATCTTACTGCCCTATCCCAGTGGCTGGGGCTATGGAAGGTCAGCTTGAGGGTCACTACAGCCTGTAAACCAGGCAGAGGGCAGTCAGAGTGAGCATGTGTGTTAGAGTCTGAGCTGTGGGTACCTGGCTCAAGTCAGGTAGATGCTCTGAGAAGCAGGTGTCAGATGCTAAATGACTGCTGCACTAGCAGCTGGTCAGAGTCTATACGGATGGATAGAATGAAGTATAGGGGACCCGTGGGACCAATCCCAAAAGAGTGGCAGTTTGGTCTCCAGCAGGCATTGGAACTGGCTAACTCCAATCAGGATAAGTTTCTGTGGGAGCTGGGAGAGGTGTTCACAGTGATGGTGAGGCATCTGCTAAGTGTGAGGGCCAATCAGGGCCAGCAGGAGGCTCCCACATGACAGGTAGATACTGCAGCCAAGGTATCTGTCTGTCTGCCACCCTGATGGGCATAGGATTAGAGCCTAGGCTTAGGTCAGAAGATGGTCCCTTGGAACAGCTGTTTGGCCCATCCCCAGCAAGCTGCAGACAGAGGCCCCAGTAAAATTCCAATTGCCTGTCAGAACACCACATTTTCTGTAAATGATGACTTGCAAATGATGTCAAATCAGCTTGCTGTAAAATATTGCCCCTTTCATGCCCTGTATACCTTCTGATTTCTATGTCTTGATAATCACTTCCACAGGAGGAGGAGTGAGAAAGTAGAGAATATTAACTCAGGTTCATGGGTGGATGAGCACCAGCTGCATGCAAGGTTACAGATTATAGGTGTGTCTGTATGGGAGCTAAATCCCAGCTCTTTATCTGCTGAAAACATGAACAGAATAACTTTTAGGGTTATGTCAATCCCTATGCATGCAGTGTTAGTCCACTGTAAAAAGGCTAATGTCAAAGACTTCATGTGCCCTGCCAGAGCCTGTAGTACTCTGAGAATGCTGTGCACAGTGTGGCTGAGCCTATAGCACTATGAGGATGCTATGCATACTGCAGCATAGTTTTGCCTTTCAGAGGTGACTTTTAACCCCAAATCTCAGCGGATAACATGGGGGATCTAGCTTGCAAAAGCTTCTGTGGCACTCTACTGATCTCATTTCCAGATTCGGGGAAATTGAGATCCAGATGAATAAAGGACTCATTTAACATCACAGCAACTTTCTGATATATTTCTGCTACCATTTTCCCATGGGATTATGGGGTCTCAATTTGTGAAGATCATGGGACACCTTTGAATAACTTCCAGTTGTGTTTGACTCCATTCAGGCCTTTAAATTTGTTGCTGATTCTTTGTTTTCTTTGGGGACTCTAGAATTTTTTTTTTTTAAGATTTTATTGACTTTATGTGCATGGGTGTTTTGCCGGAGTGTATCTCTGTGCATTTCATTGCATGCATGCAGTACCCATAGAGGCCAGAAGAAGATGCAGATCGCCTGAAAGTAGAGCTACAGATGGTTGTTAGACACCATATGGGTGCTGGGAACTCTGGCCCTCTGGAAGAGTGCTCTTATCCACTGAGCTATCCTGCCATCCCTTCTAGAATTTTTTAACTGTCCCATACTTGATCAGACCCAGAGAGTCAACAACTAGAGCTAGAGTCATCTCTTTGAGTCAGAAGTGCCCTAAGCTCCTATACTCACTTTCATCTGCACATATGGAAAGGTCATCTCCAGGAAGTTTTATTGACCTTGTGTCCTTCCTGTGAGCCTGCTTGGTGGAAGCTCCACACTGGGCTAGGACATAGCTCAGTGGTACAGTATGTGTTTACTATGCTTTCCTTCCCAACAAAATAACTTCTTGTGGTCTAAAGTGTGGCTCTTTACCCTAATGACTCCAACTGCTCCATACATGTTTGTTCTGTGAATGATGTCACTGTTGAATCACAGGTAGGAAGGTGTGTTTGTGTACACGGGTGTCGCCCTAAAACTAAACACTTCATAAAACAAGTAAAGGAAAGACTTAAGGGTACAACTAATTTAATAAAGCGTTAGCAGTTTTATTTCCTTTCTGTACTTTATTTATGAGTGAATGTCCTAGTACAGTGAATTAAACAGGACACACATGCTTTTTACTCAGAGAACTGCCCAATTGGCTTTTCACCAGTGTGTGTTTAATGAACTCTCAAAAAGGCAGCCCAAGCCTCTATTGAAATCAGTGTGGGGGTTCTTAAAAAGCTACCCATGCATAACTATTATCTCTCCTGGATGTGTACACTAGAAAGACTGAGTCAATGAACACAGAGACATGCATACCCATGGTTACAGTAGCATTGTTCACAATAGCAAGATATGGAGTCAGCATAGGTGCCCATCAACGGGTGAACTTAGAAAGAATATGTTGTGTATATACATGATGGAGCTTTAGCCAGAAAAACAGTGAAGTTATAACATTTGCAAAAATGTGGATAAAACTGAATGTCATCATGATAAGTGAACTAAGCCAGACTCAGAAAGATGAAAAATGTGTATTTTCTCTCCTATGTAGAATCTACATTTAGGAATAAGTATTCAAACAGAAACTCCTTGGGAAAAGAACTGAGGGGTGTGGGGTGAGAAGGGGGACAAGGAGTGTGATCAAATGTATGATACATATTAATGAAAGCATTTAGTGATATCTGTTCTTTTGTATAGTGATATATTCGTGAACAAAAAAGGCTGTCCAGATAGGAAGCTTGTTGATGTTAGATTCTCCCACTGAACAAGAAAACAATTTATTGCTCTTAAATCTTTATAGCAAATCCTTATACCACGTACCAGGTTTTCTTTATTTTAATCAGTTGATATATTTATTACTATAAATTGAAATAACAAAATTTCCTTTATTGCAAATCTCTGAAAATGAGAAAATCTCTAATTATTACCTTCTTATCAAATGACCCCAAATTCTGTTTTTATGTTCTTTCACATTACCGTATTTCATCTCAGGCTTGAGACTTGTAAAGCACACGGACTACTTCAGAGTCATTGTGCTTGTTTGAATCAATCAAGACATAAAAATATAAAGAAGTCATTTGCAAGCATCCAAACTGCTCATATTTCATGTAGAATACTAGTGGCAAGTTAGGAAAAGCTCCCAGAACTACCCCCCCCCAAAAAAAAGGAATCAAAATAGAACAGAGAACTCAAGCACAGATTATTCAAATTAATTGCTATACAGTTTCATTTCAAAGAGTAGCTTTCACACCTGCCGTGTGGCATTATCAGCAGTAGAGGCTGGGACAGCGCTTAGGCTTAGATGACTCATCTTGATTTATTCCTATTCTGGTAGTCCCAGAAGGGTCCCACCTGCGAAAGCGGCAGGAAGGCCAATGCATTTGAGCAGCACAGCACACAGCTCTCTTCATCCTGGTCTCCATTAAGACCAGTACTTATTGTTTTCTTTCAATCTGGAAAATATTTTTGGGCTTTCCCATAAGGGTCTCTCTGCACTGACTGTCCAGCCTCCTCTCTGTGTAAAAAAGATGCCTTTACCCTATCCCTAAATTCCCTCACTTCTGTCCTGGGCCTGATGCTAACACTCTGGTGGCGGAGAAGGAAACTTGTTCCTTGATTTTTAACTGCTGATTTCACCAGACAATTGCACAACTGATGACCGCAGCGTACAATAGAACTAAGAAGGGTCAAGCAGGCCTGAGTTAGCTGAGCACCAGGAGAGAGAGGAGAATGGGAACGTGAGTTAGAAACCTGTTCCTACAGTCAGCTCCTCAGTCACCACGTTCTGCCATACACATGCGGAGGTAGGCACAGGATGGGGTTGCCTAAGCTGTGTGCTCCCATTCAGTTTAAAGACACATCAAGAGAGTGGGTGGTGTGTGCCTGTAATCTCAGCTCTCAGGAGGCTGAGGCAGAAGGATTTCTCTGAGTTCTAGTCAAGCATGGGCTGCTCCATTGGATCTTCTTGGAAAAGAAAAGGCAGAGAGAAAGGAAAAAAGGAGGGAGGGACAGAGAAACAGAAATCAGAGCTATCAGGGAAACCATTTTTTATCTTGATACAGTAGTATCATTTAGGAAGAGCTCCACAAAAAATGTCCATATAAAGCTTTAGGACCATACTGCACTGTCGCTGTTTAGTGTAGGATCTTTCTAAAACATATTTATCTTGTTTTTAAAAAAAATTACAGAGCTGTAGTGATGACTGGTGGTTAGAAGCACTTACTGCTCTTACAGAGGATGCATGGTCAGCTCCAGCTTCCGTGTTAGGCAGCTCACAACAGGTTGGAGCTCCTGTTGCAGGGTATCTGATACCCTCTGGCTTCCCCAGGCACCTGCATGTAAATGATGCATATAAACTCACACAGGCAAATGCATCCACATAAGTACCAAACAAATCATTTAAAAAAAAAAATCTAGGGGCTGGAGAGATGGCTCAGTGGTTAAGAGCACTGACTGCTCTTCCAGAGGTCCTGAGTTCAAGTCCCAGCAACCACATGGTGGCTCACAACCATCTGTAATGGGATCCGATGCCCTGTTCTGGTGTGTATGAAGACAGTGACAGTATATTCACGTTCATAAAAAATCTATTATTCTAGATGTGTGTGCATATGTGTATGTGTGTGTGTGTGTGTGCTTGTATGTGTGTGCTTGTGTGTGTGCATATGTGTGTATATGCATGTGTGTGTGTTTATGTATCAGTGTGATCCATAGCAAACATGAAGTCAGAAGACAAGAAGCAGGAGTTGGTTCTCTCCTTCCACCATGCAGGTCATAGGGATAGGACTCAGGTGCTCAGTCTTGGCTAGCGTCTTCCTGAGCCATCCCATCAGTCCTTATTCTGCTTTTGAAGAATACCATAAACATGCACAATATAGAAAGAATTCTGAAGGCCAAGTTCCAGACCTACCTGTGCTAGTATTGGTGCTAAAAGCATGTCAATACTAGAGCAGGCAAGAAGGGCATTGGCGGCAGAGACACATGCCAAGCAGAAACCCTGGCATTAAAGTTGTTTTGCCACTTTACTGCTCCTGGGTACTACCAGGCTCCAGTGTCAAGACAGTGGGATATATCAGAGGCGCTTGTTATGTGTGCAGTTCCTGTGCCGACCAGAAGTAGTTGGAATGCCTCGATTCTCTGCCACCTTTCCCAGTGTGTGGCTCTCAGCCCTCTCTGCTCCCCACAGCCTAGACCAGCATGGATCCTCTCCTCGAATTCACTCCTTGGAGTCAGCCCTGATGGCTCTTCCATGAAGAGCTGTTGCCAGTGAGCTGATCACACAACCTCCATGACACCCAGTCAGAGATCCTTTTACTTAATTCTGTTCCGTGACTTTTAAAGCATGAGGTTCACTGGGCAGATGTGGCTTTCATCTACTTTATTCTGGTTTTTTTTTTTTTTTGGTTAGAGTATTTGATATCTCTGAGTTTAAGAGCCATGTTCTTCCCAGGTCCCAAGCCATGGCCAGGTTTGGTTTGTTTTGAATTCTTGAGACAGGGTCTCACTCTGTATTTCAGGCTGGCCTGAAGTTTACTAGGTAACGCAATAGCCTTAAATTCAAAGCAATTCTCCTGTCTAAGCCTTCTGAGTACTGGGATAATAGAAGTGAGCCTCCATGCCCAGCTCTGTCAAGGCTCTTAAACTTTAGGACGCTATTATCATACACGTATCCTGAGAAATTCCATCAAGTTCCCACCACGTTATCCAAACTGAAACAGGCCCCTGGGTCTTCTCATGAGCCCCAGCTCAGTTGTTTATGGCTTCGCATATATCTTAAAACCTAACTGTTCAGAGCATGTATTCCGGGGCTTGTGGCCTTCTGTAATGCCTGAGAGATCCTCATCAGGACAGTACTTCCCCAACATCAGCTGTCCGGGTGGCTTGGCTCGATGCTTTGCTGTGTCTGAGGTTAAGGAAGTGAGCTCTCAACTCATCCAACCTGCCATTTGATGACCGAGTGTCCTGGGCTCTTAGATATTCTCCGCCTGAACTTTCCCAGCTGTCAAATGAGTAATAGCAGGATAGCCTCATCAGGTCTAGAAACTGGTAGGACAGTGCCTGCAGTCACCAGTCTGCTGATGGAAGGTGGTTTTCAGGTTAACATGCTGTGGGAGACAATTGTGTGGCTGTTGTGAGTCCTCCCAGGTGTCCCAAGAGAGTGTGGTCCTGAATTCCCTTCACCCCGGTCCTGTGGCTGCTGGTCCTTATATTCCACACCATCAATATCTCCATATCCATACCAGCTCCTTCCTCACTTCTCTTCCTCTCCCTTCTCCTCCTCTCTCACCTATCTCTTCCCATTGCTGGATAACTCATGACTGGAACGAGACAGAATGGAAGCCATTCAGTCATTCTCCTTGTGTCTTTGAAGGATTTTCCCTGAGTCTCTCAGATGGCTAATGGCTACCCAGCAGTTTGAGTCAGCAAAGAAGTTGATCCTGTACCTTACTCAGAAGAACTGTGTGAGCCCCGAGAGTGATATCAAGGGAGTGATGCCAGGTAAATACAAGGCACTAGTCAGGAGGCCTAGGGGATGCTGGGTAGGTATGATGCTCTGGCCAGGGAGCCTAGGGGATGCCAGGTAGGTATGATGCTCTGGCCAGGGAGCCTGAGGGATGCCAGGTAGGTATGATGCTCTGGCCAGGGAGCCTGAGGGACGCCTTTGTCCTGAATAACTGTCCTGGCTAATGTTTGGTCTATACTCCTGTGCCTATGTGGTTTGCAAAGGTTTGGAAAGGCAACAGTAGCTGCTATGGTCTAGGAGTGAAAATAAACTGAAATTCTCTCCACTTTCTGGGAGCTGGTTCCTTTTGCAATCAAGCTGAATACACTATCATGTTCCTTACAGCCCATACAAAGCCAGAAGCAGGATGGGAGTTGGATACACACCTGATCTTTATCAGCTGTATTGGCTTTGTGGAGCCCAGTGCCTCCTTTCCCTGACTGCCTACCAGGTTTAAAGCCTTGGCTCAGAGTATGGATGGTGTTAGTGACCTCTCTTCTTGAGTATGATCTTCAAAGGGCTGCCATTGTCTATTTATGGCCATGACCTATTTGTTGGTCAGGGAAAGAAGTGGAAGCACTCACTATTTTTGTACTGTGGTTCAGACCCATAGAATTCTTGTGAATCAGGGCATCAGCAGAAGCTAAGTGGGGCTTTCAAGCTGGGATCCTGTAAATGGCAGCGGGAAGTTCTTCACAGCCAGGTTCCTAAATCCTCCCTGACACGCCAAGATACTGACCTTGTAGATCTGAAAGAAACCCAAGGAACGTGCACTATTAGTGAGCTCTGAAAGAGACTCTAATGCAAGGGACCTAGAGAGTCCCTTTGGAAAATAGTAGCTTTGACCTACCTCAAGACCTGTATGCTTTGTAAAATCCCCTAGGAATGTAATGCATACTGTGTGTGAAGGGTAGGGGGAAGTGGCACAGAGAGGTAGGGAGAGAGGATGAGGGAATGAATGACTTGACTGTAATGAGGATCATGTGATTACCATTCATTCATTCATGACAAAGATATCTATTAAGCACCTGATAGCACACAACACTATGGAAAAGGCTAGGCCTGACTCTTAAGGAGCTCACAGAGGGGAGGTCTTAAATGTACACTCATTAGGAGGGGTAAAGCACTAAAGAGGAAGGATGGGTGCGTGGAGACTGCAGTCCAAGTGACTACTAAGCCTGCCTTTCAGACAGGTGTGCCAAGCAGGAGAATGTACCTTGCAGGTCCCCATTTCCACTGGAGAGTGTGTGAGCCACCTTGATCTTGAGAGCTCTTGGCACCCAGTGGGCTTCTTACTGGATGAAGATAGATGTAGGGGTACAAGAAGGGTAGCATACCTCTCTTTCCCTGTGCTCAGGACACAAAGGCTGAGCCACAACCACTTGCTGGGTGAGATGTGGTCTACCAAATCCTTTAGCTCAGTCAGGAAAAGTCTGGTCAACCGAAAGCTCTGAATTCCCTGGAATGAAAGATGCAAGCCATGGCTGGTCTACCTGAAGAGTACTGAGTGCTGGCTTTTCAGAGGGCCATCCTGGGCCCCCTTTCTCAGTCGCAGTGACAGTAAATGATATTTCGATCATAATAAAAGATCAACCCATTCTTAATGTTACATCCTCTGTGTGGTATGCATGTGGACACATTTCTTTACAGCAGTGCATTTCCAAGGGATGTAATGATGCTCCTTGTTTGCAGATGAAGAAAACATGGCACAGAGAGCTGGGCTGCTTTGCCAGAGACCAGTTAGCTAAGCACTAGTGGAGTGGGAGCTGAACTGGGGAAGTCTAACTGCAGTGACTTTACTGGCTGCTGAGAAGGGGAAAAGGACCATGTGACATGTGGGAAAGGATGTCAGGGTACTTTCTGGGCCAGGACTGCCTGGTTTGGACCATCACATAGATTCTGTCAAGCAAGCTTCTGTTCTCAAGTCTTGTTGTCTGTTTGTTGCTGGCCTCCTAATTAAATCATCACACTCCTCTTCTTTCGGGTTAAAATATTATCTGGGAAAAGCTTGTTTTCTCGATCTTAATTACACTGATTCAAGTCCCTATTTTTAGAAAGTGATATTAGCTCTCCTCCACCCCCATTTCTTTGCTTATGAGTTTGGTTGGTGTTTGGTTCTCTTCTGTGTCTCAGACTGGGAGCCAAACAAGAGGTGATTTGAACCCCTGGTGACTAACAAAGAGGAGAAAGGCTTCACTCTTAACCAGGATGTGTCATCGTTAGTGTACTCCCTGTGGGACACTTATTCACCCTGGCTCTGTATGCCCTCCTCCCCGACGCACACACATACTGCCAGATGCATCTAGACAAACAGTATACAAAACTGTCCAGCACTTGGGGAAATCTATCTTCTCTGGGATTTCCAACTTCTTTAGCTCAGAATCACTTCTCCACCATAATCATCAAACTCCTGGGCTCTTTCCCAGGTTCTTCACAGCCACACTCATGGCTCTGTCCTCCCCTCCTTCACCAGCAGCCCAGGAACAAATACAGTCACATCGTCACCTGCTCAGGGCTTCAAGGAAAACCCCCATGCTTTACATATGGATTTAGAACCCCTACTTAATGTCTACCTCCCCCAGGCCTCTCGTCTGTGTTGGACCCCCATGTTCTTCCTTCCCATAGGCCTCACCTCAGAAAAGTCCCATTCTCTCAGACCCGTTCTCCCATCCTCAAGGCTAGCTCCTCAAGCCCGGCTCAGCCATCATACTCAAAACAGCTGCACCCCTCTCTCAGCTGCAAACAGGAGTTTCTCAGTATTAATCTCTACACCACAGAGTCTCTACTGCAGAGCCCAGGCTATACCTCAAAGGAGACACATGGACAGCAACATTTCATAAATATTCATGATATACAAGAATCCAGGGCTCCTACAGCCAAGAAGAGGCAGGACTGTTCCTTAGGGTGTTTCCTGCCAGAAAAGTGCCTTAGGCTGGGATGTAATAGTGAATGAGAGACCTCATGCCATGTTAAAGCATGCTAGTCTTGGGCTATGCTAAAAGAAAACCTGGTCTCCCCAAACTTCCCATTTCTATTTTTTAACACTGTCTTCAGTTTTTATTTGAGCATAAGTGGTGGTCTTAGTGACCTGTTCAACTGAATTAAACACTTGGATGTGTTCCCAAATGTCCTTCTCACAGTGTCATGATATACCAAGCATGACAGCTCTCCTTCCCAGGCCTGACTCAGATTGTGAACATTTACAATGGATGTAAAGACTCTGCTGCTTCTGTGTTGCCCATAGCCCACAGAAGAGAAAGGCCAACTAAGCTTACGTCAGAGGCCTGCTCAGCCCCCCACTTTCAGTGATACTAAGACACAGGACAGAGACTGGAAGACCCAAGAAAAACTCCTGAGAATGTGTCATCCTTTTCAAAGCCTCATGGGGAGGGGACACCGAGGCCTGGAGAGGTTAAACAGTGAGTTCCTACTTCCAATATACTCCCTGGGATGGAGCTCATTGAAGGGTCTCCCATGGAGAAAGACCACATGCATGAACTTTTTCTTCTCCTCGAGGAGAGGAGAGTGGTATGCAGGGAGCAGGAATCATTTGACCTCTGTGGGTCACCTCACTGGGGAAGCAATCCAAAAGTCGATTCTGACCCAAGGCTCACAGTCCCAGAGAGGCTGCCCAAGGTATGCTTCCATGGCCTTCTCTCTCTACCGCTCTTGAAAAGATACAAAGGGACGAGAATCTTTTCACTGTCTCCTGCATCCAGGGCTTGGAGCATGAGTACCAACCCTGCCATACCTAAAACCATGGATAGTACCTGACTTTAGACAGGCTAGGTTTCAAGTTCTACTCTAAGGTCTAATTTATAAATTAGGCACAGGAAAGGATTAATAACAACTCATAACAAAAGCTAGAGTAATTATGACAATATAATGTATGAATTTCTCATTTCTGGAATTTCCCATTTAATACTTTCAGGCCCGAGTTAGCCTTATGAAGTGGAGACCTCCATTCCTATGGGCAGCTTTTTCAAGGAGGTTAAGAAGAAACACAGAGCTGAGCTTCTCCCCAAACTGCTTCACTGCTCCCAGACCTAGGGCACTGACCACAAGGGTCAAGGAAATGTGGGGCAGGGTAGACACACCTAGTTTGCCAACACTAAGTCTGCCTGTGTCTCAGTTTGACATTCTGACAGCACTGAGCCGACACGGCTGAGGTACCCTGCTCTGAGCTCTGAAAAAGCAATGCTCTTATTTTGCCAGCTGCCTGGTACCTGTTTGCTTTTAATTCCCAATGCATGAAGTTTTGGGCAGTTCCTAAATTTCCACTCGATAGCTAGAGAGACAAGAAAGTTTCTTATTTCCAGTGACCTCACAGGGTCTCAGAGTTAGCTAATGCTTCCTACAATTCGGAATGTGTGGGTTTCATCCCAGAAGACAACACAGGAAGCAGCAGAAGTTGATGTTGTTGATGATGGGCCAGTAGTATGAGTAACAGAGACACTGACAAAACATCAATAGAGCTGGAAAAGTTAATTTAATTCCCTTTAGGATAATACAATTACAGCTAAAGACTACAGTCAATTCTTAGACTGGGCTCTAAGGTTTAATGTTATTTAAAAAAACAAAACAAAACCTTCAGGTCATAATACAATTGCTATAGCTTCTTTAATATACTATTTCATCCACAATAATTCATTAGCAGTTACATATAGACCACGAGGCTCAGAAGGCTTCCTCTGTCCCTATTCCCACAGACATCTTTAAAGGTCTTATTTTGGAACTATTTCATGTGTACAGGAAAGTTAGGACAGTACAGAACTTTTCTATACTCCCAACTCACTATCCCCCATTGCTAATGTCTACTATTATCACAACACATTTGTCAAAACTAAGAAACCGGACACAAGTATACACTGTTATATATATATATATTTGTTTTGTTTTTTCAAGACAGGGTTTCTCTGTGTAGCCCTGGCTGTCCTGGAACACACTCTGTAGACCAGGCTGGCCTTGAACTCAGAAATCCGCCTGCCTCTGCCTCCCAAGTGCTGGGATTAAAGGCGTGCGCCGCCACTGCCCGGCAGTATACACTGTTATTAACCAAGTGCCAGGCGCTACTCAGTGTTCTCAGTCTCTGTCACTGGCATCTGGAGCTCCAGGGTTCCGTCTGGGCATGCAATTTGCCATTACGTTGCCACTGTCTTCTCTGGTATTGACAGCTCCTCGGTCTTTTCTTGTTTTCATGACCTTGACAGGCTTAGGGGCGCTGGCTCCTTGTTGGCTCTAGGAAGCATCCTTTCTGTTTTAGTTTCTACGGAGGGGATGACTCCATGAGGACATGCCAGCTAGCAGGCACAAGGTGCCGCAGGCTGAGTATGAGTACTGCTCTCGAGTAGCAGCCGCACAGCATCTTCCACCTGGGGCGTTTCCCATGTTCTGATCTTCCCTGTTAGATTGCCAGACCAGCCCTAGGACTTGAGTAAATTCCCAGCTAGGCTGGGGTAACTTACCCCAAAGCACTGCTTGAGTGGGATGAGCCTTCCAAGTGCCTCAGCCTCATAGCTTCAGTGTGTCACATCTCTAAGCGGAACACACTGTCCATCTTGTTCTAGGAATGGAGCCTAGAGCTTCATGCCTCCTAAGCACTGAGCTATATCCCATCCCCCAAAGAATTTCAACTGTTAACTGAAGCATGCACAAATTGTGTGTGTGTGTGTGTGTGTGTGTGTGTGCGCGCGCATGCACGCCCGCACGCAATAGTTCACATCCTCTAAGGACAGTTGTGTGTAGCTTCAATCCTGAGATTAAGGTGCATATAAGCCTGTAGCTTTGCAAGCTTCTGAGCTGTGAGTGACATAGGTGGATGCAGTTTCTAGCAGAAAGAAATCACTTTGTGTGTGTGCAGGACATAATTTAGGCATCAGTGACCTAGACTCCCATCATGGAGTAATGTGGTTAGGCAAAGTGAGTGGGGCTTGCCTGTGTGTACCTTGCCTGGTTCTTTATAAGCAGGGCTTGGGTAGAAATGTACACTGGCAGTATGATTTGCACCCTTTCTGTTCTAGCGGGAAAATCTGTCTAAGTTAGTGTCATGAACACATTTCCAGCTAGAACACCTAGACTCGTCACCCTGACTTAAAGGCAAAAGGCTTTCTCCTCTTTACATGGTCCATGGGACACTAAAGATGTGTTTTAGCTGTGTCTGAAACCTTCCATCCTGTTCAAGCTCATGCCTCTGTCTCTTACAGAGCTAGAGAAAGAGCTTTCACGGAGGCCCAAGAAGGTGTGCATCGTGAAGGTTGTGGGGACAAGGAACCTGTGGAAAAACATCGTGGTTCTCTGTGTGAACTCGTAAGTCATGGGAAACACATGTAGTTAGAACCAGACAGACCCTCCTCCCACCCCTGGATGAACCCTGAATCCAACTTGTCTCAGCCTGTCTCTATGAAAGAGGCCCCAGAAGTATGTCTGGGGATGTTTGAAGGATGACAGGACTCAAAGCTATCTACCACTTCATCAAGAAGCCTTAGGCAACCAGCACTGAGCACTGCCCTCAACCCAGCTACCTGCCCCATGCCAGTGTCCTGCATGGTTCAAGGACTCCTAGGGCTCTGAACTCAAAGGAGGCCAGGAGGCCTGGTGAAGTCCCACACATACCCATGTCCACAGAAACAATACCCTCCCCCTCTGTGAATTTGATAAGAGTAACTCTGATGGTCTCCTTCATCCCAGGTCTAGGGAACTCTGAAAAGGTGGCCTCACCTTGTGCCTCTTACACTAGGAGGTGTTCTCAAGGTTGGGGTTCCTGGCCGTGTCTAGGGAGCAGTGCAGATTGACCCCATGGAACCTTGCCCAGGGCTCTGACCCAGGCTCCAAAGAGCTACTCTCCCTACATGCAACCAGCTCGGCCACCTGACTAGCCCACCTGCTCAGAGGGCAGCTGCTGCAGTCAGGGACAGGTTGCCTGACTCCAGGACAGGTTGCCTGACTCCAGGGCAGGAGCACAGGCTTCCTCAAGAGGCCCCTTCCCACAGCTCTACCCCTGCCTGATGGGTCTGTGGCTCAAGTAGTTTCATGGTAGCCCCAGTTCCAGGGCTAGGTGTGTACCTGGAAGTCTTCCCTCACAGCGCCACAGCCTCATCCTCCCCACTGCACAAAGTGGACCTTTGGGCAGAGGTCATCTGGGAGGAGGGAGTTAGACTTTTGTGCATCTGTGAAAGGTCTCAGGGCTGCCTTCAAGTAAGGAGGCTCGAGTTGTAGCCTCCCATTCTTTAAAGTTCTCCTGTTAGAACAGCTTGGTGAAATCAACAACTCTGAGGAACCCAATTCAGTTTCTTTTTTGAGGTACAAAGGTTTCATTACCCATTAACAGAAGAGTGAAGATCTAATTGAGGTCAGACCCTACAGTACTTATCCCCCCAAGACACATAGAGGCTAGACCCCAAACCCTCAGGCCTCCCCTTCTTACCAGCTCTGGCATGGTGGTCATCACTCCGCTGTCCACTCTCAGGGAGGAGCTAGCTAGTTAGCAGTGTTCACGTGAATAGAATGACTTTGCCAACTTTTATGTTGCAAAAAAAAAAAAAAAAAAAAAAAAAAGCCACAAAATCAGGCATAAATGAGATGAGTTTTCAGGTTTGTGATTCTTGTGGGGCAAAGGCACCCTATTTCGTAATCTTCTGTTGTGGTCAGAGTTCATTTCTCCAAGTACAAAAGGCAATCACTGTGAGGTGGCAGTTCACCAGGAAGGAAGGAAGCTCACGTGGGATCCCAGGAAACTGAAGCACTCGAATCTATGGCTAGACTATAAAACAGCTGCACAGAAAAACTGGGCTCTTTAGAGAGGATAGGTCAAGAAAGTCACATGCAGCTGACAAAAGGTAGCTTCCCTCTACAAGGGGTGGGGCCTGCTGCTACTAATCTTCCTCAAAGAAAAGGACTTAGACTTCCCTGCTGCATGAGAGGGAACTTGCAGGGCGGGTAGCTCCAGGATGGACGGGAACTAACAATGAATGGGTTCTCACGCACTCTGGAGACTTCATACGGAGCTTGTCCTTGAGAACCCTTCAGAGCCCTAGAAACACTTGTCTGAGCATCAGCAGCTCCCCAAGTGTATCCCACCCAGTTTCATGCCTGCTGTCCAAGGCATAGTAGGATACACATTGTCCAATGGGTGCATATACTCACATGGGGTAGCAAGGAGATGGACCTAGTGTCTTCATTTGGCCTGGCATCTGCTTGGCTTTTCCTCCTAGCTTGGTTACATGAGAGCCAGTATGAATAAATAGGTATTTTTCTGGATGGATCCCAATTTTTCAGCACTCAGAAAAGGAAGCAGAAACCCAGATAGGCAGTATGGCTCGGAGGCGGTCACCAACCAACTTAGATATGCCCTATATCTGCTGCTGGTCTGCTAAGTGGATCTGACCATGTTCTTGTGCTGATCTTAGAGTAAATTAGCACACAGAAGGTGCTTTGTCCTACACCCTTGGTGAACAAAGAACCTCAAGGATGTTTCTTTGACGTCTCTTTGCATTTAACTCTCTCTCTTTCTCTCAGGTCCACACGTAGTCACAGCATGGTTTCTCTCACATGTAAAATGCTTCTCTGTCTATCAGTCACCTCAGAGCATGTCCCCCAGCTCTCAGTGTGTATGTGTATGTGTCTCCTGCAGGCTGACAGGGTACGGGATCCACCACTGCTTTGCAAGAAGCATGATGGGCCACGAGGTGAAGGTGCCACTCCTGGAGAACTTCTATGCTGACTACTACACCATGGCCAGCATCGCACTGGCCTCCTGCCTAGCCATGTGTCTGGTAGTCAAGTTCCTCGGGCGCAGGGGAGGGCTGCTGCTCTTCATGATCCTCACTGCCCTGGCCTCACTTCTACAGCTTGGGCTCCTCAACTGTGAGTAGGCTGGAAAAGGGAGGCAAGGCAAGAGTGCTGGGAAGGGAGCTAGCATAATAGCAGAGAACATGGCAGGCATGGCAGATTTCTGTTTCTGTAACAAAATACCTGAGACAATCAACTTAGCAAGAAGAAAGGTTTGTTTGGCTTACAGATTTGGAGTTTTCAAGCAGTCCATGGTTTGTTGACCCATTGGAGTCTGTAGCAGGACAACACATGAAAGGAGTGTATGGTAGATAAATCAATTTGCTTTATGGCATGTAAAAACAAAAGAAGAAAGGGATCTTGAGTCCTAATGTCCTCTTTGAGAGTATACCCCCATGAGGCTCCACATCCTAAAGGTCTGCTTCCCCATACTGCCCTGGGTGGAGACCAAACCTTCAACATATGGTCTTTGGGGGACTTTAAAGATCGAAACTATAATGGAATGACTAGATGAGACTTGAGAAGTTTTCTATGACCTGAGTAGTCATTCTGAAATTGATAGCCACAAGAACTTGCTTCAGGAAGAATGGGATTTTAGTAGAACATATTGTTCTCTGCCTCTGAGAAGTGCTAGGCCTCCCCTCTTCCTCCCACCCACAGGCCAGTGGCCCCAAATAAGAGCTCTCAAGATGCACGGTAACTCCCCAGCATGCCAAGCCTGTATGTCCCTATAAAGATGGTTTCACTATGGGCAGACCACTATATGATTCTCACATAAGGAGAACAGACATGTCCTTCTACAGCAATCTGGGGGAAATCTGGGAATTCTTGTATGGGACACAGTTTTTCTATTGATGTTCCAAAACGTATCATTTATCAGAGTATTCTATAAATGTCACATAGCCCCTTAAAACCAATCTAGAGAGCCCATTTAGTCCTCCATTAACCACTGTGCAATCCTCATAAATAATTCTCTCACCTAAGTACAAGAAAATCCCACTGCCTCCTCCCCATCTGCCCAGAGCACAGTGCAGACCACTAGCATCTTCTCATGCCAAGCCCCTTCCCTGGGACAGGCTCAGAGCACTGCTGAGAAATAGGTACCATTGAACACCCTCTTTGGAGGAAAGCTTACCCCAGCTGCAGAGTGAGACTTACCTACTGTCCCTTGCACCACATGTCACAACACCTTGGTGCATAGTGGGTTATAGAAGAACCAGTTTCAAAAGCAGGTGGTTTTCCTAACTTAAGCATGTTCTTATCTATCTGCACCATACTGGGCAATAACCAAAATAAAAAATTAGTAGCCGTTCTCTGTCACCCTAGATGGACACTGCCTAGCTGACCTGTCCAGCTTACTCAGTTGAGACAGATCTGGCAGGGTCCCTCAGCACCCAGAGTGTTTGGTACTGAACAGGCATGCCACAGGGACTCCGGGCAAAGGGCAAGTAGTTATGAGGAGTTGGGTTTGGAGAAGCATACATGTGGCCTTGCTCACAGAGAGCAATACCCCTTGGCACAGACCAAGAGTACTACTGCCTATGCAGAGAAGCTCCGTTTAGGATCTACTTGGATCCCCTCTGTAGGACTGTGTTGTCTCCCAGACCTCGTGGCAAATAGGGCCTTAGTCCTCTCTTTAAACAAAAAGGTCTTTGTTTAGTCCGGTGTGAATTCTACTGCCCAAGCGGCCAGCACCAACTCAGACTTAAAAGGAAGTTCACTTAGAGACAAGTCATGTGGGAACGGTCAGCGCCACCCTAACCCTAACAAGCCTTCTTCCTCTCTCCCACTCTCGCTACCCTGTGTGTGTGTGGGCACGTCCATCTCACGGTTCCAGTGATCGGCAAATACAGCCAGCATCCAGACTCAGGTGAGTACCCAACATTCCCCTTGTTTGTGCTTCCTTGACATTTATTACGTCCACACAAGAGTTGCCACCAGCACTCACCAACCGGTTTCTGTTTCCTCTCTCTCCTCCACTCGTCTTTACCCTTCAAGAATTGCAGCTGAAGTTGGCCGTAGGTTGGACACTATAAGCATCTATTTGTATTCTCTATCCCCATCTTGTGCTAGAGAAAGCAACTCGTGTCTCCCTGGTTTTGTGCAGCTTGGCGTGCATGCCCTCCCTGTCCCCTGATCCAGCACCAGTGCTGTTTGTCCTTGGACAGCAGCTAGTCAGGATGAGAAGGCAGGAGGGTTGGGGGCTTGGTCGTCCATGCTATAGGGAGAGCCATCATCTCCTCACGACTCATGCAAGCTTGCTGCTCTCCAAGTGGGGAACAGCAGAGGTGCTGCCCTATACCCCATGCTGCTATGGAGCCTGCCTGCCCCAGACAAACCCGTGCCCACAGTGCCCATAACAGCACTTGCCCTCCTTGCAGCCCTGAGGGAAACTGAGCTGAGCATGCATGCCAAAACACTGTGTGCAGTACTGCCTCGTGCTAGCTAGGATCCAATGCCACCTGTGGTCACAGAGACTGCTGAGTGCTTTCCCTCCCTCAGGGCCCATCAATTATTCCATTTGGGTCATGTGTGGTTTTGTGTACTTAAATCAGCTTTGACTCTGGATTGGGTGGGTCCACCCTGAGGTTGCAGTCTGGAATCCAGGGCAGCTAGTGAGCACCTTAGCCTGCCTGGCATAGCTTCTGGCTGAGGAATTCTACAGGCCACTGTGAGCTCAGCATGCTTGGTGTTCAAGGCACTAAGAGACAGCAATACAGGAATGCTTAATGGGCTCCAGGCTCCTCGGCTTAGAGACTGCTCACCCAAAGGCCACTGCATGCCCAAACCGGTCATTGGAGAGGAGGGAGCTCCTGGGATATCCCAGGCTTCCCTTCTCTCATTCTCGTTCCAGCTCATCCCTTGCCTAGCTTCTGTTCTCTTTCTTTTTCTCCTACCTCATGGTCCCCTTCTTTGGATTCTCCTCCAGGGATGAGTGACAGCGTCAAGGACAAGTTCTCCATCGCGTTTTCCATCGTGGGAATGTTTGCATCCCATGCAGTGGGGAGCCTCAGTGTGTTCTTCTGTGCAGAGATCACTCCCACAGTGATAAGGTGGGTGAGGGGATAATGTGAGACCTTTTCTCAGATCTCTAGATTGGTCCTTGTCTACAGAGGCCTGTGTGTAAGGAACTGTCCTCAGGTCTGTCCCACCTTGGCTGCAGGACCAGGGTGTGGTGTGGCATGCAGGGCATGATGGCTGTCTGACTCACAGTCTGATGATCAGCCCACCCTGACTCCCAAGGTGGGAACGTAACCCTAAGTCCCAACAAGACAGTTACCAGAGGCATGGAGACAGAGAACTGCTTAAGGTACAAGAAACATGTCAAGGAATAGAAAGGGGATAGATAAATAAATCACTCTTGCCACGGTCCACTGAGAGTCTTGGGAACGAGGGATTTTTTAAAAAAAGGTATACGTGGCCCCCATAATCCTCGATTCCCAAGAGGCTGAGGCAGGAGGATGGAGACTTCTGAGCCAGCATGGCCTACACAGAGAGACCCCATTTCAACAAAAAGGTGAGGGCAGCAGATATAGTTCAGTTGTTTGTCTAGCATGCACAAAGCCCTGGGTTCAATCCCTAGCACTCCATAAACTGGATGTGGTGGTACATGCCTGGAGTCCCAGCCCCTGGGAGGTAGAAGCAGAAGGCTCAGAGAAGTCCAAGGTCATCCTAGGCTATACAATATAGATAGATAGATAGATAGATAGATAGATAGATAGATAGATAGATAGATAGATACAAGGTTAGATAGAACTTTTCTCCTCCTGGCCTAAGAAACTGACCACTAATCTAAAATAGTATCAATGATTTAGTTAAGGAAAAAAACAAAATCAAGATAAGTAAGAGAGCACAACCCCAGACCTGGTAGAAAGTTTGCCTTTCCCTCAGGAAGTTCAAAGGTCTTAAGTGTTTGTAAAGTGAGATTGTTATCCCTGCGTGGTGGCTCATGAAGCAGCACAGCATTTAATCCCATTGTGATTGTATCATAGTAAAAGTTATAATATTTGAAAGACCATCCCTTAACTGCATCCCCTCTACCAGTCCCTCTTCCTAACACAGGTTGAATATTCCTAAGCTGAAAAGCTGACATCTAAAATGCTCCCAGTCCCCAACATGCTTTGCTTGTTTTGACATGGCAGCAAAAAATTTTACACCATGAAATCCTGCTTCACGGGCAAAATTGTTTTAAATATTGTATTAAAAATGACCTTCAAGTTCCACAAGCCATATAAAAGATGTAAACAAGTCTGTATTTAGATTTAGATCTCCCCTCTCTCCAAGATATCTCATGATGTATATGCAAATATTACAGATTCAGAGATGCAAAATCTAAAAGCATTCTGAGTTAGAGACCTCACCTGCACTTGGCATTTGCTACTTACTGAAGAGCTGGCTGCTGCGGTTCATGTCACGTTGAGCTCCTTATTGGAATATCATTAGCATTTCTAATGCACATGCTTTTTTGAAATAGTGAGTGTGGGCAGTTCTTCAGCTGGGAGCTGAAACCCAGAAGTCAGCGTGATGACACCCTTCAGAAGTACAAGCAGCCGTTCCAGTTCAGATGGGACTCAGAGAGACTAATTATTTTAGGCCCTCTGGTGCTGGGAGGACTTGGGGAGCAGGTAGGCAGGTCTGTGGACTTCCCTCCTTGCTGACAACAGAATTTTCTCATGACCTCATTTTGACTCATTCTCTTGAATTTTTACAATACAAACCAAGGCTGCTAGTTATTGGCCTCTGCAATAAGATATCTCATCATTGTATATTTAAGAAAAAGCACTTAGGTGTCTAGTAAGCCCTCTAGTTCCTTGCCTTCTGCTTGAGCCAGGACCAGGTGGACCAGGAGCTCCTTTTCTGCCTGCGATTGTGAAACACTGCAGGAGCATAGCACCTTACACTTTCTCCACCAGTTAAATTCCCTCCTTTATAAAAGAATCGGAGAAGGCAATCTCTCAGCTGGAGTGCAAGTCTCCACTAGTCCTGGGTTTCTCATAGCCACTGGCAGCCATTGCATGACTCTGAGAGAGGGTACCCCTTAACTCTGGCCTCCCTGTCAGTGTGCTTAGCAACTGAGAGTGGAAGAAATATGATATCCTCTTCCTCTTTGATGCAAATCTGGAAAAATTATTAGGGGATAAAATTTGAACAAATACATTCTAAAGTCCATCTTGCCAAGATGACAAACTAGAAAAATATTTGGCCCTCGGTGATGTTTTGTACCTGCAGTGGGTGAAAGGAAATTGCAGCCAGTTCCAAGCCAGGCTGGAAGAGTCTCCATGGGAACTCTTCCCACTGGTGGTTTGTGCAGCTTTTTCTTGCAAATAAATCCATGAAGAATTCCCAAGAGAGTCCCAGGATAAACATGCAGCTTCCCTACCACCCACTCCACGCAGAAACACCCAAGATGGCTGAAGGTCAGGTCCACGGGCTTCTTTCTTATGAACATTTTACTCTGTTCTACAACACTATGTTGAAAAGAAACCTTTTAAAGTAAGAACAACAGTGTTCTTACTCAATAGAGTTTCTATTAGTGCAATAAAACACCATAACCAAAAACAAGTTGGGGAGAAAGGGTTTATTTTGTTTATGCTTCCATATCATTGCTCATCATCAGTGGAAATCAGGACAAGAACTCAAACAGGGCAGGAAAGGGGAAGCAGAAGCTCATGCAGAGGCCATTACGGGGTGCTGCTTACTGATTTGATCCTCGTGGCTTGCTCAGACTGCTTTCTCATAGAATCCAGGACCACCAGCCCAGGGATGGCACTACACACAATGGGCTGAGCCCTCCTCCATCAGTCACTAATTAAGAAAATGCCCTACAGGCTTACCTGCAGCCTGATCTTATGGAGATATTTTCTCAATTGGGATTCCCTCTTTTCAGATGACTCTAGCTTGTCTCAAGTTGACATAAAATTAGCCAGCACAAACTGCAAAAATTAAGGTGCCAGGAACAAGAGACTAGACATATACCAGGATATGGTTTCTACATACTTCATGATAATCTGTTTTCTTTTGGGTGGTAGAGACTAAAGCAATGGTTCTCAACCTATGGGTTGCAACCCCTTTGGGGATCACATTTTAGTGATCCAACATATCAGATATTTATATCGTAACTAATAACATTAGCAAAATTACAGTTATAAAGTAGTAATGAAATAATTTCATGGCTGAGGATCACCACAACATGAGGAACTATATTAAATGATTGCAGTGTTAGGAAGGTTGAGAACCACTTGACTAGAGTGAACCTTATCTCATCAAATTTTTTCAAACAATTACAGGGAGCCACTTAGCCTCAGCCCACTGATGTTGACACTAGCTCGGGAACAGCTTCCACAATTCATATCATAGGCTTTAGGCATTAGTTGAATGGAAGATGGGCTAAGAAAGACAGGTTTCCAGCCTTCCTTCTTAATCTCTCTCCTTGTCTTGGGCAGAAGTGACGGGCATTCTAGGGTGGTATAGGCATAGCCAGTGGCTGTTTCTGTAGTGGGCCATCTTTTCTCTCCACTGTTATCTGGAATCTGAAAACAGGATCTCCTGGTGCCTACAGTGGCTTCCTTTACCCACAACAATGGGACAAGGGAAGAGAAAGGGTAGGTGCTGGTGATACTGACAAGCTGATTCAAAGTCTGCAAAATTCCTCACAAATTTGTGGAGCCCAGGTCAAGGGCTGTCTGTCCCTACATTGTGTACCATCCTAGCTTCTTATCCACTAACTACTGTTTGCCTGCTGTTCTGGTGGCTCCATTCCTCTATGCAGTCCAGATCATTTGCAGCAGACTGGCCTTGAGACCTTCTGAGCAAGGTCCCTATGTCTGTCTTCTGCTCTAATGTTGCCTCAAGACAAAGCATCACACAAAGAATGATCTGCCAGCCATCCACTAATGGATAGCATCTGGTTATAGAAGTGATGCACCTGACTGTAGCTCAGTGGTACAGTGTGTACTGATCATGTACACGGCCCTGGGTTCAGTCCCTAACACCCACACTCAATAAACTATGCCTATTGGACAGATACAGTTCTTACCATTAGCCCCTAAATACAACAAACACCTATTTGCACAGCATTTGCATTGTGTTAGCATTATGAATGATGCAATGACATGTAGGTTCCATGCATTAAATTACCATAACATTTTCTATAAGGTACTTGAGCATCTGGGAATCCGGGTAACAGCCCCCACCAAATACCAAGGAAGAGCTATATATATAACTCCACAAAGTGCAATTCATGTTACTGTTTGTACCTGGATAGTTTTGCTAGTTCTTCATTTCTGTGCCAATGAGTATATTTGCTTATCCTTAACTTCATAGAAATGCAATCAAAGAAAAGCTAGAAACATAAAGGAGGAAAACATAGGGAGGGGTGTGTTCATATTTATGTACAAGTTGATGGTTCACATTTACTTCTGATTCACACTTTGCTCCCCCCAGCGAGGCTGCCCATTGGCAGTGGTCGGAGAGTTGTGACCCAAAGTAAAGCTAGCAGGTGGACAATGAAAATGTTATGCTTCTAAGAAACAAGGAGGCCTAACCCGGTTTGTGCAGTGAAGCCTTACTCTATATAAACATGGGCATAGGCTGCCCTCTAGTGAATTCCTAGTGCAACAGGAAGGAGCTATGACCAATCAGCCTTTTAGAGGGAAATGAACTTAATACCAAGCATGTAAAGATCCTGAGAGACTTCAAAAGGGAACAAACAAAACCAAAACTGGCATGCCATCTTTCTTACAAAATTGTTTGTAATAACATTAAATCCAAGAAATCACTGATAGTGAAACAAAGTATTTTCTTTTTTTTTTTGAAGTGAAATTATTTTTTATTAGATATTTTCTTTATTTACATGCAAATTTCTCCTTTCCCAGTTTCCCCTCCAAAAAACAAACAAACAAAAACAACAAGAACAAACCCCTGTTGCCTCCCCCCCTCCCCATGCCTGCCACCCCACCCTCTCATTTATTGGCCCTGGCATTCCCCTACACTGGGGCACAGAACCTTCACAGGGCCAGGTCCTCTCCTCCTATTGATGCTCGAATTGAAACAAAGTATTTTCATAGGAAAAATGAACAAGTAAAGACATATAATTATTTCAAACATTATTTAGCAAAAGGACGTGTGGGGAAAAATAAGTCACTATCTGGTGTCATGCAGACATTCTCGAGTCTCCAATGCATATCTGGATGCTCAACAACAATCACAAGACAAGAAATGAAACCTGAGGTGCTGGTGGTATAGATCATGAGCTCTCACCTTGTAGCCCAGGTTGGCCTTGAACTCACTGCCTTCATTCCTTGGCCTCCCAAGTACTAGAATTTCAGGGCATGCTACCACATGAGGCAAACTTTTTTACAAGTAGTAATGCTTTAATGATAGTATGAACCATGTACCCGCAAACAGAGTCATTTAGCATCCTAGGGTATCATGTATTGCACATCGTTCTACATTCTGTCCTTTAATATGACTGACAGTGCAGCAAGTCTGTTTATACCAGCATCACTACAATCACATAGGAATGGGTTGTGCCATGATATCTGTGACAGCAACAGCTGTAAAATCCCCAGAGATGTTTCACTATAATCCTACGAGGCCATTGCTGTATATACAGTTTGCTGCTGGATGAGACATTATGCATCACAGCTGGATTCTCTATTACATATGTTATAAACATACTCAATATCATATACACATACCTACGATTTAAATGAGTTATAAATCGAACTTATTTCACCCAATATTTTTTATTAATGTGATATTGTGACTTTGATATCATTCACTTGGTGTCATATGAGACTTGCCTGGGGCTTAGCAGCTTCACACACTCCCTACATGGGGGTGCTGGCTGTATATTCTGCTTGCCTGCATGGTAACTCTTAATGGGCAGAGGCAAGAGAAAGCAAAAAAAAAAAAAAAAAACCAGAGTGCCACGGACCAGGATTTCTCGCGGGGTCCCTGTTCCACGGGACATCCCAGTCCATGGCACCAGAAAAATACAATCTTATCAAAGGTCTCAATCAAACAGGTCCCTGACATCTGATACACCCCTCACATCCTATGGCTTGCCAAAGAGGCCAGATTTACAAGAAATTCTGGATGGCTGTTTAGGTATTCATATTATTCACCTGATAAATGGGCCCAATCTCACAGCTCTCCGACCCATGCCTGTGAGTAAAAGGTGAGGTGGCCTTTTACTTAGGAAGTCATTGTGAGCTGTGGCCATCCAGTATTTATTACATGCAAACTGTGAGACAGCTGATATTCCAGGAAATAATCCTTGCCCTTGACAGGTGCATGGAGGAGCAATACCAAAAGGCTCATCATGAGCAAATGTTGACAGAAAAATGCCAGTGTCTTTAAAAGGTGGTGTAGGATGCTACTTGGCAAAGGGTTGGTACTGGACAACACCAAGCAAGCATATCCTCCTCGGTGCACCCCTTGCTGGGCCAGCAGGATGACTTTCTCTGTGGCCCTTTTCAGCACTCAATTGATTTTTTTAAAAAAATTGCCTAACACAAAGTACTGAGGACATGACAGCCTGGGCAAGAGGTTCCATAGGCAAGGCTGGTCATTCTGACTGTGGTCCTTATTTATATCTGTATAACAAATGGCTTAAAGTCCTTGGGGTATCTAGGTCAGTGGCCTGGCCAGTGCTTAGCTGGATCCCTGCTCCAAGCCACAGTGCCCTGAGCCAGGATTTGCCTACAGGCTCAGCAGACATTGGTAGGATCCAGTTCTTCACAGAATGTTAACTGGGGGCCACCTCATTTCCTGCTATGTGTACCCCCAACAACACAACAGCTTATTTCATCATACCCAGAGTCTCTGTGTCCTGTCTGTGAAAGGAGTATCTCATTAACTCTGCAGTACTTTATGGGCAAGAATTTATTGGCAATTTCCAGCCACATATAAGGAAAAGGTTAAGAATACTGGGAGGTGGAAATTATCTTAAAATTCTGACATAATACCAAGTAATGTCCAAGGGCCAGTTGGCCAGATCTTGCACAGTAGCTGAGAGAATATCAGAGACTACAGATTGAGCAAGATTTGGTCTTGCCCTTGAGCACCTCTCAAGCACAGACACACACAGACATGTACCATGAGAATATAGTCTGCCAGAGGGAGGACTCAGGAAGGCCTGGAGCAGCTCCATAGCTTGCTTAGCCTGGATTCCACCAGGAAGCCAACAGGGGCCACAGGAACTGTGCCTGGGAGGCAGTGAGAGCACCAAGTCATGTCCCTTACATTAACCCAGGATTAGACTGGGGCCTTGCTCTTAATAGAGCTACTGAGAGGACCACGAGCAGCCATGGATGATGTGGGAAGGAACTACAGTCTCTGGGCACTTGCAATGACGAGGTGAGGCTGGCAGCTGCCTCACTCTGACTGTGAGGTAATGGGGATCTGTAAGGGCAGGCCTCGGATCCAGAGCTGGGAGAGTTTGGGAGTTAACAGCTCGAGTGCCATGTACGTGACGTAGGATTCATCCATTTAGATTTACAGTACCTCACCCTTCAATTATAGACCACTTCCATCACTTCTCTAAAAAGACCTTCATGTCCCTCTGCAGTTTCACCCTCCTAGCCCCAGGCAATCACTACCCTGCTTCCTGTCTCTCTAGATCAGCGCTTTAGACATTTCATGTAAATGGAATCGTACAATCACTGTGATGTTTTTCATGGTGTAACGTGTCAGTGTTTCATGCCTTTAAAGGCTAAGTAATATTCCATTATATCTGGATATGCCACGTTTTATTTATCACTCAGCAGCTGATAGACCTTTAGATTGTTCCCAGTGCTATAAGGCATAAGCATTTGCTTGTAAATTTTTGTCTGTGCACACGGTTTTACTTGTTTTTGTGCATGGAATTGCTAGTTATATAAAGAATTGTTTCCTTTTAAGAGAATGTCAAGCTGTTTTCCATCCTGCTCCCAGGAGGATACTGGAGAACTCTAGCCCCTTTACATTCTGGCCAGCATGTTGTTCTGTCTTTACACCAGGCTTTCTTGAAGGTGTGAAGTGGCCTTTCACTGTGTGTGTGTGTGTGTGTGTGTGTGTGTGTGTATACAGTGAAATGCCTGTTGACACCTTCTCCCCATTTTTTAAGTTAAGTATTGAGTGCAGTATATATTATGGACATACATCCTTTGTCAGAGGCAGGCTTTGCAAGCATCTCTCCCTGGCTGTGTGGCTTCTACTTCTGAATTATGTCTTCTGAAGGGTTAAAAAAAGTTAATTTTGATTAAAAATAGATGGTCAGGTTCTGGGCTGTGGCTGCATTTGTAAGAAATCCCAGCTGACCCAAAGTCACAACAATCTTCCCTGATGTTTTCTGGGAATCTATTTTGTGCTTTGTGAAGGGGGCTCTACCTTCATTCTTTTGCACGCAGACTATCCTACTGTTACAACACTGCTTGTTGTACAGCTGCCCTTTGTTCCACAGTGTGTGCCTTTGTCAAAACCCATTTACCACAAGTGTAAAGACCTGATTCTGAACCCTCTCTGTCCTGTGATGTGCCTCTCAGTGCCCCACTCAGATGACACAGCTTCTAAGTTTCATAGCTGTGACAGTAAGTCCTCTTACTACACTTCTGTTTCAAAATCCCTTCCTGGATATTCCGGGTCTTTTGTATTACCATGTAAACTTTTGAATAAGGTTATTCTCCACTGAGATTTTGATAGGGATTGTGAGGAGTCCATTGCTCAATTCAGAAAGACTTATCATCTTCACAATATCGAGTCTTCCAACCATTCATTTTTAACTTTTCAAACTTTCCATCAACAATGCTCTGTAGTTCTCAGCATTCAGGCTTTGCCTTTGCTTTCTTGGAAATGTTTTGGTTTCATTTCTGAATTTGGTGATAGTATGTAAATATGAACAGAATTCTGTGTTGAACTTGTATTCTGATACTTCGTAGGTAGTCTTTTTTTTATTTGGGAGCTACCTATAGTACCAAGAAAACCTAAATTGTTCAAGAGCTGCCTCCAGCTGCAGCAGGCACCTCCCTTCCAGCCATTTCTGCTCAGTGTTTGAGAACAAGGTCCCTTTGCTGGAATGGTACATAAGACTTTGGCCTATCTGAGCTCAAAGTTGCAGGGTTCCACAGATACAGCCAATATGAAGGTGGCTTTGGGTATCACATCTATGGATTTACATAGGTGGTACCAACCAGAGTAGGGCCCAATACAGAGGCAGAACTTCCTTAGTGCCTAAATCCACTTTCTGGTGTAGTCATTGACAATTTATAAAGAATACGGTTTATTCAGCTATGATTCTGAAGGCTGAGAGGTCCAAGTTAAGGAGCTGTACATCATAAGAACCCCAGATAATAGGGACTCTGCAGAATCCCAGGATAGGGCAGGGCATCAAGATAGTGGCAACCCAGTAAATACGCACGCTTAGGCTTCTCCTCTCCTTCTAAAGGCTTTATAACATCGCCATTACAGGGGGCCTAACCTCTTGACTACTTTTAATATTAATTATTCTTAAAACTCCCATATCTGAATTCTGCCAACATTTGAATTTGAGATTAAGTTTCTAATACTGGAAGTTTATGGAACATATCTAAATCAGAACAGTGCTAAGAGCTTACCCTAATAGCCCACCAACCTGTGGTCCCATTCCACCCTACTTGTGCCAAACCCTTTTGCTCCATTTAAGCCTGTGCTCTCTCCTCTGCAGGTGTGGTGGGCTCGGGCTGGTGCTGGCCAGTGCAGGTTTCGGCATGCTGACAGCACCCATTATTGAGCTGCACAACCAAAAAGGCTACTTCCTGCACCACATCATCTTTGCCTGCTGCACGCTCATCTGCATCATTTGCATCCTCCTGCTACCTGAGAGCAGGAACCAGAACCTGCCTGAGAATATCGCCAATGGGGAACACTACACACGGCAACCACTGCTATCACACAGGAAGGGAGAGCAGCCATTGCTGCTCACCAACGCAGAGCTCAAGGACTACTCGGGCTTGCACGATGTGGCTGCCGTGGGCGATGGGCTGCCAGAGGGGGCCACTGCCAATGGCATGAAGACCATGTAGCTCGCTGGGCCACACCACCATTCCACCAGTCCCCCCGGGGCTTGAAGGGCTGGGGAAAGTTTGCACACAGGTTTACAGACCACAGAGAAGACGTGGCTGGGGGAAGAAGTCCAACTCTGCTGCTGACTCCACTCAATTGTCAGACTTTCAACTGGTGTGGGGAATTCTGTCTTTCCAGACATCTGAGGAACACGTCTGAGAAACCAGATGCTTTGGAAATAACCCTCTGAAGACTTTCTTTTCTGCCATTAAATGTTTGTATTTATTTTGGTCATTTTTACAAGAAGCACTTTATCCCCTCCCCCCTCCACTGATCATGAAGCAGAAGCCCCTTCAGGAGTGAGGGAGGGTCACTCTGAGGAAGTCCCTGTAAGTGACCAATGCAGTGGCCTGTCCCCTCCCTGGAGGCCAGACTCAATCTCCTTCTCCACTCAAGGAGACAGAGGTCATCTGTAGGCCAGGACCCCTACCTCCAGGCTCCCCGCCATGGACAGTTGTGCCTCTCAAATAGAGCATCCTTGGGACTACATTTTAGACAGAGAAAAATGTACATGAGTTGTTTCTTTTTTCCTAGAGTCTGTATATTTTAAAGTTGGATTCTTTACTTTCTGTTAGGTAGTTTCCATCCTGTGTTGGAAAAACAGCCCCCCAATGTCCTAAGAGCCAGCTTAATCTTTCTTTCCTTCAGGATCATCCTTTTGTACTTGATCTGGAAGTTTTTGTTGGGAAACTTCCATACTTCACCAGAAATCCTACATGATGAGAAAAGCGCCAGTTCCTGACGCCGGGTTTGCTTAGTTAAGTCCACAGCACCTGTTGTGTTGAGGTGGGAGCCATGTTTGTTTCTGCTAAGACACTTTCCTGGACTGAGCTCCAGCAGCGAAGGTCCCTCTTCTCCAGCCAGCCCTGTTGCCAGTACTACTTGAAAATGTGGCCACTTCCAGAACTTCAAACAACAGGAAAATAACCGAAAAAGGCAACCAAGGCAAATCCCAGGAGGGAGCCTCGCTCTCCCACACATGGCCGCCACACACATCTCCAGCACACACCATAGATAGAGCTCCAGCTTGGATGGCTGCCACTCTGACATCACAACAGTGCCCACAGCACCTGGAGGCGGTCCACCTCATGTCTTCCTCAATGGCTTCCTGCCTGTCACTCACTCAGCACAAAAGGGCCCTGGGCAGGAGTGCAGCTTGCTCACAGGTGAGTCCACATGGCCTCTAGTCCCTTGAAAGTGGCGAGAAGTGAGAGAAAGCAATAACTCACCAAAGCTCAACTCCCATCCTGTCCAGCCTCCCAGGATGTCCTTTATCTGTGTCCCTCATCTTGCCCCAGACAGCAGGGCACCAGAGTTGCTAAGAAACCAGCCTCTGGACCTCTTGCAGCAGCTCAGGCACCAGCTTCTCTGGGCACCATGGCTTCTTATCAACCATCTGCCTTGCCTCTTGCCATGCGTCTCTACCATGTGCTCTTCCAGGGAAATCATGGTCTCAGGCCTCTGAAGGCAACAAAGTGACTTCTAAATGACAGTTGCGAGAATTCAAAGGCCAGAAAAGGGTTGACTTGATCCCCTTCCAGCTTCTTGTATGGTCTGTTTCTTACAGTCTTACCTACTTCTCTTCCACATCTGATAGATACATCAGTGGAATCCAGCTGCCTTGATCAAGACCTCGTGAGAGTCGTGATTCCATATGCAACCATGTTTCTGGCAGCTGGCCTATGTTCTCTTCAATGCCTGGGGTCCTGAGTGCTTTGCTTGAGGGCCAGTGTCTAGGAGAGAGGCCATGTGGCCAGTCCTTGATACCCATTCTAAGTCCAGCCTACCTTCACTCTCCCTGGTCTCTTAGTCAAAGAGGTTAGTACACATCCTCTTTCCAAAGCCTCTCTAGATCTGTGCAGCCTTTGCCAAACTTGTTAGATTCCTTTCCTTTCCCAAGTACCTGCTACCAAGTCAGCCGGCAGCAACCTTTTGTTAAGTACAGAATGGGACATTCACATAGTCATGAATAGTCTTACACTGGGCGTGTTGGCCTGCTTAAGGAAACATGAATGACACAGAGTGCTGCAGAAATCACTAGGTTAGTAGTGTCAAGGTACAGCACTTCCAAACTTCTTTTCATGGTCTCCAATCTCCACCTCAAATGACAATGGTAGAAACACTGGGCAGTGTTAATGGCTGCAGCAACCAGAGGCACCCATCAAGGATTAGCAGAGAAGCTGCCACTGAGGCAGGGGCCAGGGGACCATCAACCAGAGGAAGTTCAGAAGGCTGACTGCTGGCAGTGTCTTGACCTTCGTGTGGTAACCTCAGGGGAAGGCTGAGCAGCTCAGTTTCTGCTTCAGTGCATGGACACCTGAAGTTGCTAGAACACTGTCATGAAAGATAGCCACGGCAGGAAAATCTGCTTGTAGACATACTTGCTGGGTGGTCTGACTAAGTGAGACAGACAGCAGGACACCCAGGTCTCAGACACTCTGGCCTAGCTCCAGAGGAACATGGCCACAGCCTGGCTCCCGGGTACCAAGCTGTCATCCCTAAACTTGGCCCTTTGCCCCCTGTGGGCAGATGCTTCTCAAGCACTGTCTCTTTCTGTTGGGCCCCTTCCTCCCTGGGGAACATTAAAAGGTATGTAGTCTTTTTCTCCACCCATCCCTACACCTGTTCTCATAAGTTATGCACAAATATCAACTGAGGTGGGGTTGGATAAGTTCTTCATTTTGCTCTTTATTAAGTCAAATATTATGAAATATCTAATTATTAGCACCCAAGACAAATAGGGAAAAGGTTTAGATGTTTTTGTGTTTTAAGACTATAATCACCTGCAACTGGAGGACAGGGCTGGTAAATGGGTTTGGCCACAAAATGGAAAGCAAGCAAAACCAGACCTCGTAAGGGGAGTATCACACAGTCACGACTACTTCCCAGAGCCAAACGAGAAGTCCCTGAACTAGAAGTGCCATTCAAAGAATCTCATGACCATCTTACACCCAGCCCCTGGGTGGCACATGGGTTGAGGGAGGCCCACACTTCAATTCCTCCCTGTTCTGAAGGACACCACCTCACTCTAATGTATTGTGTGTGTTTTGGAAAAACAATATGGTGTGTTGTGTCTAGTGAGGAACGCTTCCCTACCTCTGTCCTTTCTGCAACCCAACCATGCGTGCTTTTCCTCTAAGAGCCGCGTGACTGTACGTGTTGACGGGGGCGGTACCTGTTCACAGCACAAGTTTATGTTGAGCTCTGAACTGTCATTCACAGCTGCGTGTCTGCATGGTGTCGCATCTGTTGTACCTTTGGGGAAAATTTGTATGTAAATGTACAGAAATAAAAATGTTGCCCCATTAACAGATTTCCTCTGGAATGTCTTCCCTACCTCACCTGATGGTATCCACAAAGGGCATTTCACTACCACTGAGGACGAGTAGTAAAATCCTTCCCACGTCACTCCTTTCAAGGCTTCTTCTGGGAGCGGCCTTCACTCGCCCTGCGGATGGTGGGGCCTCTCACTCTGCTTTAAGGGTCCTAGTCTTAAAAGGTAGTCAGAGGCTGAGATCGGATTAAACTTAAATGTTTATGTAGTGTAATTCTCAAAACCATCTGAGAATTCCACACATTTAAGATGAATAATTTTTTTTTTCTCATTTGTGTTCTGCTAATCCATGGCCTAAAGGATTCCTAGAGAGGTCAAGGAATGACTATCTACACTGTGATTCTGTGAGGAAAGACTGATAACACAAAACTCTCTTCTCTACTGTAGTATTTTTTAACAAGAAAATAATATTTCTTTAATAAAGCATTTATACCAAACTCTTCTCTCCATAGCTGATTTTGTGTCACTTACTACTCTGTCCTAGAGAGCTATTCCACTGGGCTTTCCACACTGCAGAAACACTGGTTGAGGCTACAGAGGCTGGCATCAAAGTATGCAGGAGGCGGACCTTCAAACCATAGACGCCATTACTACCAAATGCCCTTATTCCTGTCCCTGCTTGACTTAGTGCAAACCCCTTGACACTGTGCAAAAAAAAAAAAAAAAAAAAAAAAAAAAAAAAAAAAAAAAAATTATAGGCCCTGAACTGTCAACTCGAGAGGGTCCAGGGGGACCCCAAGGATTAGAAAGCTCTTTGGTAATGGTGGTCACCTTTTGTCAAAATGTGGATCTCAACACATGAATCTCAAGTAGAAAAACCACGATTAGAACTCAAGTAGTAGCCAGGAATTAAACAAGGCCAAAGGCAGGTAGTAGGGGAGAAAGAAAGCCAGAGCGACAGTGAGTACAAAGGGGTCTGGTACACTGGTGCCTGTAAAAACACAAAGTTAAAACCAAACTTGGCATCAGTCACAGCCTGTCACTTTGCAGAGCGCTTCTACACACTTAACCCAGCAAGTTAGGGATCATTGCCATGTTACAGATGGAAAGAACAGGGCCAAAAAACTAGACTCCACTTAGCCCACAAATCTACAAAGCTACACTAAGATTCAAGTGTGGCTTAAAATAGCACAAGTGAGGTGGCCGTGAAAGGCTGAGAACAAATGGAAAGCCCCCAGGGACTAACTTTTCAGTTCACAAGACAGAAGAAGCCTCAGGCCCTGCGCGCAATCCTAAGGAGTATCCACCGTAGCGGCTGACTCTCACTGGGAATATAGGAATGGAGCAGTGACTGATTTTCCCTCCGTCTGATACGCTTCCTCCCCTTTTCTCAGGCACTAGCAGTCGGGAAGTGTGTGTTGTCTGCTCCCTTTTCTTGCTTCCCCATGCCATCAGTTTGAGCCTTCTGATACCCACACTTACAGGAGAAAGCCCATAAAGTGAACCCTTTTAAAACAAGGCAAAATGCAGCCTGAGGACAAAAAACAACCTGTTTATTTCAGTGTAATTTATATACAAGTTACAAACTCTTCCTTCTGCTGCTCAGAACTTTTCCGGAAAGGTCTCCATTTCTTCCTTAATCCTGTTTTCTACAAGTAACGTGAAGTTACTGTCTGTGTTGGAGAGGTTGTAGCTGACAAACACCTGTTTGCTGGTCTTCCTGGCTAAAAAAAAAAAAAAGGAAAACATGTTGACAGGCACAAGTGACATACTGTGAGTCCCATGTTCCATAAACCTGCCTAGAGCTGAGAACAAGGATTTTGAGAAGAGTCCTCAAGGGCTGGCCGTGCATACGGACACCTAGCCACAGCTAGGCTCGGGAACAGTACAAGCCTTCCAGGAGCTGCTACAGCTCAGTAAGAACAGCAGAGTCTGGCCCATCCTGACTCCTGAAGGAGAAAGATCATGGTGTTGGGGCCAGCAGTAAATGCTAAAACGCTCTCAGGTGACCACACACTAATATCTGGAAACCTCTACTCTACACGGGGCTTTGGAGATTTGGGGATTTTGTTATTTTTTTGTAATAATAATAATAATAATAATAATAATAATATTGAAGTTCTCCATCACTGCTACCCATCTCTATAATTTTTCTCTCTCCTTCTAGAAGTGCATATTCTATGCATGTACATACTTGTATATATGCAATGCACATGTGTGAGTGTGCATTTTCAAGAACCAATAAATAAGTGAGGCATTGGCCAAACTCCCAAATAAAGCCCAGCTGCATGCCCAGATCAGGAAGGCAATACTCTGAGCAGAAGCAGGCAGCAAGCCCAAGCCAGTGTTTCACTCAACAATGGCTGGGCAGTAGCCTGACCTCTTCTTCCCTTGGCCTCACCCATGCCCAGGGCAGGGGCAGAAACTACTACTCACCCATCAAAACATCAATCCTCTCTCTATTCTAGTGACCTCACCCACATCTACAGACAGAAAAGCAGGCAGTAAGGCTGGGGTAGCCACAATACCAAGACTAAAGCCTGCTGTGGAAGACACCAAGCTTCATCCAGGTGGTGATTCTGCCCTGCCTCTGCACCTTTCACCTGCAGTCCCAGCAGGGTATCAGTGAGGGCAGAGAGACAAAACTACCTTCAAGCTTGGGTCTTTTCCTCGATCGCCACAGCCCCAAACCTCTTTGGGCCCCAGATTCTCCTTCGTAAAGCAAAGGCAATAGGCCTCTGAATCTCAAAGACCCTTTAAATTATTTTCTTTATTAAACATTCAAGACTGTGCATGTGGTTTGTCTGGGACTTGTTTGTTTTTAGATAAAGGGATCTTGGGGAATATTCCATTGGCTGTGAACAACTGATATATCTCTGGAAGATACATGCCCTGAGGAGAGCTGGATGGACTATAGCACATGAATTACATCTCAATAAAACTGGGGTTTGTTTTGTTTTATTGGGGGGGGCAGTTATTAGTTTTTGGTGATAGGGTTTCCCTGTGTAGCCCCAGCTGTCTTAGAACTAGTTCTATAGACCAGGCTGGCCATGAACTCAGAGATCCACCTGCCTCTGCTACTGAGTGCTGTGGGATTAAAGGCATGTGCCACCATGCCTGGTCTGTTTTTCCTTTTTTAAAAAAGGAATGTAAATCATCCATAAATGAAGGGGTGTAGCCAGACATGCTGGCACACATATATAATCCCAAATCCTAGCGCTTGGAAGGCAGAGATGGGAAGCTAACCCTAAGCTCTAGGCCCACAAATTCAACAAAGGAAAAAGAAAAAAAAAGGAAGTAGAGGAGAAAAGGAAGAGGAAAAAGTGGAAGAGCACATCTGTACCGAAGCAGTTGTTTGGTCACCACAGGAAGCAGTGCTTTACAATGGCTTACAGCACATAGAGCAGGACCAGACATGAGTTGCTGCATGGCGCATGCCCAGAGGCTCCCATCCATTCCTTTAGGTATGAGAGGGAGTCTGTGAATTGCTAGTTTAGACAATGATCTGAGAACAAGTCAAGTATGGCAAGACAGTGAGATCTACCAAGACCAGCCAGAAAGAGACCATAAAATCACACTGTGCATAGTCCATCTTCTCAGTGGCAGTGGCATGGGGTTCTTCTCTCCCAAGAAGAGCCTACTGTAGTGTACTTCCAACCAGTCTAATTCAGCATTTCCCCATCTGTGGATTGCAACCGTCAGAAAACACGTATTTCCAATGGTCTTAGGAACTGAGACACTGTTCTTTAAAATTATAGTTATGAAGTAGCAACAAAAATAATTTTATAGTCACGGTCACCACAACATGAGGAACTGTCTTGAAGAGTCACAGCATTAAAAAGGTTGAGAACCACTGGTCTAACTGTTAAGGGGGACACAGTATCTGTGACTCAACTTCCAGACTCATCTCAGCACTGAAAGTTGACCAGAGCTCAAGGTCTCCTCATCCATGCAGAGTTGTGATGCAATGTCTCCATGGCTACTGAGAACACTGCAGCCCAGCCCTTACCCAGTCTGCTTTTGTCTTCCATGTCCTCTCCTCCTCCTCTTCCTTTTTTTTCCCTTTGTTGAATTGCTTGGCCTAAAGCTTAGGGTTAGTTCCCATCTCTGCCTCCTAAGTGCTAGGATTTGGGATTACATATGTGTACCAGCATGTTTGGTTAATTCCCTTCATTTATGGATTTTTTACATTCCTTTTTTTAAAAAAAAGCAGAACACCTCTATCTTTATGATGACATATTACTGATACTTGTCCAAGCCCAAGAGACCAGTCAGCCTAGACTCTGCTGAGCAAGTCCCTAATCTGAACAGGTGAAGCACCAGACCTTTCAAAGATGCCAGCAGCCGTGGCAGGTTATTGAGTTACTGAGAAGGAAGCACTTTGCACAAAACTAGGTCTCCGGTCTCCAGTTCATGAATATTCTTGAGACAACATTGCATTTTTTGGTGTAAAAATCTTTGGTGTCACACTCTAGTAAGATATGTTTGAAAAGGCAGAGACAGGAAGATCTTGAGTTTGAGGACAGCCTGGGTTATAACTTAGGGGCTGTAAAGATAGATCAGCAATTAAAAACACACACAGTTCTTGGAAAGAACTGGAGTTTTGTTCCCAGGACCTATGTCAGATAGCTCATAACTACTTGTAACTCCAGCTTCAGGGGCTTCAACAGTATCTGCCAGCTTCCATGGGCACTATACTAACATGCACAAACCTACACTCAGACATACACATATACACATTAAAATTCTTTAATTAAAAAAAAAAAACAACCTTTTATTTATGGCATGCGAGACAAATTTTTGCAACCCAAACTCAGCATTCTGCCTCCATACATATGTCTACTTCCCTCAATTCTAAGTACAGAAGAGCACACAATGATCTGCTTGACATAGTGTGTTCACACTTGTGTGTTTGAAAATATACAAGGAAGCCCTTGGAGGCAAAGGAGCATCATTGTCCCCGACTGACTTTCAAGTTATTCAGTGGGAAGAAAATGTAAACGCAGAAAGGAAAGAACAAAAACTAGAAGCCTTAACAGAGACTCGGCAGAATTCTTTCCTATAAACTCAAAATTACTTACTAATAAAAGTTTCCGAAACAGCTCATAAGTTTGTTTCTGGACCAGAGCAGGACCCTGCAACCTCCTATGTCCTCTCTTCTCCCTGACCTCTGACCATAAATTAAGACAAGTATGAAGTATTCCTAAACTGGTGGTGTTCCTCCTGGGCTATGTGTGTAGGTGACTCAAAGTGAGAGTTACTACTGGTCAAGATGACACTGTTTTCTTGGTACAACTCCAAACACAACTGATATATGAGCTGGGCTCTTCCCCTCCACATCCCTTTAGCTAGGATTTGGAAGGACCTTGGAGCAGCTGGCTCAGAAATGACTAGAGGTTCTAGAAAACACAAAGGCTGAGCCACTGTTGAGGACATCCTGTCCATACCAGCCATGGGGCTGGAGCTCACAGAATACAAGATATTCTGACCTCAAGGTATTATGATACCTGAGGATTTGTAATTTTTAAAAAAGGAACATGTGGAAGGGAGCCTTCACTCGCACGCTCTTTGCTAAACAGCCACTCTGCATTCACTTCACCAAGCTCTCCGCCTGTCACACTGAGAGGGAGAAATAGTCCTTCCTGCAGTAGTGACATGTTCCACAGGCTCTACAGAAATTGCCATGAGGTCCAGGGAGCCACCCTGACCGCTGTAGATGCCGCTGAGCAGGATTCATTTTCTTCCACAAGGAGATGCGACACTCACTGAGAGAAAATAAATCAGCTCACAGATTGAAGTGGGGACCCAAGAAGGATGGTGGGAGGTCCTGAAAGTTCCCTGGCATCGTGATGACACTGAAACAGTTGAGACAGGGAAGTGTAGATGTGTCTCATAAAAAGACCAAAGGACAGAAGTCAGCTTCCAATGCCAATGAGGCAGCTGTCCCTCACATGAAGATCCTTTACTTCTGAAGGCATTTACCCTAGGACATGAAACAGTGGGTCACATCTGGCTAGTGTCAAAGCATTAGCCTTGGGCACATACCTAAGCGCTGAGCAAGGCCGGTGGAAGTCGTATCAGAAGTGTCTCCAAAAAGGGAGGTGGACACAGGGATGGAGTCCTAGAGAAAGAGAAAAAGAACAAGGAGCATACTGTAGATTCTCTTGCTGGGTCAGCCAGGCAGCTTTGGGCTCCACACAGGTGTCAGGGCAAGGAAAGGCCATACAAGCGTCCCCAGTGGCTGGTACTTGTCAAGAGCCAAGCTAGGTGACCGGTACACAGAAGAGATAGTAGAACTAGGGCAGACAGAAGCCACCTGTAATGGGACCCATGGAGCTGCTAATGGTTTCGAAGACTGATTTCACAGACAGGGGTTGTCTCTGTGTTACAAACTCCAAAGTATGCCGAAAGGCATTCCAACCAGGAGGGAAGCCACAGAACTCTGTGAGCCCACAGGAAGAAATGCGATCAGAGTCTAGATGCCCGCCTGGTCCAGTTCCCCAGCTGAGAAGCAAGTTGCCTGCCTTCCTCAGGAAAGCCTACGAGAGCACAGCTCTTGTCCCCTAAAGGCTTGTGTGGACCACTGAAGGTTAGTGAATGACTTAGAACTTTGAAAAGACACCAGCAATCAGTATCCAAAGAACAAAATTAAAGCCTTGTATGAAATGGTTGACCGATCCTGTTTTGGCTAAGAAACAATGAAGTATAAACACAATAGTGTGCTTGCCTAGCATACACAAGGTCTTGGGTTCAATATTTGGCACCAAAAAAAGAAAAAATAAAAGCTGTTTGAATAGGAAATGGCCCTCTCAGTAACCTGGTCGGGAGTTCGGTACACTTGCCTCATTGTCCAGGTTGAGACAATTTAACTGATTGAACATCTCCCAGACAGTGTGGCAGGGCACAGAGATTATACAATTCATCTCTTAAGAACTTAAAGTCACTTTCAGAATTTCTTCAGGTATATACCAAACAAGATTTAAAAAAAAAAAAATTATTCCATTTCTGTCTTTTCTTTTTTCTTTTTGGTTGAAAAAGACAAAATATATAATCATAAACCTGCTGTTTATAGACTCTTAATTCAACATTTAGCTGAAATATACAGTATTTACACTTAAGCCTCCTGAAGAAAATCTATCTTACCAGCTGATAGAGCACCTCCTTCAACTCCCTGCCATAGGTCAGGAACACCTTACATCCCAGGCTAGCCACCCTCAGGCTCAGGCTGGCTTGGCTCAGCATCATCCCTTCTGGGTACCATAACCCCTGCTGCTATCCAGACAGACCTGCTAGACAAGCAACTTCATCCTGTGATTTCTGTTCTCCAAAGTTAGTTGTGGACATAACAGGTTTCCGGGTAAAGGAAAGAGAACACACACATGATCTTTGACACTGTTCTCCATGGACCAGCACACCTTTTACTATGAATGATCACAAAGTAAATAACTTAGGTGTCAGCAGCCACAAGCCCTCTAGTAGAACTGTTCAGCCCTGCCATCAAAGCACAAGGCTGCCATATTCTCTACCTGCATTGATAGATGTGGCCAAGTTTTAGCAAAACTTGATTACATAGTAAGACCTTACTGCCTGACTGGCAGGGAGTAAAGGATTCCCTGAAGAGGTCTCAAGCATTCTCCAAGTGACTTAATGAGCAGCCTGAGAGGCACTAGACACTAACCTCACCTTGGAACATTAAAACTTCAGAGGCCAGTATTGCAGGAATGACTGGGCAGGGAAGAACACTAAGAAACAACAGGTGGGGGCGGGCGGGCGGGGGGAGTCACTAGAAACTCAGGATCATATTCTGAATTCATCTCAAAGGGCCTATAGTGCAGGAATGGCAATCCCTGACCTATACCCGTAGTATGTATGATTTGCATGCATACATGCATGCATGTTCCTAAATGTGGGTGCATATGCAAGTACATATGAATGTGCCCACATGAGCTCATCCGAGTGTATAAGTCTTTCTTCCAATATGAGTGATGTGTTCAAAGTAGAGACAAGGACAGTGGGGGAGCATTTGCATAGCACATGCAAGGTTTGGATTCAACCCCCTGTCCTGGAGATGGGGAGGCTCTGGGCACATGAACCATGAGAGAAGGTAGGGCCACATCCAGCCAGAGAGCACTCAGAATAGGGAGGGTTGCCCATACAAAGATGAAAGGCCACCAGAAGGGTAAAGTTTGTTCTTGAGTCTGTTGGTCAAGTACCTATCCAGACACTCAAATCTAAGCTCCAAGTTCAATACAAAAGTTGTCTAAACCCAACGTAAAATGTAAACATAGCACACGCGCATGTCAGGGTGCTGGTGTAAGGAGAGCAGATGTTCTGGTGAGCTCAGAGCTCAGGGGCTGGGTTGAGTTCCCTTTAAGGTGGTTCACGTGTGGATTGACTCCAGGGTTCCCCAAATCAAGAAGCAGCCCTAGGGGACTCCAGCCCGAGGGTTCCCCAAATCAAGAAGCAGCCCTAGGGGACTCCAGCCCGAGGTATCCAGGAAAGCACCCCAGGACTCGCTGAAGCTCCTCAAGGATGTCTCTCTCTCAGGGCTACAAGCGGCCAGCCTCACTCCCACCAGTCTCTCTCATCCCAGACCCTCTTCAGCGGTCCCCACCCGG
>NW_022196913.1:38501144-38514611 GCF_008632895.1 Mastomys coucha | reverse complement strand
ATCGACGCCAAGTTCCTTGCCCACCCCAGTTTCCGTCCAGGTCCCGCCCACACTCACGTAGCGGCTGCACATGGCCACTGCGAGGTTGCGTAGATGCGGCGTTGCTCCCACCCACAGGAAGAGCGAGTCCGTCAGCCGCATGACGTGAAAGTGGACAAGCTGCTCCCACAGCCTTGCACTGAAGTTGTGAAGCGACACGTCCGCGCCCGCAGCGGCCCGAGGCTCCTCCATCTCGCCAGCCACCGGGCCACAGAACGGAGACCAGGCAGGCGCCGGCGCCCAGACCAGAGAGAGCGAGCGCCGAGACGCTGAACGCCCTTTCACTTTCAGATGCGCGCGCCGAGGTGGGGTGGGGCGAGCATGAGTGGGCGGGGCCTAGAACGTGCCCTCGGCCGGCTTTAGCCCAGTACCTTCAGAAAGGTACTATTAGAAGACCTCGCCTCGCCTAGGAGTCTGACAGCGGCCTCTGGGGACCACTGAACTACCTCTGTCCTTTTCCTTCTCCCCAGGAGGGCATGTTAGTGGACAGAAGCCACTCTCAGCGTCTTCCTTTGCCCAGATAGTGACACACTTTGAGCGCTTTAGCAGCCACCACCTCCCAGTTCCACCTCTGCAGCAAGTCTCGAACCTAGCTAACACTACTTAACAGCAGTGATCCTGGGAGAAAGCTTTAAAAAGGAACTACATAGACTATGGCGGGAAGACAGGCTCTTCGGAGACAGGCAGGCACAACCCTGAGCTGCTATCTCGTAAAGCTCTTTAACTCTTTAACTTCTTTAACTTCTCTGACTGTTTTCTCGAGTACAAAATGGAAATACGAGTAGGGAGCCTTTAAGATTTGGGAAAGAATGGGAGAGAGGGTGGGAAGCCCTATGGAGGGTGGTGATATGTCTGCCCCGGGACTCTTTAATTTTAATTACTGGGACACTGAAGTGTTTGGAATGAGACCCTTGGTGGGTTGAGAGAGAGGCGTAAAAACTTGCTTGGTTTGTCAAGCGTTTTACAGCTGACTTGGAGACTCTAGGAACTGCAGGGAGTCTGCTTAAATCTCCTGTAACTCTTAGTGGATTCAACTGAGATTTAAAATGTGATGTGATTTGAATATAGTTTGTGGCCCACCAAGGATCCATTGTGAGATGTCTTAGTCCCCAAGGGAGATCGTGGAATGTCATGGGAGATCAGGGAATAGGCCCTGCCTGGAAGACCTAAGTCGCTGAGAAAAAGGAAATATTCCTCTGATAGCGCTCCTGAGGTGTTACTATAAAAAGCAACAAGCCCAACCGTTGTGGTTAATATTGTTGGGGGTGAAGGGCGGGCAGAGAGTTGCTACACCCCCTTGTTACCTTTAAATATCTATTAGGGGTTTCCACCCCACTTCAGACCATATCTTCCCAGATAAAAGATACAGAAACCTTTAGATTTATAATAAGCTTAAAAGCACTAAAGCTAGGCAGATATTATCCTTCTATGCTATTTTGTCTATTTTCTTTTAGTGAGCTCAGAGAGGTCACTGGCCATGTTCAGTCTGGGCCTACTCCATCAGACCAGTCCTCATGACCATGTGCCCATGATCCACCTAGCCCCATGGTGACCTTCTTCCTTCTTCCTCTCTCTTCTACCTCATCCCAACCTCAGATCCCAAGCTCAGAAACCTTTTTTCCACCCACTCTCTTCTGCCTAGCCTAGGCTATAGACATCTTTATTAGCCAATCAGGAATAACTGGGGAGGGGCAAGGTTTACATAGCATCATTTGGTGTACAGGAGGATCTCATCAGGAGGCAACCAGATTGGGAGGGAGGCAGTATTTAGCATTCAAATACGTAGCCATACCTGAGCAACCTCTACACCCAGCTGTACCTATCCTCTTTCTGCCTACGCCTGGCTCCCTGAATGTATAACTGAGATAGATACGCTGGGAAACGGGCACACAAGTGGAGAAAGCCAAATGGAAAGCTCTAAAGTTTCTATCACTCAACCAAAGCAAACAAGTAAAAAATTGTTGTGTGCAATTTTAAAAACAAGCTACCTCCTCTGTCCAGGAGCTGCCACTCTGGCCCCTCCCAGCTCCCTTTTGTTCCTTCCAGCTTAGATCCTCCCACCAGTGCTGACCTGGCTTCTCTTTCCCACTGCCTTTGCTCCTAGAGGGGTCCTGTTACCAGCCATCTCCGGAGACACTCGAATCCAAAGATTTAAAAAAACACACACTCAGTTTGTCACTTTACAGCTTGCCTTCCATGGCACCTTAGCTGGATGCAGATACCTCCTGCCTGGAAAGGCATGCCTTTACCAATTATTATCTCTGTTTCTCTGTTTCTCTTCCTGCCTTAAACTTAGCAGCTGGTATCAAATAGCCCCTGCCAACATCTCTAGTCCCCACCCATAGTGGAGGCTGCAGGGCCTAGCTGACTCAAGGCCTTACATGACTGCTGCTTTCTTCTCGTTCCAAAGCATTGCAGAAAAGAACCTCTCTCTATGTCCTTGTGTCTCTTTTTCTTCTTGGGACTCAGAAGTCCCACCTGTACCTTCTGCCAACAATTGGCTCCTGGCCTTCTTTATTAACCAATCAAGAACCAATTAGGGAATTAGACCTTAGTATCAGCACTTCCCCTTACAAAAAATAATTTTGCATCCTGAGGAGGAGAAGGGGGGTGGGGAGAAGGAGAAAAAGAGGAAGAGGGTACAACTTTAGACCATTTTAAATATCAAAAGAGGCAATGAAAAAAAAAAAAAGAGGCAATGATGGTAGTCCTTCTCCTGTCTGTCTCTGCTAATCTAGCAGTCAAATCTAGAAGATGAAAATACAGTATGTCACCTCAATAGATGATAGGCACTGTAAACTCTTGGCAGTAGACTACACAAATCTCCCATCCCCCTACAAGACAGTGCGATCACAACCACCACACTCATCTTTACTTGGGTGGTGTTGTAAAGCTTCAAGCACATGGCATGGATCCAAGGACTCCATTGATGCATTCTTTCCCATTCCATTCAGAAAAAAGGAGCAGAAACAATTCATATTCCCATGAAATGACATGATGCACGCTTAGAGTTTGGACCAGGGTTCTGTCTCCAACACCCTCTGTCAAAAGAGATCAGAATTGTCTGGACATCTTCTAAGAATCAAATTAATGTGTTGTGTCATTTCCATCCCGCTGATGTCCTTTGCACCATTCACTCCTGCGGCCATAGGGAGATAGTAATGGCTAAAGCCCAAGATTTCCATTGAGATGGACCAGCACAGAGATACAAGGCAAACCTGAGTGGCAGTTGTGATCCAGCCTCACTCACACCATGAAACATGGCTGTTGTGGGAAATATTAAAAAAGATCACCCCTCAATCTCTCTTGCCCTGCCGGACCACGTTCCCACTCTAGTGCAGGTACTGGCCTGCCACAGCACTATACCCTGGCCCGGTCCTGCTATTCTCTCCCAGCTAGCAAGTTTATCTTGCTTACATGTAATGCCCCACACACCCCACAAGCAGTCATCTAGTGCCTAGTTACCCGGTAGAAACATGACTCTTAAGGCTTATTTATCCAATCAGGTTTATATATCAATAAGATCACAATTTACAAGATGCCAATTCAACAATTTTAGAGCCAAATGATAAAGATAATGCTTTAACCCAATTATTCTAACTTTGTGAAAACCTTAGCTACTTGTGGCTGTTTAAAACCATGCGGGATATGGATCATCTTCCTGTTCATCTACCTCCACATTGATTTCTCTTCTCTCCCCTGACCTCTCTCTCTCTCTCTCTCCTCAACTTCTAGCTCCACCTCTCTATTCCTGTCCAATCACAGGCCTGTCACTGCCCTAATGTGATTGGACAGAGAAAATGCTGCAACACCTGGCTGTCCATGCTGTGTAGGTAAAGCAGTGGACCAAGGCTAGGGTATATACAGACTCATAGACGTGGCTGCTCTTGTAGGAACCCGTTGATATAAATACCTGGGAGAGGGAGCTCAAGGAGTCCTGGTGCATGGCCTGAGAAGGAAGAGTTCAGGGTAAGTGAGAATCGTTGTATTACATGTTATCACCCAGCAAAGGCCCACCAAAGATGACAACATGAATCTATCAGTTGGTGTCACCCCACCTTCTCAACCCCCACCCTACCCCACACCTCATCTTCTACCATCTCAGGGCTGGCACAATGGGTACATATTGCTGGACTTTCTTGGACCTACCAGTGGATAAATAATGACACAGAGATGTATTAATTTTATTATAGCTTAGGCCTAGCTTATCTAACTTAGTTAACCCAACTATTCTAATCCATGTTCTGCCACGTGGCCCATTACCTTATTACCAACCACCTCTTCCCTCCCCCACCCCTCCCCACTCCCTGTACAACCTGCTAGCAAACCTTCCTGCCACTGCATCTTCTCCCAGAGACCCTCTCTCAGCCCAGAAATCCCATCTTCTTTTTCTTGTCTAGCTATTGGCCATCAGATTTTTATTAAACCCCTCAGAGAGTGAGGAAGGTATATTATTACAAATACTGAGACAGGTGATGAGCCATAAGAACAGCAATACCAAAATCCAGTCAGTACTCAGTACTGCAGGTACAGAATTAATAATGGAATAATTCAAAGGCAGCTTTCACACAGTGCACCCCAACAGGTATGTTTACTAGCCATTGTGGTAGATATGAAGGTTAAAATATCTGAAATCCTCCCTAAAAAAAAATGATCTCACTCTCATTGTCACAAATATCCTCTAACAAGCCCACAGAGACCCTGCCCTGAAGCCTGAAGAACCATTCCTCAACCCACATGGCAGGCAGTAGCTCGTGACTGTGTATCTTAGTTAGGGTTTTACTGCTATGAGAAGACACGATGACCAAAGCAACTCTTAGAAGGACAGCATTTAATTGGAGCTGGCTTACAGGTTCAGAGGTTTAGTCCATTATCATCAAGGCAGGGACATGGCAGTATCCAGGCAGGCATGGTGGAGGAGGAGCTGAGAGTTCTACATCTTCATCTGACGACTGCTAACAGAATACTGGCTTCCAGGCCACTAGGATGAGGGTATTACAGCCCACACTAACAGTGACATGCCTACTGTCAGGCCACACCCTACTCTAAGAGGGACACACCTTCTAATAGTGCCACTCCCTGGGCTGAGCTTATATAAACCATCACACTGTGTTCCTTCTATCCAGAGGGACAAGGATAGATCTGCCTTCCAGGTGTATGCTTGCCTTTCTATTCATAAGACCCCAGAAGGTGCCACTTTTCCAGTGTTCCTGAATGTGAATATTCCATAACATGTTGTCCTAGTCAGCTTTAACTGTGGGCTTGACACAACCTAGAGTCATTGAGAGGAGAGCCCCAATAGAAGAATTGCTTCCATCATGTTGTTTTGTGGGCTGCTGGAACACACCCCAGACATAGAATCGGGTGAAAATTCTGAGTGCTGCGGGAATCCTCCAAGAAACCAGGACAAAAGTCTTGGAACTCAGTTTCTTCAAAACATGGCAGTATTCTTAGAATGTGTTTCTGTGTTCCCTCTAGCATAGAAGAAAGAAGTGGGTTTATTTCAGATTATTTATTACTACTTACTATTGACTGTCAGATGTTTAAACTGTCCTTTGTATGTTTCTATGGAAAAAAATGGTTTTTGTCATGCTTTTGTCTTTGTTACTGTATACAGCTTGAATTCATAATGAACTTCACTCATGTGACTCTTTGTAAGCCTCAGAGTATAAACTGCCTGCTGCTCTGAATAAAGTTGGCTATTGCATGAGACTTTAATCTGCATCATTCATCAGCTCCATTCTTGCAGGTCCTGCTGCCTCTGGAGCAGTGACAGTAGGTGTCTTAGGGTTTCTATTGTTGTGAAGAGACACCATGACCATGACTACTCTTATAAAAGAAAGCATTTGATTAGGGCTTGCTTACATTCTGAGGTTTAGTCCATTATCATCATGGCAGGAAGCATGACAACATGCAGGCAGACATGGTGCTGGAGCTGTATCTGAGAGTTCAACATTCAGATCAGCAGGCAGCAGGAAGAGAAGGAGACACACTTCCTCCAACAAGGCCACACCCACTCCAACTAGGTCACACCTACTCCAACAAGACCACATCTCTTAAAAGTGCCGATGGCGACCCATAAAGTGTTTTCATTCAAACAGCACACTGGACTGGTCTGTGTGGGGTTGTCCTGATTGTTCTTTGGTGTATGTAGTAGGGTGCACCTCACTGTGGGAAGCACCATTCCTCAGACAGGTGGTCCTGAGCTGTAGAAAGCTAGCTCAGCATTAGCCTGGCAGTGTTCATCCAAGGTTTCTGCCTTTGAGTCTCTGCTTAATTTCCTGTGATGACTTCCCTCTGTGATGGACTGTGATCTGTGAAGCTGGTAAAGCCTCTCTTCCCCTAAGTTGCCTTTAGTCTGAGTGTTGTAGCTCAACAGAAAGGGGACTAGAACACAAGACATGAATGGATGAGGAGCTACTGCCAGGAGACCCACCACTGCCACCCACCAAAGTGACCATTCGAAAGGTCAGGAAGCCTTCCTTCCTTCAGGACCCAGACTCACAGTGCTTTATAGATATGTCACCAGAAGGGATATGAGAGCAAGAAAAGCAGGATTGGAACATCACTGTCACTCACAACGGCCCATTCAGAGGACTGTAATTTATAAACGTGTGCAAATGGAACCCAGGACCAGAATCCTGCTTCCATCAGGGAATGCTGCAGGAAAACTCTGAGCAAGTAGCTATGGCCGTGTCTGAGCACTGGGCTCTGGATTAGTTACCTTCCTCACTGCTGTGACAAGATACCCTGAGGGGACAAGCGGTGTGCAACAGCTGGGGTGGGATGGCCAGCAGGCAGCTGCGTGTGTGAGTGGCCTGAAGAACGACAGGCTTTGGATTCATACAACAGAGACTAGGTGATGGCTAAATGGCCCAAGGATGCACGAAGCCAGATGAAAATGCACCGGGACTCCAAAAGAAGGGACTCTAGAGAAGTCATATTTCTTTAGGATATCTTCCTCCAGGAATGAAGATGCTCTGAGGGCTTGGTGCAAAGAGAGCAAGCCCCTTTCTAAGAACTTACCTCCATTAACCTACAGTCTGTCATTTGTATTATTTCCAGAGAGATCAGTGCTTATTCCACTAATATAATATTCTGCAATGATGTTTAGCTTCAATGTCTTTACAGACATGCAAACCTCACTTTCTCAGAAGGTACTTCACATTGCCTCTGCACGACTGCAAATGGTGGGTGACCCACCTGCCTGCTGAAGTTAGCCATCCCTTATAGAGAAACCTCACTAGACTCCAGGTAGGCTAACTAAAACTGTTTCCTGTCCTCCATCCCCACCTCTTACAGAACAATGCTCTGCAGCTTAAAGCAATGCCTGTGTGCGGGGCTGCCCTTGCTCTCAGAGCGCTCCTAAGGACAGGAATAGGGTTATCCACAATGCTCTGCTCAACCTGAGACACTTGGTAGTAGGCATAAGGCAGATGACTGAAATGAGTGCAAGGTTCTAGTAGGTGTCTTGGGCTTTAGTCCTGGTTCCTCCACTAATTAGCCTGATGTCTGAATTCTAGGTCTGTTGCCTTAACTGTAAATTGAGATGCTTCGTTCAAGCCCTCTCTATATAAGTGCCTTCCAGGTTTAATTTAAGATCAGGTAAGAATGTAACAAGAGCCTCATACGGGAGGGTGCAACTGTCAAAAACACCACTAGATGGCAGATGGGAAGGAAGCTATCAACATGCAGAATGGCTTTTAAAAAGAAAAAAAAAAAAGGCCAGCCGGCCGCTGTGTGTCCTTGAGAGTCAGTTCTTGGGAGCCTCCCCCAGGCTCTGCAACCGGTAAAACACAGCCAGTGAAACAATCAGTCCGGTCACCTGAGTGGACCCCAACCTCCACCCACAGAAGCATGCAGCAGAAGCCCAAGAAGGCCAACTAGAGGACGGGCCTTTTGATACATCTCTTTCTGCTACCACTGTAACCTCTAGAAAAGATTTCTTTAGAATCATAAGGGGTTTTGTTCTGTTTTGGTTGGTTGGGTGATCTCAGCTGGGGATAGAACCTAGAGCCTTTTATGCTGCGCCTCTGAGGTACACCTGCTGTCCAGTCAGGGAATTTTAGATGCAGGTAAGAAAACTGCTCTGGGGAGCTGATTTCAAGGCCCTGAGTTCAGTTCCCAGTACTTGAAAAGAAAGGCAGGGGAGCGGGGACCGGGGACTGGACGGGCGGGACTGGGGCGGGGGAGGAGAATGTGAAAATGGTTCCTGTGAGCATCCTTCCAGGTGTAAAAACAGAAACCACCTGCAGGTGGAGCTGTCTCCTGGGAAGTTTCTTGGAGCGTTTAATGATTCATAAGAACTTCTGAGATGTTGGCGGCACCATGTGAGCAAGATCTTTGGGCTTTTAGCCAAACTCAAACTCAAACCCAAACTTGGTTAAACGCCATGATAGGTAATGTGGTACCCAGGTTAATAATAGACTAGTTTATGCTACGGTAAACATTTTGACCTTGCTATATCAACAGCTGGCTATGAGCGGTTCTATTTTTAGCTTATGCTGTATATCTAGCTTGCAATAAGACAAGTTGCTTTAAGAACTCTAGCTGATAGGCCCCCTGCCACCACAGGTCACAGTGGCAGAGATGAACACCAAGTGATGGCTCTCAGTGGTTTTTGTTCTGACCTAAAAGTGAGATATCACATCCCTCATACCTCACTAGTTTAGTTCCCTCTTGCTGCTCTCCTGCAAGGTGAGTGGCAGGCTGAATAACTAGGGGATAGGTGGAATGATTTCAGAGCAGCACTGTGTCTGCCATAGTGACAGCATTGCGATTGGGGGCTGGGGGTGTAGCTCCGTGTTAGCATATGGCATGCACTGAGCCTGAATTCAAGCCAGTTCCAAGAAAAAAAAAATCTGATTAACTGAGAGTCACTGCATCTACCAGCCAAGGCCTCTCTAGACTCTCACTGAGAAGCTCTGGTGGCCTAGGGCCAGAATTCTGTTCACCCCAGGGAGCTATCAACCTATTTTAGGTCTTGTTCTAAATCTTAAGAGCATACGGTGACCTCTTCCTATGTACAAGTCCACAAAAGCTAGCTGTAGCAAACCCTAGAGAGTGTCCTTCTGGCTCTGCTACTGTAAATGAGAGGACCGTGCTCCAGCCTGAAAGTAGCCCTTCCCTACAGGCAGAGGCCCCATCTCCTCTCACCTCAAGTATATGACAAGGGCATACAAGGGTAACACACAGACATTTTTCTCATCTTAAGAAAAAAAAAATCTTCCCTTGACTCTGTGTTCACCTTCAGCCATAGGAATATTCCTGGTCTGTCTTGTTTGAAAAAAAAAAAAAACCTCATTCATAGAGTCTGAGAAACAGCTGAAAAAGACAGAAGGGACGGGCCCAAAAGCTAAGGAAAGGGCACGGCATGCAATTTATTAAGTCCCTATAGATAGCACCATGTCTGAGGATACAGCAAGACAGGAGAATAGTAGTAACACTCTAAACCAGGACGGGAGTAAAGTCTTGTTAGACAAAGGAGGCCAAGGCCAGCCACAAATTCCTGGTCTTTCTCAAAAACTATTAACATGTCAAACATCAGCTTAAGAGTCAGTGAGTTTGAACTGTTTTGTTTATGCCATAGCCTGTGGAATGCATGTCGGGTCACCTGGCGGGCAAGATGGCAGTTACAACTAAGATGGCTATAGTCAAATCAAGTTGGCTCCACCCCCACCCTACCCTCCAGCAAACTCCTGGAAAGAGGGTTTCTAAATTTCCCTCCTTTCCTTCTTCATATTTTTGGTGTGTGTGTGCGTGTATGTGTGTGTGTGTGAAAGACAGAGACAGAGAGAAATAGAGACTCTATATGGTCCAGCTGTCCTAGAAGTCATTAAACAAAGCAGTCTGATCTCAGACTCAGAGATCTGCCTACCTCTACCTCCCCAGTACTAGGATTAAAGGCACATGCCACCATGTCTTGCCTCTTAATTGTTTTTTTGTTTTTGTTTTTTGGGTTTTTTTGGACATAGGGTCTCTCAATGTTGTTAAGGTAGCCTAGAGGATGAAACTGCCGTGCCTCAGCATTCTCGGTCCTGGGGTTACAGGCCTGTGCCACCAGGCCTAGTCCTTCTCTCTTGAACTCACTCCAAGTGCCACTGAGCTTCCCCTGCCAGAGTCACCAGAGCCTCCACTCCTTGGTCCCTTCCTTACTGAGTAGAACAGTGATGGTCAGGATGCTGTCCTATCCTGGTGCCCTTGTTCCTCCTGGCTCTCCTCCCAGGTTTACTGTCTGTTTCTTTGTCATAGTTCTGCCTCTGTGTTCGAGGCCAGCCTGGTCTACAGAGGTGAGTTCCAGGACAGCCAGGGCCACACAGAAAAACCCTGTTTCGAAAAACAAAACAAAACAAAAAAATGTGTCTCTAGGAGAGTTCTGCCTCTACTATACAAGTTCCTGTATCCCTGTCCTCCTCTGAAACTCCTCTTGCTCAGTGCTCTCCCCACAAAGAACAGGATTTCCTTTTACATCCCGCTGGTTTACCAATATATGTCTCTAAAGCCAATATCCAAATTCACTGGAGTTTGGCTGGGTCATATATAGAGATGCTCTCTCTCTCTCTCTCTCTCTCTCTCTCTCTCTCTCTCTCACACACACACACACACACACACACACAAACACAAACACACACACACACAAGCGGGGGTGGGGGAGGAAGAGAATGCTTCAAGTTCAAGGCTAGCCTGAGTTACATAGTATCAAGTCAGCAGGGCAACATAGCAAGACTCCAACACACACAAGCCTTCAAGCATCATAAGCAGGCAAATGTATTTATTTCTCTTTTTAAACCCCATAGAGTTTTAACCAATATAATGTCAATATGGCCTTGCCAATCCTGCCTAGAAGATAACTGCTTATCTGATCAGCCTTAGACTCTGGGCTCCCCAACCAGGCCACTCTGATTTCTATGCAGAAGCAGAGGCAGCAGGAGCTAGGATTCTGCTTCAATCCTCATCTGAAGGACATCTTCAACTCGGCCTTGATGAACCACGAGTGATAAATAAAAGATTCCTCCCTCAGGCGCTGGTCCTTGCAGAAAAAGGCAGCTACAAGATCCTTGCACCGATTCACACAGCAGAGTTCCGCCGTGTTTCAAACAGGAATACTGCTTAGCAGCTGCAGGGTGATTATTTGTAATCACCGAGTAGCATGGACAACGATAGCAGCAGAAACCTTGGAGACTGCTGGGTTCAGGAGCGGAGGGAATACGGTAGACAGGATAGGGTCGGGTTCAGGTAGGTTGGCCCAGCCAAGTCCCCAGAGATGGGAGGAGGAACTTTGGGAAAACCAGGGCTACGGGAAAGCACCTGGTCACTGAGGAGGGGACGGGGCTGCGCCGCCTAGCTCTCCTTCGAGAAAGACTGGATTAGAGAACGCGAGCCAGCGCGGGCTAGCGAGCTCAGGGAGTTGGGGATGGGAAGATGAGAAGAACCACAAACCCATCTGTCCTGGATTTAGGGGCTCACAGATTTCCACGAGTCAGCCTACATGTTTCATGACTGAGAAAGGGCTCTCAACTCCCCCAAATGAGCTCCAGAGGTTATTTACTTCCAGCTGGCTGAGAAAGGAAAATGTGTTTGTAGAGGACATCCAGAGAGATTGAGAGGGAGGGCACACTGCTAGATTCAAGGGGAGTAGTACTCCACCCTCTTGATTTAGATTTCTGATACCTTGGAATTCCCAGTATAACCCCAAGGTTTAATTTTTTAGGTAAATGTGGGCCCCGGTGTAATTCTAATTTTGGAAATTTTCCTAGTTCTCAGATAAGAGCATACATGTGGAGAATAATCCTCTCCCGGATGTCGGATAATTGTATTTGGGCAGGAAAATCTGTAAGCGTTCAGAAGTGTGTATTAAAGAGCGCTGTCCTTTGAATGTGGCATGGCCCTAACCAGCCATCTTGAAATTAGAAGAGCTATAATCACCAGTACCAGACCCTAGCAAGATTGAGCCCGCTAAGAGTCTCCCATGGGAAGTGAGGGAGAGCACTGCAGACACAAGAGGTTCCTCCCCTCCCCCAGGATATAGATATAATTTACAACTGCTGAAAGGAAACTCTTCTTGGAAGGTATATTCGCTAGTAAGTTCCCCATGCTCCCGTCCCAATTAAAAACTATCGGTTCACCAAGCTAGAGTTGGGGTTGAATGCCTCCTTTGGTCTGTTGTCAGTGCCTTGCTTGGGGGAGTAAACATTTTTTAGTTTCTTCCCAGTAAATGCCACATGTTGTAGTTGTTCAGGGAGATAACGTGGAGATTCTGGGACCCACCTTATGAAGAATAAGATGAGATTAAGACTTAGCCAGGATGGGCAAAGGAGCAGAGCAGGTGGAGTTAGAAATCCTAAGCACAAGTAAAGGCTGAGCGAAAGGTCATCCTGTCCCCCTGGGTAATTCTGTTATTTTCTCAGGAACCTCAGCCTGACTTCAGAGCATTGTGCTAGAGATGGAGATAGCCAGTCCTGGGAGGAGGCCGAACAAAAGCTCACGCTCCTCCCCTCCCTTCCCCCACCTCCCCAGCTCGTGATGCTGAAGCAGATCCATCGTGAATCCCTGCCTGGGAAGGAGGGGCAGATGGGCTCGGCTTAGTTCAGGTTATTCCTAAAACGATTAAAGCCTTCTTCTCACACTGTCGACTCACAGCCTGTGTGTAATCCTGCCATCCGACTGTCCCCACAGAGGGCCCTTTGAGCACCGGGGACTCTACACCTCCACCGAGTTGTGGGCGGGTCCGTTCTTGGCACAAAAGAGGCTCCTTTGCTGAACCATGGCTGCTGCAGCAAGGCTATTTCTGTGCTTGCTTTCTCTTCCTGGTGATGAAAACAAGCACATCCACCCAGTAAATAAAGGCGAAGCCAATGAAAGCAGCTGTATTTCAAGGAGAGCCGGGGGACAAGCCAGAGAATAAATGAACAGATCTAGTGACAAAATGTCCATTCATTGGGTTCACTGGGCAAACATTTACTGAAGGCATCTGTGCACCCGGCACTATACTGAATGCTGGAGAGACACAAAGATGCCCTTGAGAACTGTGACCACCGCCTCACCTCCACTAGAGGAGCCAAACACAGCACCTTAAAGAACTAGGGATATGTGGGATGTTTGAATCATCTGCAAAACATGAATGAATCCCACGAGTGATGTTCAGCATCTGCTCAAAATGTCTTATTTGTTATCCCAGTCCATAACTTGTGTCAATCAAGCTCACTGATTCTAATAATAATTGTACCTAGTTTTATCCAGAAACCCACTCTTTGATAGTCAAGTAGCCACTCAGTAGCCAATCCTACACTAACTGATGTCCTACTGTGTGGGAGGCGCCCGGGAAACACCACAAAATGAGGTAGACAAAATTATTTTTAAAGAAAGAAAACGAGAAGTGCCGGGGAAGTGGTGGCGCATGCCTTTAATCCCAGCACTTGGGAGGCAGAG
>NW_022196913.1:38497796-38501134 GCF_008632895.1 Mastomys coucha | reverse complement strand
AAAGAAAGAAAAGAAAAGAAAGAAAACGAGAAGCAAACAACAACTACAGTACAGCTCAGCAAGGGCTACACCTAAGCAGAGTGACGTAGGCTCTTGGAGTGAGCACAGCTAGAGTGTGAGGGCTTCCGGAAGGCAGCTAAGGCAAAGCCTAAGGGTGAGTCACAGGAAGGATGCAGGGAGCAAAAGCATCCGAGAAACCAGTCTGGGGGATGCAGGGGATCAGAGGTAGAGGCATAACTGAACAACAGTTAGGGACACTGCGTGGAGCAGGTTAGAAGCCTTTATAGAAACCAGGAAAACCACAACGGTAGTGAGCACAGGGTGGAACTTAACGCAGTGAAATGTTCTCACTTGACTGACCTCTAGAAAACCTTTTAGCTGAGTGTCTGGGGCTCCCACTCAGTCAGGCCACCTTATTTTAGGAAGGAAGGAGATTCTGGCACATGGAAGAACCTTGAGTTCATTATGTAAAGTGAAGTAAGCCACACAGAAAAGGACAACTGCTAGGGCATGTATCTCAGTGGTAAGAATGCCTGCCTGGTGTGCACAAGGCCCTTGCTTGATCCTCAGAACCACAAAACCTAATAAAGAAGAAGAAAAGCACAAAGGGCTGGCATATCTTGTATGAGACACATATAGAGTCATCAGACTTCTAGAAACAGACAGTAGAATGGGAGTTGTCCAGCCAGGAAGAAAGGTGACTAAACACTCAGTGGCTTCAAATTTGTGACATCAGTATGTTCTGGAGGTAGATGGTGCTGCTGTTAGCACAATAGTATGTTTCTATATGTGTGTTTTCACTACAATTAAAAATAAAAAGTTTAGGGCTGAAGAGATGGCTTAGCAGCTAAAAGTACTAGCTGTTCTTCCAGAAGTCTGGGTTTTTATTCCCAGCACCTACTCAGCAGCTCACAACTATGGTAACTTCAATTCCAGGGAATGCCATGCCTCCTTCTTACCACCAAGGGCATTGCATAGACACAATGTGAACAAAACCGACCATACATATAATATAAAATAAATCTTTAAAAAATTACAAGTTAGCCAGACACGGTGGCTAGCAGGAAGCAAAGGCAGGTGGATCTCTGGGAATTCTAGGCCAGCCTCATCTACAGAGTGAGCTCTAGGACACCCAGGGCTACACAGAGAAATCCTGTCTTGAAAAAACAAGAAGCAAACAAACCAAAAATCCACAAAATGGCAATTACATACTCTGTGATGAACATTCTATCAGGCCCTCTCAGGAGTGTCTAGGCCTCAGAGCAACTACACGAGGGAGATGTACACATAGAGCTTCAGTTCTCAACCTGTGGGTAGTGATCCCTTTGACAAACCTCTATCTTCAAAAATATTTACATCACAACTCAGAACAGTAGCAAAATTATAGTTATAAATCAACAACAAAAGTAATATTATAGTTGAGAGTCACCACAACGTGAACTGTTGTAAAGGGTTAGGAATGTTGAGAATCAGTGATGAACAGGAGCAAAACAGATTAAGAAACTTGCCCCTGGGCCCTCACAGGCGAATGGGGAGTAGGCACCAGGATTCCTGACATAACGCTAAGTGTTTTATAATTATATTATAAATTTATACATTTTTAAAGATTTATTTATTTATTTTATGTATATGAATACACTGTAGCTATCTTCAGACACATCAGAAGAGGGCATCAGATCCCATTACAGATGGTTGTGAGCTACCATGTGGTTGCTGGGAATTGAACTCAGCACCTCTGAAAGAGTAGTCAGTGCTCTTAACCACTGAGTCATCTCTCCAGCCCTAAATTTTTAAATTATATAATTTATGCATAATTATATAAATTTATATAATGTATAATATCTGTGGCTTGGAAACTGAAGCAGCAGGGATTTATGTGTACTTCCTGGCCCTGAAGACTGACTCGGGCACACAGGTCCTGGTCCCCAAGCTGCACTTCCTCCCTGTTCTTGCATGTTGGGCAGCTCCAGAAAGCAGAACAAAGGCCAGCAGAAGATTCCAAGAGGCAGATATGGTCAGAGAAAGACAGGGTCCCTTTGCCACTGGGTACCCAAAGAGTGGCTTCCAAGGACCACCATCCTTTTTGCAATGGGGAATTAAGATGAGAAGTCTGAGGCCCCAGAGCAATAGATCTTAGGGAGTCCACTGACTCTTGAAGATGAGTCTCAAGTTTTTGTGAACCATGTCTCCTGTGGTTTGTATGTGTCTTTCATGTATTGGAAACAGCATTTTACAGCATTTTTATTTATTGTGTATGTGTGCATGTGTGTATAGGCACAGGCACACTGTGGCACACATGTAGATGTCAGAGGATAACTCTGTGGGCGTATTTCACTTCTACTATGTGAATTCCAGGTATGGGACTCAAAGCATTAGGCTTAAGTGCAAGTGCCTTCATCCACTGAGTTATTTCACTAGACCCATGTCTTGGAAACATAACCCCAATAGTGTTGAGGGGTAGAATCTTAAAGGGGTGCTTAGGCCATGAAACTCAATTGTTCTCAATTGAGTGGACTCTATACAAAAAGAGACATTCAGAACTACCCTCCCCCACTGGATTACTGGAATACACACCACACACACACACACACACACACACACACACACACACACACACGTCTTGCCTTTCCTGTCTTGCTTTCTATCTTCCACTTCTCATCAGGAAATGATGTAAGAAAAAAAGCCCTCACTAGATATGGCCACTCAGTCTTGGACTTCCCAGCCTTCAGAATCATAAGCCAAATTAATTTCTGTTCATTATGATCATCCAGGATGGTATTCCATTACAATAGCATAAGATGGAATATGATGATGCTATTTGAAAGCAAGCTTTTGTGGATGGGAACATAGCTCAGCAGTAAGAAGGCTTGCCCTAGGCTCACTCCATAGTACTACAAAAGGATCCCTCAGACCCAGTGTAGCCCGCGCAGTCCTCTCGCCGGGAAGAAGACACGCAGACACTAGGTTCCTTCTGCAGCAACATTTTATTGCCTCCATCCATAAGGAAAAAGGGTCGAGCCCAAAATCTGCACTGCTTATATACACCACAGTGCGGCGTATCTGCCCACAGCGTGGCATGTCTGCCCATGATTGGCTGTCCGCTCATTACCCTACGTAACGCCCCGGGATGGGCCGTGACATGGTGTCCTTTTCACTCCACACACATATGCAAACAGTTCTCCACGCACATGCGCAAACAATTCTCCACTAGGAGTTAACAGTGGAAGTAGGTGCCATCCCGCCATGGCGAATGCCTCTCCAGCTTCATGCCTCCCCACATATCCCCCTTTTGTTTTAGTTAAAAGGGAAAGCCAAATGTAGCAAGTCAGAGAGTGCTT
>NW_022196913.1:38475510-38493926 GCF_008632895.1 Mastomys coucha | reverse complement strand
ACTGCTTATATACACCACAGTGCGGTGTATCTGCCCACAGCGTGGCGTGTCTGCCCATGATTGGCTGTCCGCTCATTACCCTACGTAACACCCCGGGATGGGCTGTGACATGGTGTCCTTTTCACTCCACGCACATACGCAAACAGTTCTCCATGCACATGCACAAACAGTTGTCCACTAGGAGTTAACAGTGGAAGTAGGTGCCATCCCGCCATGGCGAATGCCTCTCCAGCTTCACGGCTCCCCACAACCCAGGAATGCCCCTGTGATGTTTAGTTTACCTTCCATCTTGTGTATCACTTACTGATAGAGGTAACCATATTCTTAAGATTTCCAGCAGAGGGCTGGAGAGATGGCTCAGTGGTTAAGAGCACTGATGGCTCTTCCAGAGGTCCTGAGTTCAATTCCCAGCAACCACATGGTGGATCACAACCATCTGTAATGGAATCCAATGCCCTCTTCTGGTGTGTCTGAAGACAGCAACAGTGTGCTCATATACATAAAATAAATAAAAAAAGAAAGAAAGAAAAATATTTCCAGTGAGAAGCCCACAGTGAATGCTTCCTGTGAGAACAGAGACAGGCTCCTCAGTGGCTGCAGCAGACACTCTGCCTCTCTCACTCCCTGGTACAAACAAGACTGGCACACATGTGCTCTCTCCTGCAGAGTCATGTTGGGTCAGGAGCACTACGAGTTTTGTGAGCTGTTTTTTTCTGGTGTCTCTCTCAAGTTCAAAGCTAGACACACACAAATCTAGGTTGGCATTATGCTCTCTGTTTGCTTGTTGCTTATTACAACCAATTTACTAACAAATAGGACTTGAAATAACTTAGTATTTAGTTTTAGACTACTTAAGTATTCTCCCAAAAGGAAGCATAAAGATAAAAGAGTAACTATTAAAATGCAGGGCAATGGTGGTGATGAGAACACCAGATTATCTGCATTGAAGTGAGGCATGGTGCCATATGCCTTTAATTCCAGCACTCAGGAGGCAGAAGCAGCTGGATCTCTATGAGTCTGAGGATAACCTGCTCTACATATTGTGTTCTGAGTTAGCCAGGACTACATAGCAAGACCTTGTCTTAAGAAGAGGAAACCTAGAATGTCACAGTTACAGCACTGCCAAAGAGACTAAGGTGAGTGTGTGAGAGAGAAAGTGTGTGTGATGTGACAGACAGAAACAGGGATGGCCTCGCAAGCTTTGAAAGTCAGCACTTTTGCTAAGCATTGATCCCAGATGCCCTCTTCCAGCAGAAGCATGAACATCTTCATGTGGTCATTTCCCCTACCTCATGGCAAAAGGTGAAGGCATAGCAAAATAAAGGCAAGCTTGGATGTGAATGTAATGAGCAAACCCTGGTACAAGTGGGCCCAGGCATGGGAGGCATGAGTTATTGCAATTTTAAACTCAGAAGCTGAATGGCTGTCTGATCAAAACAGAGTCCCCCCCCCCCCAAAAAAAATCCCAGACATCAAATGACATAGATTATGGCAATACCAATGTTCATTTCTACTTTAAGCCAATTTAATATCTGTAGCCTGATATGGTGGTGCACTGGTTGATTTTTATCAACTTGACACAAACCTAGATGTAACCCAGGAAGAGGGAATCTCAACTGAAGACCTACCTCTATCAATCACCCTGGCCAGTGGGGTCATCTTCTTGATTAATGATTGTTGTAGGAGGGCCCAGATCACCGTGGTGGTGCCACTCATGGGCAGGTGATCCTGGGTGGTGTGAGTAAATGGAGAGGCTGTAGAGATGCCTCAGCAATCAAGAGCTTTGGCTATTCTTCCAAAGAACCTGGGTTCAAGTCTCAGTGCCCGTTTGGCACACAGACGTACATGCAGACACATTCGCCTAAACAAACTAACTAACTAAATGAGAGGAGGGGAAGCAGGCTGAGCAAACCAGGAGGGAGAAGCCAGTAAGCAGTGTTACTCCACAGCCCCTACTTCAGTTCCTGCCTCCACCATCCTGCTATGAGTTTCTCCCTGGACTTCTCTCATTTAACTGTGACTGAGGATATGTCCAAATAAACTCCAAATAAACTCTTCCCCACCCGTCATGATTAGTTTTATGTCAACTTGACACAAGCTATAATTATCTGAATGGAGGGAACTTCAATTGAGAAACTGCCTCCATAAGGTCCAGCTATAAGGCATTTTCTTAGTTAGTGATTAGTGGGGAAGGGCCTAGCCCATGGTGAGTGGTACCATCCCTGGGCAGGTGGTCCTGAGTTCTACAAGAAAGCAGGCCGTGCAAGCCATGGGAAGGAAGCCAGTAAAAAGCACTCCTCCATGACCTCTGCATCAGCTCCTGCCTCCGGGTCCCTGCCCTGCATGACTTTCTTCACTGATGGACCATGATGTGGACGTGTAAACCAAATAAACCCTTTCCTCTCTAACTTTGCTTTTGGTCATGGTTTATCATAGCAATAAAAACCACAACCAGGACACTCCCCAAGTTGCTTTTGGTCAGAGTTTTTATGACAGCAATAAAAAAATAAACTAAGACAGGTAGTGTATGCTTGCAATCCCAGCACTCAGGGCTAAGGCAGGGAGATAGGTCTTTCAGGCTAGCTTGGGGGACATAGTAAAAGCCTATTTCAAAAAAAAAAAAAAAAAAAAAAAAAAAAAAAAAAAAAAAAAACGAATAAAACAAAACATAAGAAAATCTCAAACTAACCCAAAACAACTCAGAAACATCACGGCCTCTCTTCTGGCTGGAGAGCGAAGTATCATCAATAGAATGTGAAGTACGATGAGACAACTTGCTGACCTTCTTCCTCTGGTTAGTTACCTAAAAGCAAAAGGTGAACACTTATGAGAAGACAGGGGGCAAGCAGAGTTCAATAATACTCAGAGAACAACTGGTCAATCCCACAGTGAGCACCATCCATGAAGGTGAGGAGCAAGAAAGAATACAGGACTGCAAAAGGTCGAGGTGAGAGTTCCACCTTTAATGTGTTGCCACATTCCTATAACGGCAGCCTGAACACCTGCAGAGCTCACAGTGGCATTATTGCAACTGGTCCCACAGCTCCTCTGTGGAATGAGAAAGGAGGGAGGAAGCACATGGGAGCCTTATGTAAGGGGGTGGCTTGTCCAAGGTGGAAAGTCTGTGAGAGGCTGAGAAAGCCATTTGGGTGGGCTGCTCCTCCAAGTGAATTATGCAGCTTCTTGCTGTGTTCTAAAATCAAATTGTCATGGTAAAAGTAGTAGCCAGCTAAGGAGCCTTCGTTCCTAGGAGTGGGTGATGATCTTGACAATGGGTTTGTATGTTGGGAAGTGGACTCACCTTTGACCTTTTGTGTGGTATTTCTGTGCTGTGGAAAACATAGAGAAGTCCAGAGGGAAGACTTTATAGCATTGAAGAGTAATCTTTTTATTTTTGAGATAGGATCTTGATATATAGTCCAGACTGGTGTCAAACTTAACATCCTCCTGCCTCAGCCTTCTGAGTGCTGAGATTACAGGCTTATACCACAATGCTTGGCTAAAGGATGATGGCAAGCACTGTTTATTTTTTCCAACATGTCTTCAGATGCAGAGTCTCCTTAGTGAGGCTCTTACAAGGATTAAAGGCACTGAGTTTTATCTTTTTCCCAGAGTCAGTCACTTCTTTTCCTTGGTTCAGGTGGTCTGGTGTCATTTGGAGAGAGAAAGAAATAAGGAGAACAGAAAACTGAGGTGAGGAAAGGAAGGCAAACAGGGTGGGGGATGAGGATGGAATAGTGTCAACACTCAGAGTGTCCATGTGACTCATATATCGTTGATGGCACCTTCTCTAACAAGCCATCAAAATCATCTGAACCCTTTAATTACCTAGGCCCATTACAATATTTAGCAGAGAAATGAGGACGGTATGAACAAAGCTATGATAAAAAAAAAAAAACCCTAAAGAATAAGAAAATAAATAGGCAGGACTGATATGAGCCACAGCCCTGAGAAATTCTACTTTTCTAATGCAACACCTCAGCTGCAGTGTGAGGTCAGAGGAGTAGAGGTGTTTGGTTCCGTCACCACTGCCTCGCTGGGATCTAGGAGAGACCAACACCTGGTAAATATTTGTTAGGTGAATTCTATGTGCCACAATGAAATTTATACATGGCTGGCTAGAAGATAGCACTCTGAAGGCTTCCTTTTTAGAATGTCAACCAGATCTTTACCCTTTGTCCATCCAGGAGGGCACCAGTACAGTATAGCTTAAATAGGAATCTATTTCCTATTGCTCCAAGTGAACATCAGAGAATGGGTAGATTTTCATGAAAAGAGGGTTATTGGGTTCATACTTCTGAAGGCTGGGCATCCTAAAGCATGGTACAGGCATCTCTGTTCAACAATAGACAAAGGCCTTGTGCTACATATCACACACCAAGGACATCACACGGCAAGACAGAAAAAGGCTGATACCTGCTGTCTCTTCCGCTTCTTAAAAAGTCACCAATGTCATTGTGGGAATCCCACTCTTGTGACTGAACTCAGAGTCCTCCTCAGAGGATCCATCTCCAAATAATTAACAACAATTTGGGGTCTAGTCTTCCTGTGAGTTTTGGAGGGGTGTTTAATTGTGTGTGGTCCTGAGCCTGGACTCACAGCAGCTTGCAGGCACTATGAACAAGTCCCGGCTCCCATTTCAACATAGTCTTTACTTCCTGGGGTCTCTGATCAGGATAAAAACTGGGTCTGAGCAATATACTTTAAAGGCAGTATAGGGACTAGGCTGTCCCTCTCAGGAGCAACATGAACTCAGATAAGTTTCAGGATATAAGTGTGTGTGGTACACAGGAACAAATCCCTGGTGATGGAATTCAGATCATTGGATTCTGAGGAAATAAATATTGATCAGAGGAACTCCCAACTGTACTTCAAATTATAACACAGCCATGGTTCTCCTTTCAATTTTTGAAGTAAATTGATAATTTTGAACTTTAAAAGTATTGGTTAGATATTATAGAATCAGAGGTGAGGAGGACACATCATCTGTCCCAACACTGGGAGTAACTGGGACCAGCAGGGCCCAGTGATGCAGGAACTGTGCTAGCCCAGTGGCACAGGTTCCTTCTGGTCTGTCTGGGCCAGTGCCTTAAGCAGACCTTGGGCACAAACTCTACAGCTAGTCCCACAACACCCAGAGGAAGCTCTACTCCCAGGCACTCTAATGGGCCCAGGATCACAGGATCCCAGAATCAAAGGATCACAGAGACAGCTTGATTCTGAGGAGTTCTGAAACAACCAGGATCACAGGAAGGACAGGCCCCAGACAGATTTAGCCAGGGCAGGTAGTACTAGAGATAACCAGATGGCAGGAGGCAAGTGTAAGAATATAAGCAACAGAAACCAAGGTTACTTGGCATCATCAGAACCCATTTCTCTCACCATAGAAGTCCTGGACATACCATCACACTGGAAAAGCAAGATTCAGATATAAAGTCACTTCTCATGATGATGATACAGGAATTTAAGATGGATATAAATAACTCCCTCAAAGAAATACAGGAGAACACGGGTAAATAGTTAGAAGCCCTTAAAGAGAAAACACAAAAATCCCTTTAAAAAAACTACAGGAAAACATAATCAAACAGGCAAAGGAAATGAACAAAACCATCTAGGATCTAAAAATGGAAATAGAAACAATAAAGAAATCACAAAGGGAGACAAACCTGGGGTTAGAAAACCTAAGAAAGAGATCAGGAGTCATAGATGCAAGCATCACCAACAGAATACAAGAAAGAAGAGAGAATCTCAGGGGCAGACGACACTATAGAAAACATTGACACAACAGTCAAAGAAAATGCCAAAAGCAAAAAGCTCATAACCCAAAACATCCAGGAAATCCAGGACAAAATGAAAAGACCAAACCTAAAGATAATAGGTATAGAAGAGAGTGAAGACTCCCAAGGTAATGGGCCAGTAAATATCTTCAACAAAATTATAGAAGAAAACTTCCCTAACCTAAAGAAAGAGATGTTCATGAACATACAAGAAGGCTACAGAACTCCAAATAGACTGGACCAGAAAAGAAATTCCTCCCATCACATAATAATCAAAATACCAAATGCACTAAACAAAGAAAGAATTTTAAAAGCAGTAAGGGAAAAAAGGTCAAGTAACATATAAAGGCAGGCCTATCAGAATTACATCAGACTTCTCACCAGAGACTATGAAGGCTAGAAGATCCTGGGAAGATGTCATACAGACCCTAAGAGAACACAAATGCCAGCAAAACTCTCAACTACCATAGATGGAAAAAACAAGATATTCCATGACAAAACCAAATTTACACTATATTTTTCCACAAATCCAGCCCTACAAAGGATAATAGATGGAAAACACCAACATAAGGAGCTAAACTACACCCTAGAAGAAGCAAGAAAGTAATATTTCTACAAACCCACACAAACATAATTCCACCTCTAACAACAAAAATAACAGGAAGTAACAATTACTTTTTCTTAATATCTCTTAATATGAAAATTATTACCATCATATCCTAATCGATTGAAATTCAAAAGTATGAGGAATTAGAAATTTGTTGGCTATCATCTATTCATTGATCTCTCTAATTTGGTAATTGGAGAAATAGGTACAATAATGTACAATACATATACAGTTTCTGCTTATTTGTACCTGACAGTGTCTTGCTACGTACCACATAATGATCTTGAAATCATTCTTCTCCTATCTCAGCTTCTCTATTAGTAGGATTGATTAGTTGATGTTTTTACACTATACTATGGTTTTCAGAACAGCTTACATATTTCAAAATTATTTATACAGCCAAAAGAAATGTAGAGAATTAACTTCGGAGGTGATTTGTAAGAAAACAGCAAAGAGTAAGACTGAATGCTTTGCTCGATGTTTGTAACTATTGTATCAATTTTGAAGAAGAGGACTTTATAAGTTACTCTTTCTCTGAGATGAATACGTTTCATCACAGCCAATGAACCAGATTCTTACCCTCACCTAATGCCTGTGCCACCCTCCAAGCAGAACCATTGTTCATTGAAACAGTTGGTGAATGACTTTATGGATAGACCATCTTAATACACACACCATTTCTTAAATGAATGTAACCTGTTCCCTGTGGGCTGAGAATGAAGACAATCACTCAAGTCAAATAGCTTTGACCATAGCAAGAAATCTGTACCCCAAAATCATGCCTACAATTCATTCCTTGGCATGGCAGAACTGTCAACTCTCAGCTTAACTACAATGGTACAATGGAGGTAAAATCCTTTGGTGATGAGAGGGTCATTGAAGTACAGCCTTATTACAATGAACTCCAATGTCTAAAAATTGTTCTTATTTTGGGCTTGTACCACAGTAAGAGCCAAGATTTTAAGCTCTACTAAAAACAAAACAAACAAACAAAAAGACTTTGATTATTTATGTTCATTTAAAAAAAACTAGTAGTGATGTATTATTTCAAAATATACAGTTAATAATTTTGGAGTTATTTAAAATTTATATTGAGAAAACATGTATTTTCAGTATTGCTGTAGACAAGCATCTATATAAGACTGTTCAATTGTTTTATATCAAACAACTTTTATAATACTCATTTTGTTACAGCATTTTATAAATTTTAAAGAATATGACAAAATAAAAAAAACTGAAAGGTATTACAGGTAGTGAATGGAGGCTGTCTCGGGGAGGAGCTGGGGTACAAAAAGGAAACAAGAATGTGATATAATTCTATTTACTTAAAATATGTTTTTAAATGTTAACAAATTCCGATAAACTGAAATTATGTATCTTTTCTCATCATAATGCAATAAAACTTAAATCAATAAAAAAAGTATTGGTTAGGACTGGAGAGGTGGCTCAGTGGTTAAGAGCACTGACTGCTCTTCCGAAGGTTCTGAGTTCAAATCCCATCAACCACATGGTGGCTCACAACTATCCATAATGAGATCTGATGCCCTCTTCTGAGGTGTCTGAAGACAGCTACAGTGTACTTACATATAATAAATAAATAAATCTTTAAAAAAAAGTATTGGTTAAAGGTACACTATTTTCATAATGTATTTGTAACATCCCGGTTGGGTTTTTTTGTTTTTGTTTTTTTCGAGACAGGGTTTCTCTGTATAGCCCTGGCTGTCCTGGAACTCACTCTGTAGACCAGGCTGGCCTCGAACTCAGAAATCTGCCTGCCTCTGCCTCCCAAGTGCTGGGATTAAAGGTGTACACCACCACTGCCCGGCAACATCCGGGTTGTTAATGTTGTATTGATGTTGTTGTCATTGAAAACAGAGAGATAATTCTGAAGATGGTTTAATCTTCAGGACCTTCATTTGTGACTAAAGATATATAATTTTTGGTAAGATGAAGTAAATTTAAAGCTCAATGAGATGGAAATTTATTTGATGAATAGATGTGTTTGGTCCACTTTCTGTTTTTATATAAATTGGCTAGGCATTTTACTCAGAAAAGAGGTTTATTTAGCTCATACTCTGGAGGTTTGAGAATATGCTGCCTGCAACTAAACAGCTCATGTGAGGACTCTGTGAGTAAATAGCAAAGCTAGTGGCACTTTGATGGGAATATGATCAGCTAATAAGACAGGAAACCAGAGAGTTTCAAGGGCTAGGCTCATATATTACAAGTTGGGCTCAGGGGAACTAACTGGGGTCTCTGGAGAAATCATCTCTTCTATGTGCAAGGCTCCCAGTGACGACTCATTTTACACTAGGTTTCATTCCTTAAAGGTTCCCTCACCTGAACATCATCACACTGAGGACCAGGCATCTGGCACATGAACCTTTGGAGCACACACTCAAACTGTATCCAGACCTCAGCAAACAGAGATGCTCTACTGGGATACCCCTGTTGCACGGAAGGCCTGGGAGGGCCTGCAAGCATTCCTGTGAGCATCTTTAAAAACCAGGGCATCTCTGGAGCCTGGAGACATTCAATATGAGTCTTTCTTCTTCTTCTTCTTTTAATATGAGACTTTCAAAAAAAATGATCCAGAGTCCTCCAGTGTTGAGAGGAAAGAAGGCAGAAGGGGAGTCTCCAGTCAGAAACAAAACACCCGACTTTATCATTTGACTTTCCCAGGAATAGAAGCCACAGACAGTGACCCCACGAAACCCAAAGTCACTCATGCACAGCTTTCTAAGGAGAAGCCCAGCAGGAATTCAGGGTACACAAATGCTAGCAAGGCCTGGGAACTTACTATGTTGAAGACTCCATAAATATCCTTCTCTGTTGGATACTGGCAAAAGGCCAGGGTCTCTAACACAAGTTACCTTTCCCATTCATCACTGTAAGAAGGAAGAGCTTTCTTGAGTTTATTGCTCAAGTTTCCTGAGCCCATGTTCTAGGCATATTCTGATCCAGACAACAGAGAACCACACTGGGGCCCATCCACCAGCCCTTTGTGCTACCACTCTTCCATCACAAGAGAGTAACTTAGAACTGTGACACATCACTTTTGTGGATGATGGACAGAGTTTATGTGTCCTTCTGACCAGTGAGCAGAGAAGGTAGAAAAGCTCTCTCTGGAAGTCTCTGGTAAAGTTGTGTTCATTTCATTCCCAGGCTTACTGCATTATTGCATGGCTCCCAGAATTTGGGCTGGCTGGGACATTGAGGGAATGAAGAAAGGACAGATTGATGAAATGACAGACCCATAAAGCTGGGGACCACGTGGACTGGCCTCTTGGATGGGTTAGCTGCAGCAGCCTAGAAACTCAGTGTGCAGACAGAGGTGGGGTAATTGCATATTAGCTGAACATGGAGACAGGATGTATGGTATACAGCTGAATCAAGAAGACAGGCTTTGCTCATCTCTGTAGGTATAGTCTCTGTAAGGGAGCAGTCTTCAGGCAATTAACATCGTGGGGTGGCAAAGCTTCAAGAGATATTTTCTGTACACACTGCCTACATTCACACATGGACCTGGGGGGAAAGTCTGGCATTCTCCTGAGCCTCACCCAGGTAAGAGTTTGCCACTCCCATGGAACTGAGATACTGGGGTCCTCGGCATGGCCAGCTCATGTCTACACACATCCACTCAGGACTTCTCAAGCTCAGGGCTTCCTCCACTCCCCACACAGACGGGTGTGTTTCACTGTCTGCTACAGCGAGAACAACAGAGCAGCTGTCGTGAGTTTTCTTGCCATGAGACACAATCTGGGGCTTGCAGAGTCTCTCTGTTGGCCATAACAAATCCTGTTTCTTCACTTCCCTGCTTGTAAGGCTGCCCGACTCTGCAGCTGGCTCGTTCTGACAAACCTTTTTCTATTTCGCTGGTGGTGAATTTGCTTCTTTTACAAAACCAAGTATTTCTGTCCGTAGAGGTCATTGAGAATCGCAGTATTTTTCTTCATAGTTTTTCCTTTAGTTCCTCCAGCAGCCACAACCATACCCCAATGATTTTTCATCAAAAATGAGGCACACATTGATCCGTGAGTGCCTTTCCTTATTCTCTAAGAAATTGTGTCCGCTGAACACACACCAATGCCCCTTCCCACTGACACACACACACACACACACACACACACACACACACACACACACACACCAGCTTACTGGGAGCATTTACTTTTATTAAATAATATGTCTTAAAAACCTGGGAGGATGACTGTGAGCCTTTTGCAAATCCTATTCTCTCTATAAAAAGTCTTAAGCCCCTGAGGATTTCAGTGTCCTGTGTGGGGGCATGTTGGAACCAGTTTCAAGGGACTGATCACAGTGGTTAGTTCACAGTGGTGTGAGTATCTTGAAAAACTGAAACTCTCTTTTTTTTTTTTTTCGAGACAGGGTTTCTCTGTGTAGCCCTGGCTGTCCTGGAACTCACTCTGTAGACCAGGCTGGCCTCAAACTCAGAAATCTGCCTGCCTCTGTCTCCCAAGTGCTGGGATTAAAGGCATGTGCCACCACTGCCCGGCAAAATGCTTTGCTTATTAAATAACCCTCACTTCCCCTTCTGCGATCCCTGGAGACCCCCCATTCTACCATGTGTCGTCTATGTCTTTAACTCCTCTGTGTCCCAATCTATAAGTAGAACCATATGGCTTTGTCTTCCTATCACAGGCTATTTTCCCTTAACATAATGGCCTCAGGATTAATTCTTGAATAAGAACTTCTTTTCAAAGCCCGGGTGATATTTTATCATTTATACAGACAGAATATTTTGTCTATCTAGTTACCTACCCATGATCACTCAGGGTGCTTACATCTTCTGCTTCTTGTGGATTACACTGCCATGAACATGAGTGTCTGGATGGACAACTCTTTGGGATCCTCTTCTCAATTCTCCTCTTTTTTTTTTACTTTTTAGCATACTTTTAATTAAAAGTATGTCACCATGCCCACCTAATTCTTTTAACTATGTTGTAGAGAATATTTACTCTCATATGAGGGTATCTACCCAGTCTTATAACATTCAGTTCCCAGGTAAAAGACACAAAACCTTTACACTTATTATAAGCTTCTTCTTTTTTTTTTTTTCGAGACAGGGTTTTCTCTGTGTAATCTTGGCTGTCCTGGAACTCACTCTGTAGACCAGGCTGGCCTCGAACTCAGAAATCCGCCTGCCTCTGCCTCCCAAGTGCTGGGATTAAAGGTGTGTGCCACCACCGCTGGGCTTTATTATAAGCTTTTAAAGCACTAGAGCTGGGGAGATATCTACCCTCTAAGCTATTAGTATCCACTTCTCTATCAATAGCCCTGAGTTATGACTTGCCATGTTCCGTCTGAGCCACTCTTAACTCCAGTTGGCCAGCTCTCATGGTCATGTTTTCATGATTTACCTATCCCACTGCATCTTCTCCTTTACTTTCTTTTCCTGGTCCTGCCCCAGACCCTAAGCCCAGGGAACTCAAACTCCACCTACTTCTCTTCTGCCTAGCTATAGACTGTAGGCATCTTTATTGGCCAATCCAAGTTGACTGGAGGGGCAAGTTTACAAAGCATTACTTGGTCTATGTGAGGATCTCTCATCCCAGAGGTAACCAGGGCCAATATTTAGCATTACAATAGATACTTAAATTAAGGAGCAGGGCATGCGTAACAAAGGCTGGTAAGTGAGAATTTGTAGGCCTAGGTCTTCTGGTATAGAATTCAGCTTTATAATACATAGCAACAGACCAAACCTCAACACAATATGCATACCAGACTAAACCTTCTGATAAGTTTCCTTTTCAAAAAGCTACCTTAAAAGGAGGAGCATCAAATTCTCTCAGATAGCCTCTTCGTGCACATATATATATATATTTTAAACAGGCTGTGATTATGAGTAGCCACCAACTGGGACATGAAGCAGAGACTGATTTACTGAGAGGTTCTGGTGCATGCTCCCTCGGGCAAAGAGCAGAAGGTTAGCATGTACGTACAGTCTCATTTTATTTAAATGACAAGCAAAGGTCTGTGGTAGATTTTGGAGAGAGCGTGAGCTCTGGAGACACTGCCAAGCAGCAGCTGCTCGTGGAACAATGTGGGTGGCAGCCTACGGTCACACTGATACTACGGCAATCTGCCTCCTTCACTTAAAATGGCTCCCCCATTCTGTCTTCTGCTGTGTACTCTACCATTTAAAAAGGGACCCATTTTCACACTGATGGCTTCCACAGACAGCACCTTACACAGGCAGACTGTCAGTGTTCTAGCATGCCTCCGACTGAGTACTCCTGATTCTGTATTCAGCCAAGGAGGACTCTATACTATGAAAATGCAGTTTATCAGGCTGCACTGTGAACATTCCTGTGCTTCTCCGTGCTTCAGGTTGAAGAATCTTAAAAAAAAAAAAAAAAAAAAAATCTTTGCTAGGGATTGGAGGAGGGGATGCAGCCCATGAAAGGGAACCGATGTCCTGGAAAGCCAGGGGTTCCCCTTCTCCTGCTGATTTGTGTGACAAGGAAGACAACCCTCTTTTGTGAAAGGCTTGATGACGGGATGTAGGCTTTTAAAATTCAAATTCATGAGCACTGGCCATGGGAAAACAACCAGCTCCAATGAGAAACAAAGACTTAGGTGCCAGCTCCCGCATGCCCCTGCTGCATTCAAGATGCGGAATTTTCTCTGCAGATCCCAGTCTTTCATTGCCTAAGTGGCCGATCCCTTACAGAATCCCACCGCAGCAGGAGGACAGGGGGCTCCAAGTCTCCCACCCAAGTAGTGCCTTCATTCTAGAGCTCTGGACAGTGCTGTGCAGCACAATAGCCACTCATTTCTACGAGGGAAGGGAGAGAAAGGAGAGAACCGGAGGGTGAACCCTAGGCAGGATGAACCAAGACAGCCCAGGAGCCCTTTGGAAGTGCCCACCCATAGCTACTATATGTGGCTGCAACCACTTTCTAAGTCCAGTTTTCTGGGCACTTGGCTATTTTACATAAATGTTAGGAATGACAACTTCCCAATATTTCTAACGATTTCTAGCAATGAGTAGGGCGGATGGGGTGGGGGAAGAAATAACCAGGGACCTGCAGTCTTTGCAGTCTTTCTTTCAATTCTGTTCATTCAGTGGCAAAATGTGTGTTGCCTAGGAAACGGAGGACATCTCTGCTGTGGGGGTGGTGAACTGCACTTTAGTGGTGAATACAGGCTAGCTACGGGCAAAATCCTGAACTAATATCCCGTAATTTCAAAAAAAAAAGGGGGGGGTCAAAATACATTTTTTCATTAAGGAAAACAGCATTTTTAAATTTTACTACGTATTTATGAAAAAAAATCTCCGTTCTAGCCAACCTCTTCAGTTGCTTAAAACAATGACCCTTTGTGAACAATAAATGCACAGTTGGGGATTTGCCCTTGAAAATAACCTGACATTTGTAAAATCACACATCCTTGTGACTGTTTAGATCCCTCCCTGTATGAAACAAATGTTGGTTTTGATTTTTGCACAGAGACACTTCTCCACATGTCCTTTGAAGGTTAATGCATCATTAAAATTAATTGGTATGTAAAGATCATGAAATACATTGCCTTAAATTTTTCGGGGCTGGTGTTGATATAGAGGGAGAGGAGTCTAAAATAAAGAGGCAAAAACAAACGCTGGGCACCCGGCAGATTTTGCTTTCTAGTAGCTCTTCCTTCGAGTTATATGAAATTAACCCTCCCCCCACCCCACCCCCCGCCTTTTTTTAAGTTCAAAGATGAATGTAAAGACGAGGCTGTTGTCAATATTTCACACGCACACGCACACACACACACACACACACACACACCGCAGCTCTTTGCAAAAATGTAAAATGCGAAGCACCGTATACCCAAAGACAAGTCCTGTGGGGACAATGAGGCAAAATGCAGGAAAGGAAAGCTGATCCTGGACCAACAGGCTGGATCCCCAGGCGGTCCAGGTTTCAGGGTGATTTCTAGTCACGCTGTTCCAAAGCTCTTCCGCTAAGAGAAATCCGAGAGGAAAGGCCTTTTCACGTAGAGAATCATAAACACGAGTTTTTAATCAGCTACCTTGCAAAGATCTGGCTCAGAAACAGAAGCTGAGCGAGGAACCCATTAGGTGAGAAAGGCAGGCTCAGATTACCGGGTTCAGAGTTGAGACCCCAGGGCTTTGGGATTGCTCCTCAGCTGGCGCAGCCAGGCGGGACCGCTGCACAGCCGCGTCTATCTATAATCGCAGTGCTGGTGACTCCCTCTCGGTGTTACTTCCAGGTCAACTGAGCACCGCAGCAGCCACCCTTCAATGGCCCTTTTGGCTGTGAATGTAGCCGCCTTCCCTGAAAGCTTGGGGGTCCAGGAGACAGTCCGAGCCCCGTCATTAACTCAATGTGTGACCTTGGGAAATATTCGATCTTCACGCTTCTACATCTGTAGGAAGACGTGGGTGAGAAAATTCAAATTCAGGGCCTGGGTCCTTGGAGCCCTGTTACTGGGCATGTGGGCACACCTTCAACTGTTCTTTCCTCTCTCTTCTTAACTCACCCTGAACTGAACACCCGCAGCCATATCTGGCGAACTCTGGCTATAGAATTCCAGTCTGGACACCCTGGCAATCACAGGCGGCAAGGCTTTTGTTCTGGGCTGCTTCGCGAGGTACATTAGAATTCAGTTTAAAGCTCGTCCTACTCCCACACCCCTTGCGGAAAAGAGAGGCGATGACAGCTTGCGGATGGCTCTAGCAGGCCCTCCCTCGCTTAACAGCTGCGAGCTCTACTCTATAGTGTGACCCTGAGTCACTTGGGCCTCTCTCCTTAGAGAATAAAAGGAGTCACATCACCTCCTAAACCACTAGCCCTGCGTAGTGAAGCGGTGACCTTCAACCTGGGATAGCAGGGAACAGGCTCTGACACTCCTCTTCCTCTCACCCTCAGAAACACACAGGTTTTTCTCACATACACGCACAGATAATAACAAAGGGATCTGTTTCTTCCTGGAATACCTAGAAAATGCGGGTTTGAAGCGAGAGTGGATGCACCTGCGCACGCGCTGATGCGAATGCGCCTGGGTCTGCGGTGGTCTACAGCTAGCTCACCGCGCTGCAGTTTTTAGGCGTGTCCCCCTACTCTCCATCCGCAGCCTCAAGGCTGGGACCTCGTGGTCACTGCAAATGAAGATAAGAATGCTTTAGGCGCGTACAGTTCTCGGAACCCACCTTCTTTCCAAACAACGGATGAACTAAACACTGGGAAGGACAGCGCCTGGCTGGCTTTTAAACACTCAGTTGTGGAACAGATCCCACGCTTCTGTGAACTCCTTTGTTTCCCCGACAGGCCCGCCCCCAGGACTCCACCCTCACTCTGCCCGCAACTCAGTTCACACACCGTGGCCTGCCACACCCACTCCATCACTCAGGTGGAACAAAAGCCAATCACAGGGTTAAAGGAGTCCATGGGTAACAGGCTGAGAGCACCGCGTATTCTTGGAGTGGGTGAGGCTGGGCTAGGTTCAAAGGTCCTTCTACCCCTAAATGCTGCTACTACAGCAGAGGAGCAAGCATGGTCAACAAAGACAAAGGCAAGGCTAAGATGCTCCAAAGTGTCCGAAGTTATGATTTTTTGGATCTTTATTTTTCTAATTACACTCGGCTTCATGGGATCACTAGTCTTTTCCTAAAGTTCTACGTAATGGGCGTGTGTTCCTGGACAGACATTAACCTCCAGGAATGAAGAAAGGGGCACTACCCTCGCCAAGTGCTTTGGCTTGACGAAGCCTGCTCAGAATTAGAAGAGGAATTGCTCAGGTAACGCAAATGACCCTAAACCTGTGCGCACTCGGACTGAACCTGCTGCACCCACCCATTAGCAGCCCTTCTCAATCCCCAGCTTATGGTACTAAATCACCCCACTTCTCCACACTACCGCAGTCTTCACGCCATACTCAGCTTGCCCTTCTCAAGTCCGAGACAATGCTCAGGCCCCAGCTTCTCCCAAGAAGCCCCACGCCTCGCAAGGTCTCCACGCCCGCGCTGATTGGCCACAAGCCCATAGTCCAGCCCCCCGGACCGTCCCTGGGGCTCAGAGCATTACGTCAACCCGGCCTGGAGAGCGCCAGCGAGAACGGGACTGGGGGCTTTGGTTGGGGGGCGCGGTCTGTTTGGTTCGCCCCACCCTCCCTACATAAAAGACTGAACCCACCCGGTCGTCGCCCTCAGCCCGTCGGTTCCGGAGTAAGTTCCAGGTGGCCCAGCAGTGGGTGTGGAAGGGGAGGATCATCAGACCCACTGACACAAACCCAAGGCTGCAAGAAGCTAACGAGGCACCATGAGAGAGATCGTGCACATTCAGGCGGGCCAGTGCGGCAACCAGATCGGTGCCAAGGTGGGCTCACTGCTTAGGGGGTGAGGGAGGGACCCTAGCGGAGCTCCCCTCGGGATACTTGGGGTCCAAAATGCGGCGCGGTTCTAGGTAGATACCAGGTCTCGCTAACGGCGGACCTGACTTGCTGTTTTGTGCAGTCGGATGGGCGTGGTCTCAGAGGAGACTTTAAAGAAAAGGGGTACCGTTCATTTTTCCTGGAACTGTTCGGAATTTGGACTGCTCCCTTTTCCTTTCCTCCTTAATAGCCACGCGTGCCTAAAGAAGACGTGGGTGTGTCTGCTAGGCTGTACGTGCCGGTCTTAGGGAGGGGCCGCCACACAGGACAATTGATTTTACTCGCTTTAATACCAGGCGAGCTGCGGGGGAGGGGAGGGAAGGAGAACGATTACCAGGTGGTGGTCGCTGAACGTGCTTTGAATTTAAAACAACCTCCTACAGCTCCCTCTTCCCGCCGGCCCCCTTTTCTTCCGTGCCTATAGTCCCAACGCGTTTGTCTCCAGCCACCAATGGTGGCTGTGACTTGCAAACCCAGCTTTTCACACACACACACACACACACACACACACACACACACACACACACACACCCCTACCTCCTGCTGAGAGCAGCTGTTCGCCTGGGAAACCGCCCAGTTTCAACTTTCTGATCCTCTACGATGCAAGCCCTAAGGCTGTGCCCGGGTCATGCCACTCATTAAAGCTTCTGCAATGTCCTGTTGTTAAAATTGTAGGGGTGTTGGAGGGGGATTCTCATTGGGATTGGGGGTGGGGTTGTGCATAGCTAAATACAGTCTTTGTATGTCACAGTTTTGGGAGGTCATCAGTGATGAGCACGGTATAGACCCCACTGGAAGTTACCATGGAGACAGTGATTTGCAACTGGAAAGAATCAATGTGTACTACAATGAAGCTACTGGTAATTAACACCCCATCTTCATTCTGGCACCCCTAAGCTCTGCTCTTATTTGGACCCAGGAGAAGGTGGTCTGACTAGGATGGCCATTTTTTGGAGGGTGGGGTACCCTCTTTTCTGCCAGCCAAACCCCTTGAAAGCTTGGTCGTAATAGACCTTTCTTTGTTTGGGGGTACCACTAATCAGGAAGGAGGTGGGACCAAGCCTTTCTCTATAGAGCACACTGCCTGAAGAGCTAAGCCAGCTCTTGTTCCTCTGCAGGTAATAAATATGTACCTAGGGCCATCCTGGTGGACCTGGAGCCAGGCACTATGGACTCAGTCAGGTCTGGACCATTTGGGCAGATCTTCAGGCCGGACAACTTCGTGTTCGGTGAGTATGTGGCATAGCTGAAGACAGAGAGCACAAGGTGCTAATTACCACTAGCACAAGGGGCGGAGAAGTGTGATAGATTGGGAGCATAAATAGCATCGAGGGGTGGCGCCTAAGCCTTAGTTCAGGCTTTGAGGCAAATGCATCTTAGCTTTTTCAAACCCAGGTGTGCTCTCTTAACTCATTTATAATTGTATTGATGACCAAATAGTTTATTGTTTTAGTATTTATTGGCCATTTGGTGATAATTTGAAATAGTCTTATCTGAGAGGTGATTTTTTTTTTTTAAAGAGGGAATTTTTCCAATATTGGCTGACTTAATCCTCCTTTGCTCTGGCAGGCCAGAGTGGTGCAGGAAATAACTGGGCAAAGGGCCACTACACAGAGGGTGCCGAGCTGGTGGAC
>NW_022196913.1:38459143-38475007 GCF_008632895.1 Mastomys coucha | reverse complement strand
CTGATGAGCAGGGCGAGTTTGAGGAGGAGGAGGGCGAGGATGAGGCTTGAGTTCCCCAGGCCAAGCAGGTTAGGGAAAGCTGAGATGAAAGGAGGGGGTGGGGGGGCTTAATCTGTGAAAATACCTTGGCAGTTGAAGGAAGGAGGATGGTCTAGGTTTGTGCTGGGTCTCTGGTGCTCTTCACTGGTGCCTGTCACTTTTTTTCTCTTTTTGTAATATTGATAACACCAATGTAACACTTGAGATCTTCCTGAACTCCTGTTGTAATGGCTAAAATCACATAAACCTTTGTGTCCTAATGGTGTCCTCTTTTCTGTCTCTTCCTTTCTCCTTATTAAGCTCTTTATTATCAACTTAAATCCACCTTTCTGAACACAGAATATTTTCTTCCTTTAGAAAAGACTAAAGCCCAGGCGTTTCCTCTTTGGGTATGCTATTAATATAAGTTGAACCAAAAACAACCTTACTCAATCCAACAGGAGAGAGCAGCCTGAGTTTAAAAAAGGTCCTTTGGTACATGACTTGTTTATTGAAAGTGTGTTTATGTAGACATTATTACTACCAGGCCTTGATTTCTTTAAAGTTGGGTTTTTTTTGTTTTTGTTTTTGTTTTTGAGCAGCTACTTAGAGGCACACTGCGCAGCATTTAAAGGAGAGTGAAAAATTCATTTCCTCTTCTGTGTGCTTTGATCTAGTCTTCCTTCCTGAAGAACAGCATTACCAATAATGTTGATTATTGATAGTAATCACCAAGTTATATCATTCTTATGATGCTGGTAATCAAACTTGGGACCTTCTTGCACACAGCAAACATTATACCACTGATCTACCCCTCCAGGCCAATACTGTGTTCAAGGGGCAAGGCCTTCATTATGTAGTTGTGCAAATATGTAATATGTGCATTCTCAGGTTTCCTTTCAACCATAGTGTCCACAGTTTTACAAACTTTGTGACAACCTTTATTTCAGTCTATTTGGAAACATAAATTCTGAGTGTTTGGGGGAGTTTTCCTTTAAATAGAAAGAAATTAAGAATTTTCATAGTTTATTACATTCTTATCATGAAGATCTGGGATCTGAGATTTGCACTCAAACCAGATATGGACTTGAATTCAACAATTAAAGGAGCTATATGGGTCCAGTCACCTATAGGTTCTCATTTAAGATACTTCCATGGGAGTAATTGTAAAGAAAAAAAATTATTCTGTATAGGTCTACTGCTCTAAAAGGAGGGCATAAAGAAATTTTATTTTAAAAGAAGTTGAAACATACTTGGAAGCAGATCCAAGGGGAAATATGGACAATATCATTCTAAATAGTGGTAAAGAAAAAAAAAATCATCTCACCACTAGGCTCCATAAATGGCAAAGAGCAGCAGTTCACTGTATATAGATCACAGAAACCTGACAGAGCAAGTAGGATTCAGTGGCTCAGGATCTTTAGTTCCAATTTCTATATTTAATGGCAAACTGGCAGGTGTCTGTCCTGGCTAAGCTGGTGCAAAGCTTCAACAACCTCATTGAAGTGTGACATTGGTTTTAAATGCCCCGAACACTTGGGGCAGCTGCCAAGGCCTGCTGGACCTGTCCTTTGGTTTCACATTTCCAACAACCTGTCAGACCTATGACAGTAATTTTGGAAAAGGGGGGATGACTGCCAAGTACCTCGTGGTATACTGGAAGTGTGCATCTCTTTCATACCTTGTAAGAAAAGGACAGGCAGGTGCCAGCCAGCTAGCCCTGCTGCACATAGATCAAGTTCATTTTGACACAATGGGAAGGGTGGATGCCCAGTGGACCATTTAAGCAGATGCTCTGGATCTTATGTCAACTTTAAATACATTATTAGGAAAAACACTGAAAGATGAAAAAAATGTTTAGACACTTGGATAAAGACATACTATGTTTAAAACACCGGTTTCCTTTGCTGGGTGGCCATTGTGTAATGGGATTTAGGAATGTGTGTGATGGGAGTAGGTGAGAGTGTGTCAGGCAGTGCTGCTGAGGTTAGTATTGATGGTGGTCGCAGTGGTTGTTTTTAGCTTCCATAATGTTCCATGCCTCCCTAATGGGCTTTGCGTAAAGTATTCACTTTGAGCAAGTAAGGCTCCCAAATTATAATACCTGCTACAAGGCCTAGAGGTTGGAATTAAGGGTAGGGAGTTCCAGTTATCTCGAGGCAAGGAACCAAGTCCCCACAGCAGTCGACTCAGCCACCTTAGCCTAAGGGGTACTAAAGTTTTGTTAAACTAATAGCAGTTTAGACTAAAATCTTCAGAGCTTAGCTCATTCCATTTGCTCTTTTTATAATTCAGGCCTCAGGGTCCAAGTTCTTCCATAGATTGCTTCACTTGGGTTATGTTATGCTCAGAACCAACGTGAGCATTAGAAGGGAACGATGAATATCCTGACTTCAAAGAAAAACCTGAAAATGTGTTGGGTTTGCGTCTGGTCAAAGGGAGTCCCTAATGAGGTCACTATTTGAGAATGGAATCTTATTTCCTACTTTTAAAGTGACATGTGCACATGTGTGGACACAATTGTATTGGCAAGAGTAGTAATATTTTATCAGTAGTCAACACTGACAATTAACAGGGAGCTAAAGGAAGCTGGGAAAGCATGAGTGACCCTCAACTGTCACAGTGAAGACTTCCCTCCCACAGACAACCTCCCACGTGTCGTGTCCTGGTTTGCATCGGCTTGTCCACTGCTTAGGAACACTTAGAATGTTGATTTCCTGAGAGTGTCAGCAGTGTCCTTGTTTTTAGGTATGCTTCAAAGTTGAGCCGTGTGCACAACTTGGGAGCATTCATTCTTGTCTTCATTTCTTAATCACCATCTATCTCCCTTTTGGTTTCTTGTGAGGTATTGTGACCGTCACATACCCACAAAAATTTAGTTTGATACAGCCTGTTTCACCACATAAGATGTATTTGACAAACCATAAAAATTGACCACTTAAAAGAGTGCAGGCGCTGTAGAAGGTGGCCTACTTTCTGAGTCTAACAGCCATGACTATCTCAGAGCTGCTGCAACTAACGAGACCATGAGGATGGGGATTACTGGGGTTCTCATAAAGGAGGAGGATCTTTACATCCTCACCTAGATCCCAGCTACTTTGTCCTGTGTCCTCCTCCTGGCTGTATGCATTGCTGCATTCACTGGTTCACCAAGCTAGACTCAGAAGCAATCACCCTTTAGTCTGTTGGTGGTGACCTATCTCGAATGGGTAGCGGTTTGTTCATTTTGCCAGGAAATGTCACACAACGGAGAGAGCTTTCAGAGAAGTGAAAGTGTGGAGGTTCCTAGAGGTTGTATGTTCAGCAAGGACATCACACCTTGTAACTTTTACCCTGCTCTATTTGTCACCTTGTCTGATGCCCTTAGTGTATTATTCCTTTTATATTTAAACCAGTAAACTTAAATGCTTCCCTAAGTTCTGCAAGCTGCTCTAGGAAATTAGTCAAGTCTGAGGCAATGCCAGCCTCAATTTATAGTCATTGGTCAGAAATATTGGGGTTGACCAGTTGGTCACTGCTGGCATCTGGAGTGTGGGGCAGTTGTGTGGGTCAGAGCCCTCAAACTCTGTGGCCTTCCTGCTACCTCCAGGAAGCTAGTGTCATATCTGGATTGCACTAGTGGACATCCAGGTAGTTCCCACTCCCCTGCAGAATGGCTTGCTCTAGTGAAGAGAAATCTCATGTCTGGGGTTATGGAAGTATTCTATATTGAAAGTGGAGGGGAAAACCCATTTTTCCATAGAGTAATATAAACAAGAGTCTCTTACATTCAAAGGTAGCACTAGGAAAGGAGATAAACTTGTAAAGTCTTTTCTACTGAGAAGCTGTTTTTTTCTAAAGCAACTGAAAACATTTCAAACCCTCTTGGCCCACATTTCTGATGAGATCCAGGAGTGTTTGGATGGAGATCATTCAGGGGTGGTATGGCTGTAGACATTGCCCATGTCTGCATCCAAACATTTATTCCTCTTATTTTGAGATCTTCCTAATTTTAAGCTAATAGATACAACATATCCATGACTTACAGACAACATATTTCAATGACCTACAATGAAATGTTCATGTCAGGCTATGCTGGTCACAAACATTAAACAGCTAAAATGGCAGGGTTTTGTTGTTGTTTGTTTGTTTGTTTGTTTGTTTTTTGTTTTCTCTCTCCACCACACATCTGTTAGCTGTCACTTGTGTGTCTGGTCACCAAGGAAAAGGAATCTATTTTGGTGGATTGGGTGATAGAAGGTACAGAGCACACTCAAAAAAATGAGCCTCTATGGCCACATGGAGGGTATCTCCAGGATATTGGTCGGGGACAGGAACTATTAAGACAAAGGGTTAGAGAGGGGGTGGAAAGGAGCCGGTGAGATGTCCATGGCCTGAGTCAGTGGCTGGTGTTTCGCAGGATTGTTGAGACGTGTGAGCCTTTGGAAGTGAAGACAGGGAGACACATTCAGCAGCTACATTATTCATAGACACAACTCTTGAGGCATAAACATTCCCTAAAGGAAAGAGAATCTAGCAAGCTGTCATTCATCTTCACAGCTTCTTTCTTTCAGTTCTCTGACTGAATAGGTACGTGGCATGGTTTGAATATGGTTCATTTCCAACAATAATCACGTGGGGAACTCATTCTCCGACGTAATGATGGTGAAGTGTGATGACTTTTAAGGATGATCATAGGTCATGGGGCATCCTGGGAAAGGATTAATGTGGTCTCTGAGGGCAGATTAGCGTCTTTAAATTGGGTGATTGTGAGACTGAACACAGCCCTTTCTCTTCCATCAGTGGCTCCTTTTTCTTTTCCCTCTCTCACACACGTATGTTCCTAACACATATGCTGTGGCATAGCCATGACTCTCACCACAGCCCAGAAAATACTAGTGTTACAAACTTAGAGGAAGTGTGGGTAAAACAAGTCTCTATCCTTTATAAAGCAACAAGGTTCAGAAATTTTATTATAATAACACAAAGCAGAACAGTGCAACATGATTTTAATATGTCAGTAGATGGGAAAAGAAAATAGTCCACACTTAATGAGCACCTACTATGTGCTGGGCTTATTACCATTTAGTCTATAGTAGAGAGAGACCTCAGTTGTAATTGGTGAATTTGGGAAACTTTTATTGTTTCAGCTTTGTGAATCCCTGTATAAAACAATTTATAGTATATGTACAGAGGTTCAAATGACATTAATGCATACAGGAATAAGAAAGTGATCATGCCTGGTACCTGTGAGTATGTGCTCCCTGCCATATTTTAATGCCACTTAGTTTTTCCAGGGATAATATACAGTTTGGGTACTAATAATATACAGTAAGGGAAATTATTGGCTCCCATGTTGAAAAGCCCAGAATCACATCTTTCACGACAATATCTAGAGTCTAGGTGTATATATCCTATGTAAGCTATGAGTGCAGAATGATACAAAATCATAAACTTACTTGAGACATTATGGGAGCACCTTTTTTGTAACTTTATTGTACAGTTCTTAGGTGTGAACTTTGTAGATGACAAGTCATGGTACAAGGTCAAAAGTTGAATATGCCTGAACTGGACTCTCCCATCACCTCTGGACTCTGCATCCCTTTGTTTCGTCTTCACTCTTCGCAAAGATCTTCCTAGTGGTGACAACTTGAGGCTCATGTCACCCCGTTGCTATAAAGAAAGATCCAGACTGGCCATGGACCTAATTGAGACACCCATCTCTGAATCTGTCCCTGTTGGCAGGGGGAACAGGACAATGACTGGTCAGTCTGTCTCACGTGTTCATTTCTTAGACCGATGAAGAGGGGCCTGAGGATTGGTGAATCTAGGCTTTTAGGGAATGAACTTAAGCCCCAGAATCATTCAGCTGTACATGAAGGACACAATCTTACTCTGAAGTACTTGAAGTTTGTTGTGTGTAAGACTAGAAAGGGATCCCAGCCAGTTCCAAAGGGCCACTAAAGCAGATGCTCAGCACAGGGGTCTGATCCAGGGATAGGCAAATCTCCAAGATTCCAGCTTGTCGATAGGCTTAAGTGGACATTCAAGGGGCTTGAGATCAGCTGACATGCTCCTTACCTCGCCATCTTTTCTCATTCTCTGTGTGAGTCCAACACTAGATATTAACAGAGAAAAACAAACAAACAAACAAACCTGAGAAACAGTTTTCCTGTTATGAATTTCATCTCCAACAGAAAATCCTGCACTTCCCCATTATGCGTCTTTAGATCTGAATATCCCCCAAACTCCCCAGAGCTTGGAGCTATTCAGAAGTGGTGGAAACTTCAAAGTAAAGCCAACTGAGAGGTCTTCTGGTCAATGGAGACATGCCCTCAAAGGGGATTCTGAGGGCTGAAGAAATGACTCACCTGTTAGAACACTAGATACTCTTCCAGAGGACCCAGGATCCATTGCCTGTACCCATATTGCAGTTCACAACCATCTGTACCTCCAGGTACAGGGAATCGAGTCAATGCCCTCTCTTGGCCTCCTTGGGCAGTAGAAATGCGTGTAATACATAGATAAACATGCAGGCAAAATACCTATATGCATAAAATACTATTTTTTTAAAAAAAAAAGGGTAGAATTTTGGGACCTTGTTCTTTCTCTTTATTTCCTAGCCACAAGGAGATTGATATCACTCTACAGTGTGCCCTTGCTATGATAAGCTACTCTACCACTGTAGCAAAATTAAGGTGGACAAGCAACTATGGGTCTATGAGCCCAAGTGAACCCCCCTCTCCTTCACTCCTTTTGAGACAGGATCTCACTATGTAGTAGTCCAAGCTAGCTCCAAACTCTGCTCCTCCTGCTTTCTTTCTTTCATCTCCTGATGTCCCAGAGGTGTCCCAGCACACATCTTCCCTCATTCTAAGCATGTTATCCCATGCATTTCCAGTGATGGAAAGCTGATATGGAAACACATCCATCTCTCAGTTCATCTGAGAGATGTAGTGTGCATTCACAAATACATTACATATCTTCTTCCGAAGTACTTCTCAGCCCTATGTCAGTGTGTGTGTGTGTGTGTGTGTGTGTGTGTGTGTGTGTGTGTGTGCATATTCAAGGATGTGCTCATGTGCCTTTGTTAGTATGTTTGTGAACACGTGCATGGAAGTCAGAGGTCAACGTCAGGGGTTTTCTTTATTCAATTCCCACCTTAGTTTTTGAAATAGAGTTTACCAGGTCCTACCATGCTGGCAAGTTCGTTCCTGCCTCCATCTCTCTAGCACCAGGATTACCAGCATGAGCCACTACACACCACCTTTTTTTAAAAATGTGGGTGCTGGGGATTTGAACTCAGGTCCTCCTACTTTCATGGCAAGCACTTTTACCAACTGAACCTATGACCCAATCCCCTGCTTAGTTCTTAAGTGGTATCCAGGTTCCACCTTTGTTCTGACGCCTTATGCTCACACTCTTTCCATGTTTGACATCATATGAGCTGCCCAGGGAACCAGGCTGGTCCTGACATCTTTTGCTTCAAGTTTAGCTACTGCTTTCTTGTTATCTACTGTTTTCTCTAGTTCCACTTTTATCTCCACTACTGGCTTATGCATGCTTGTTTTCATTTGTTTGCACTCTGGCTTATAATTTATACCTTACCACAATATGTCTTCAAACCGTGCCCTGGAACCTGGCTCCAGATGTGAACTTCCTGCAGTTATGCACTTCTTCTTGCTCTAGCTGTCCAGCCAGGGTGGTATCTTACTCCCACGCCTTTTGTAAACAAAGTCATTATTGCTTTAAACAACTCATTTAGAGATTCAAAAGGAAGCGGTATACTCATCCCCAGAGTTGCCATTTCAGATCTCAGCTTTTCTTTGGGTACAAATAGCTTCTTGCCTGCTTATAAAACTTACTTTGGTAGATCCTTAAGGTGGCAATGAATAGGTCAGCTTTTGTTTGACTTTTTTTTTTTTCAATTTATCTCATTGTTCAAAGATATTTTCACTGGAGATAGAATTTTAGGTTGATAACTTGATTTCTCTAAAAGATGACATTCTATTGTCTCTTGGTTTGTATTAAGACATGAAGTCACCAGTAATTAATAATTTTATCTTCCTGTACAAAATGCTTCACTTTTCTGTTTTTATTACTATTTTCCAAGCAGGTTGTATTTTTTTTTTTTAATATTTATTTTGTATGTGTATGAGTGTTTTGTCTGCATACATATCTGTGTTTTGTCTGCACATATATCTGTGTACCACATGCCTGCCTGGTTCAGAGATATGTCCACAAAGGTTGGAAGAGGACATTGGATCAGACAGTTGTGAGCAGCCATGTGATTGCTAAGAATTGAACCCAGATCCTCTGCAAGAACAGCAAGTGCTCTTAACCACTCCGGCCCTTTCCGCAGTTTAATATGCTATATCTTGGTGTGTTCTACCGTGCCCAGCCTCTGGCCCCTTGATGAAGTTCCTTCTAGCAAGTGCTATTTCGGTGATCTATCAGACTAGGACTCTGAATGCTGACCTCTCGTTCCAACTCTGAACCCATCCCCGCATCTACTCCCGATCCACATCATGGAAACAGCTTCCAAATAGTGTGTGCTAGGGAAATCACAGAACACTCTCCTCTCTTTCCTCTTTCTTGGGGATAGCTGTCACCATTGCCTCATACCCAGAGTCCCATTTTGCCCAGTTAGCTACTTCAGTTGGAGGAGACTGTTTGTTTACCCTGGGGATTCATCCTGGGCCTGGAGAACATTCCAGGCGATGCCTCTTCCCACACTCCCACTCAGCTCCACCCCTAGCCTGCCAGTCTGTCTGTCTTGCCAGATACTAATTCCCTCACTGCAGTACTTGTCCTGTTTATCTGTTTTTATATGTCTTTTAGTTTACACTTTGCTTATGATTCTTTTTGTTTGTTTGTTTGTTTGTTTATTACTTTTATGGGTCTTTATTTTTCAACATAATTTTATTTCAGAGTTCTCCTAATTTTAATATTTTCTTTCATATCTGTTATCTTTTAAAAAATACAAGCATATTTTTGCAGATGGTAAATCCGAGTAGGTAGTATTCGACTCCTAGCTTCTCTGGCTTTCATAACACTTTTCTGGTAGCACATCCTCATCCTCATTGCTCAGAGATGGTGGCAATGTAAGTAAGATCATGAGTTCAGCCATCCTGGGGTCCATACCACAGTCTCAAAAACAAGACAAATTACAGTTTGTGGAATTTGACCATATTCCTTATCTTATTTATTTGAACTGGGGATAGAACTCTGGACCTCTCACAAGTTAGGCAAATACTCTACCATTAAGCAACATACCCCGCTCTGTAGCTCACTTTTAAATGAAATGAAATTTCCTACTCTCTGGGAAGAAAAAGAGGTCGTCCTCTCTAACCCCCCATGTTTCAGTTTCAGTTTAAAAATAACATAGCTATATAGCCCCCATTTCTTTTCTTTTCTTTTTTTTTTTTTTTTTTTTTTGAGACAGGGTTTCTCTGTATAGCCCTGGCTGTCCTGGAACTCTGTACTGTAGATCAGGCTGGCCTCGAACTCAGAAATCCACCTGCCTCTGCCTCCCAAGTGCTGGGATTAAAGGCATGCACCACCACTGCCCGGCCTATAGCCCCCATTTCTGTGGTTTTCTTTTCTTTTTCTTTTTCTGAGACAGTTTTTCTCTGTATAGCCCTGGCTGTCCTGGAACTCACTCTGTAGACCAGGCTGGCCTTGAACTCAGAAATTCTCCTGTCTCTGCCTCTCAAGTGCTGGGATTAAAGACATGCACCACCACTGCCCAGCTGTGGTTTTCATAAAACAATTTAAAAACATTCTTTATAATTGTTTATTTTTTTTAGTGTGTGTTGGGTGGTTCTGACACCTGGAGGTCATAGGGCAACTATCAGGAGGCTCCCATCTCCTACTGTGTGGGTTCTTGGCCTTGAATTCAGGGAGTTAGGTTTGGTGGCAAGTGCCTCTACTTAGTGAGTCATCTTATCAGCCTTTTGTCTATTTTTAATTGCCTGCTTGGGAGATGTACATCCGTGTTCCCATCAAGACTCCTCCAGGCGGCTCCTCTTTCCTTTGATGCTGTTAGTCTGCAGAGGTCATGGAAGCTGCTGCAGGCCGGTTTTTCTTCTCATGCTAATTCCTGTTGCATGGGGGCATTCTGATTGCTTATTTTGATAATTTAGATTTTGCTTCTTGCTGAGCATGACGGTGCATGGGTTTAATCCTAGCATTTCAGAGGCAGAAGCAAAGGCAGAGGCAGATAGAGCTCTGTGAGTTTCAGGCCAGCCTGGGCTACACAGCGAGACCCTGTCACCAAAATTAATGAATTAATTTTAAAAATAGAATTTGCTTCTTCGTCTGTTTGGTAGATGGGGAAGGTGAGGGAGATAAGTTAAAGGAGAATTCAAACTTGTGACTCACAAACATTATCTCTGCCTCTTCCAGATTGGCTCACCCTGACCCTAACCCTGACCAGAACATCATGTCCCAACTGTCATGTTTCTGTCTCACGAGCCATTTACTTTAAATTTTATTTTATCATTTATTATTATTTTATCATTATAGTGATAATGACATGAATGTGCATAAATACACCCTGGTCTTCCAGGAGTATGCAAGCTAGGCAGAGAAGCAAACACAAGGCCATACAAGCACCGAAAGGAAAGTACGAGGGGAAACCCAAAGAAGACAGTGACTGGTCCACGGTATCTTTTTAGTACAGCTGTTGTAGAGGAAGCTGCATCTGTTATTTCCAAGGCTAGAAGGCTGAGGGACTGCATGTTAGCCAGAGGCAGCTTCTTACAGGGGATGAATCAAACCATGGCTCATGAAACATCCAGGGCATGCTGTCATAGCCAGTGCAACTAGGGGACAGGAGCTGTCTGAACTGATCGCAAGCCATGTTGACTTCATTTTTTCTGTTTTCTTTTTCTTCTCCTTTTTTTTTTTAAGATTTATTTTATTTATTTTATGTGTATGAGTACACTGTAGCTGTACAGATGGCCGTGAGCCATCATGTGTGTGGCTGCTGGGAATTGAACTCAGGACCTCTGCCAGCCTCCCTTGCTCCGGTCCCTCTGTAGTGCTCTTCAGACCCACCAGAAGAGGGTGCCAGATCTCATTACGGGTGATTGTGAGCCACCACGTGGTTGCTGGGATCTGAACTCAGGACCTTTGGAAGAGCAGTCAGTGCTCTTACCCCCTGAGCCATCTCACCAGCCCTCTGTTTTCTTTTTTTCTGCTGCTGTGGGTGCACACAGGGCCTTGTGCATGTGATCCACCATCGAGTTGTGTCTCCTTTATCTTTTGTTGATTTGGCTTTCTCCTAGAAACACTGGCTGGCCCCTGGGAGGAGGATAGTGGATGTTGCTGGGTGCAGACCCTATATCTTCCTCCTTGAGCCTGACATATCACCTCAGATTACAGCTTTGGATTCTTCTGCTGAAAGAGGGAGTCAGCAAAGAACTTACTGCATTCTTGACCTGTGACATTGACCCCTAGCTATTCCCCATCCCACTCGTTGGATGGCATTCAGATAGCCATGCTTCCTTGTCTGGATAAAGGCCAAGGGGCTGATGTGTGTGGTACGTGGAGGCAGGCTGTGTTCTGCCCAGCTTTCTCCAAGCAGGCTTTCTGGGAAAATCTTTACAACAGAGCACCAACATATGGGTGTGGTTTGGGTCTATTTTATTTTGACTGTCAAATGCTATATTCAATCTATTCACTCATCCAAGGATTCTGCTGGGAACTTCAAAAACAGAGAAGACACGATTGTCTTTAGGACTCGCAGGCTTTTCTCAATATATACCTCGCCACTTCCCAAGTCTCTGAAGCAAGCCTCAGATCAGGAGGCAGGAGAGAGAAAGGTGGGAGTTAAAAGCTTTTCCCTTCATCAGGTACGGAGGGAGCCATGCAAAGGGGTAAACACAGCCTAGAAGTAGTGATTAACAGAGGAAAAGGTGGATGGAGAAAGGGTTGCCAGGTTCCCAGTGCCCATGCTCACTCACCCATCTGGACTTACTGTAGTCCTGGCCCAGCTTCTACAACTTATGCCCAGGTCTTGACAACTGCCATGAGACCACAGTGCTCTTGATCCCCACTCCTCACCCAGCTGGGTTGAGCCCCTTTGCAAGCCAGTCCCAGAAGGTAAGACTAGAAACTTTCTCAAAAAAAGCTGGACACGATAAAGCTAGTCTCAATGATATCCCAGCCACAAGGGTCTCCTGCCAATCCACCTCTCCTAGATGTCAGCACAATATGTCCAGTTCCCATGGATCTCTATCACTTCCTCCCACCACACTTTAATGATTTCTGGGGGAGGGTGGTAGTTGAAACTAGGCTATCAGACTGCAGTGAGCCCAGGATGGCCCCTAGGTTTTAGCTCCTTCCTTTCTTTACCCCTCGGAACAGTCTGAGAATAGAGTTCTGGCCTTGGCCTTCCCAAAGGCCTCTCTGTTTTGCTACCTCAGTTCTTCTCAAACTGGATATGATGTCACTTTCAGATTTGGTTGATCAACTTTGGCTTTGGAAGGTTAAGTCTTGTGTGTGTGTGTGTGTGTGTGTGTGTGTGTGTGTGTGTGTTTGTGTGTGTGTATAGTTTGTTTATGTGCAGCTATACTTGCTTATGGAAGCTCATGTAGAGATCAGAGAGTGATAGTTAGAATGCCTTTCTCAGTCTCTTCTCCACCTTATTGTTTGAGACAGGGTCTCTCAGTGAACCTATAGATCACCGTTTCAGCTAGAACATCGGTTAGCAGACTCCAAGAAGCTATCTGTCTCTGTCCTCTAGCCCTGGAGTTATAGACATTCCTGATTTTTGTGTGGGTTCTGGGGATCTGAACTCAAGTCTTCATGTTTACACTCTATCCTAGTTTTTATTCCTGGCCCTGTAATAGAGGCCCTGACAGAAACAACTAAAGGGAGAAAGGGCTTATGTTTAGCACACACTACGTTTTAGTCCACCATTGCCGTGAAGCCATGGTGGTTAGAGCTCAAGACTGGGAAACATCACATCCATAGTCAAGAAACAGAGAGGAAGAACTTACTTATTCTGGCGCCCATCCCCTCACTTCAGTTTTACAGTCTAGGCCCCAAACCAGGAAATGCTGCCAGATATTTTTAGGCTACACTGTCTCAGTTCAGTTTCAGAAATCAATACAACCCCCCACAGACACTTTCCACTGTTCTAGTTTTAGTCAATCACTGTGGTCGGATACTGTGTAGACACGTGCCACTGTTCTAGTTTTAGTCAGTCACCGTGGTCGGATACAGTGTAGATACTTGCCATTGTTCTAGTTTTAGTCAATCAATCACTGTGGTCGGATACTTGTAGACACGTGCCACTGTTCTAGTGCCACTGTTCTAGTTTTAGTCAGTCACTGTGGTCGGATAGTATAGACACTTGCCATTGTTCTAGTTTTAGTCAGTCACTGTGGTCAGATACGGAATACCATGTTCAGAAGCACTTTGGAGGAGGAAAGGCTTTGTTGTGGCTTCCAGGTGACAGTCCATCATTGAGGAAACCAGGGCAGGACCTTAGACAGGAACTTGAAACAGGTGCCATACAGAAGCACTGTCTACTGGCTCACTCACCCCTAAACTCACACTTAACCAGTTTTCTTTTAAGTCCCAGGGCCCCTTGCCCAGAGAGAACATTGCCCTCCACAGTCAGAAGGACCTCTCTATCAGTTAAAAATCAAGGCAATCTCACACAGACACACCACAGACCAACCTGATAGAGATACTTAATTGAGATTCCCTCCAAGTGATCCCAGGTGGTGTCAAATCCACAGCTAATGCTAACTAGGTCACTAACAATCTAGACAATTCTTCACCAGGCCTCCTTTCTACATTGTGTCAACCTGACAAAACTACCACACACACAACAAGCACTTTACCCTTTGAGCAGTTTCCACGTCCCTAAGTTATCCTAACAGAGCCTTCCACTGCCTCTGTACCAGCTGGCTTTTCACAACTGAGGCAAAATTCCTGAGGGAACTGACTGAACGGAGGAAATACTATTTGGACTCATGGTTTTGGGTTATGTCCTGTTACTTTGGGACTGTGGCACATCATGGCCAGAGAATATGGTAAAAAAAAAATGTAGGCAGCCGCTCGGACAATACGAACGTGGTGGCAGCGAGCGCAGGCTCATGCAAATTAGGTGTCTCCTGAGCAGGTGTATGCTAACCAATCATGCACCAAACCCAAGCAGGTGTATGCTACCAAACCCCTCCCAAGCAGGTGTATGCTAATGAGGCGATTGCCAGGGAACCAATCCAGGAGAACCACGAGGGCTTGGGCACGGGTATATAAAGGGCATTCTCCAGGCAGTCAGGGCCATTTTCCACGCCATTCCACCGAGGCAAGAGCAGAGGCTGCGAGCCGCGGGCACCTAGAAGCAAGAAGCACGCTGGGAGACAGGAGGAGGCGGTGACACCAAGAAGAGGTGTAATACTTAAAAGAGCTGTGTAACACTTAGAAACCTAAAAGAGCTGTGTAACACTTAGAAACATAAAAGAGCTGTTTAACACAAAAAGAAATTTTCTAAGTAAACCGTCGAGAGAAGAAGTCTCGGTGTTTGCTTGTTATTGCTGCCATCCGGGCAGCAAGGTGCCACACAAAAAAATATGGAAATGAATACATTCACCTCATGATGGCTGAGAAGCCAAGAAAAGTAAGGAAAACCAGGGGCTGAGGGCCCATTTCAAGAATGTGCCTTGTATTGGTCAAAGTTTCTTTAGAGGACTAGAATAGGTAAAATGTGAATGTGAGTGTATATATGAATGTGTATATACATAGATGCATGTGGCTTACATAAGGTTTTGATGGCCTGACAAAGGCTGTCTGCATACAGGAGAGATTACTCAGAGCACAAAGCTGTATACCGAAGGGCTCTAGCAGGCCTAAGCATGGCAAATAGTCTTGAGAATGGCAAACGTGACTCTGTCAGGTCTTGCCCTATCCCCATTTCCTCTCCCTTGCTCAACAGTTAGATTACATTCTTTAAGCTAGCCCCCAAGGTCCCTCACTCCCTCTTTCTGAGGCTGACTACCAAGATGCAGCTATCAAAATATTCAAGTCCAGAAATCAAAAGCCCCCTTTAGTTCACTTAATTAACATGCACAATTAAAACTAAACCCCTCATCCTAACACTAGGTTTTCCCCTTTTTCCCTCATAAACTTCCATTTTCCTGTCTCCTCTCTAGTCAGAGACAGTTCTTTGTCAATCTGGGACAATTATACCTTCCCCCTCTCTTGTCCTTACCTTTCTCCCTTCTCCCTCATCCTTTCTCTCCTTCTTTGTCTTTTATTCCCTGCCCTTTTCCCCTCTAAGGCAAATAAATCCCCTTTGTGCTAAGAACTTGGTCTTGGGGGGTGTCTTGTGTGGATTCTGGAACTTTCAGATACCACAGCAATTCTATTCAGGAGCCAAAGGCTCCAGATTCCTGTTGAGTCATTGGTATTCATTCATCCCGGGATGGAAGGCCAAAGTAGTCAGAGTCTGAAGGCAATGGCAGCATCAGTGGTGGGAGCCACAGGGCTGGAGTCCTCTGCAAGAGGCAAAGGCAGGCAGCACTGATTTTTCCCTTAGGTCTTGTATCCAGGCCGCCTACTATAAGGTGTCACCCACAGTGAGGGGGAGCACCACCCCCAAACACAACTCTGGAAACTCCTTCAGAGACATGCCCAGAGGCATTGTCTCCTAAGTATTGCAGACTCAGTAAAATTAAACAAGGAGCCATTGTAGCCCCAGTGACCTAGGTCCCTCCTCCTACAGGTTCTAGCTCATCAAGCTGGGGACCATGTCTTAAATAGAAGGGCCTGTGTGGGACATCCCAGAGCCAAACTGCCTGGCATTTCTTTTTTCTCTTTTCTTTTCTTTTCTTCTCTTTTCTTTCTTTC
>NW_022196913.1:38454063-38459133 GCF_008632895.1 Mastomys coucha | reverse complement strand
TCCTGGAACTCACTCTGTAGACCAGGCTGGCCTCAAACTCAGAAATCCACCCGCCTCCCAAGTGCTGGGTAGCCTGTCATTTCTTGTCTGTCTCTACTTCATGTCTGGCTCCCTCAAGCACTAGCCAAAATGGGGGCTCTTTTGCTAAGTGTTCTGTGAAACACTCAGGGAGGGCATCAAGTTGCTCTGCCTTCTTGCTATCAAGTTGTGTGACTTTGAGCAACTTACTCAACCTCTCTGGGGTTTCATTTCTTCACCTATAAATTGCAAATGATTGTTGCACAGTCATTATAAGGTTGAACACAAATGAGCAGTGTATGATACTATTATGGCTTGTCATTGTTGATGACGTGAAAGGGATTACAGAAGGAGTCCCACTCCCTAAGCAGACAGCACACCTCTGCCAGTCTCTCCTCTGGAGCCACGGCCAGCATACAGGTCAAAGAACAGGAACACATCCATGCCATGCTGTAACTGAGCGAGTGGGAGGCATGAGTCACATGTTGGACACTCTCCAGAGTATTAGGTTGAATCACATGAAATTTCAAAATTCTGCAGAGAAAACCATGGATTCATATGAGGTGATCCCATTGGCAGCCCTGAGCAAAGGAAATGGAGCATGTAGTGTTTTTAGCACCCCAAACCCCTGCACCCTGAACTCTTTCCTCTCACCCTTCTTTCTTATGATGAGCCATGACCCAGGTCAGATCTTCTGAGTCCACATCTGGCTCCTCAGACTTGGCAACTGCCTGCTTATTACCTGGGATATCCATAAGATGCAGGTTCTGACCAAGTGGTCCTGAGGAGTAGCCAGGAATCCTAGCCTTGTAGCAAGCTTTGGAGGGGGCAGGGACTGCCACTGTCCCCTGAAAAGGAGACTCCAGGATATCATGGCAGCTGTGACTCATGGCATTCCTCTTGCAACATTAGCATGTCAAGACAGAATTAAGAAAGTGACTGACTGGGCGGCTGCACCTGTCAAGCTCCCGCCCTTCCCATCTTCATGGTTTTTGATCGTCCCCCCAGTAAGCCCACATATTCTTTCTTTTCTTGTCCTTCTCCACTGAGCATCTGTTCAGCCACCATGTGACAAATGCTGCATATAAGGAAAACTCAGTCTAATATGCTTCCTGACATCAGTTTCAGAAGCCTTCCAGAGTGCATAGCATAAATCCCCAATGTGGTAGCTTTGTTGGTTTGTTTTGCTTCGGGATTTTCAGGTGCTGGCCTTTAACCTAGGTCCTTTTGCATGGCTCTACTGTTAGGCCATACCCTGAGACCTTAGTGTGATGTGTAATGCTTTCTGGAAGTGGATGCAAACCATGGATAACTCACCCCATCTTTTCTAGCTCCTCTTCCTTAATTGTAGGCTGACGTGTCTCCAAGCCCCACCTCCTCCATTTCTCATTTGCCACCACCAGGTTGACTTTCTCTCGCTCCTTCCAGAGGTTTGTAAGAACTTTGGTGGGTTTCCCAGCCTCCCCCTGGTTCTGACAGTTTTATATGGAAGTTCTCCATGCTTCTTCCTGTGGGTAGCCTTAAGTTTCCCAAATGTAAAGACTTGTGTCCATCATTCCCTTAGTAGCCCATCTTTGCTGTTGCATTTTGCTCTGAGCACTGTATCACCTGACTGGAACTCCTGCCTGCAGGTTTTCCCATCTGATCGAACCATGGACTTGACCATGGTTCATTAACTCTGGATCCTCAGCAGCTGGTGAAGGGCTGGGCTAGAGACCGCTGAGGAATGAGAAATGTCTGGGGTGGATTGGCGTCAGCTGTGGGATGTAACATTACAGCCCAGCTGTCAGAGCTGACAGAGTGGATGAGAACTGTAACAGAGAGGTCTGAGGAGAACTTCAGGAAGGCAAGTGAAGGCTCAGGGGACATGCTAGCAGTGTCTATCAAGAGCCAGCCAGCCTCCTCTGAGAGACTGGGTTGTCAGGGATTTTAGATCCCCTTCCACCACGGAAATCTTTCACCTTTGGGTATAATGAGTTAGAATGCAAAGCCAAACTCTTTGCAGCTTCTAAAACCTGTTCTAGCTTGCTTCAGGAAGATTTGCAGTGGTCAACTTTCCAAATCTGGTGACTGTTGTAGCCATTTCACTTTTATGTCAAAACCCAATTGTCTTTTCCTTTCTCCCCTTCCTCCCTCCCTCCCTCTCTCCCTCTCTCTCATGTTCTCTCTCTCTCTCTCTCCCTCTCCCCCACCCCGTGTGTGTGTGTGTGTGTGTGTGTGTGTGTGTGTGTGTGTGTGTGTGTGTGTGTGGTGTGTGTGTACATACAGTACCCATGGAGGCCAGAAAAGAAAGCTAGATTTCCTAGAGCTGAAGTACAGGTGGTTGAAACTTAGATTCTCTGTAAGAGCAGTACATTTTTAATGAGTGAGTCATCAACTTTGAGTATTTTTGCTTTGTGCTGGTTTTGTAATTCTGATGCCTGAAATAATTACTTTTTAATTTTTCAGTCTCTCCACATACACAACCCACCATCCACCTGGGTCCTTGATTCTTTATTCCCTTTGGTCCTCAACCCTTTGGCTGTCCATTCTGAGCAAAGCCATGGCACACTGGAAGACAGTTCTGATTTTTTGTCCAGGGTTATAACCTCGTAAAGGCCAAGCTTTCTAAGCTCACCATCCCAATTCCAAAATCTGAATCTTTTTGAATATTTCTGTACCAGGAAAGTTTGTTTCATGCTCAAGATGATTATAAACATTCTTAAGACTTACTTTCAGCCCTTGTCTATAAGGTATATATGAATTTCATGAATAGACACAAGTTCCTTGAGTAGGATATTTCATTAACATATAGGCAAATACTCCCAAATTAGAAGACATCTGAAATCCAAAACACATCTGCTCTCTCATGCATTTGGATAATGGATGCCTTTTATAACAGTACGAACCCCATTCCTGGGACTTCCAGCCTCATGATCCTATCACCTCCCAAAGACCCACCTCCTAACTCAGGGATTAGGATTAGAAGGGATAGATTTCTCAGGGACACAGCAACCTGTAACACAAGGGTAAATGTCCTGCTGAGGATCTCCTGGCGAGACAGAAAGGACAAACAACCAAACAACCGAGGCTAGAAACTGGAACCGGAGACTAACTGGTTTAATCCACTTTCTAGGTCATACTGAATCATCTTGGGTGGCAGCACAAAGCCAGCACATTCCAGCAAGTACTTCATTTGCATAATGTCTTTGCTAATTCCCAAGGTGGCCAAATAAAGGAAAGGTGAGCCCAGCAGTGCAGAGCTCATGATGCACACTGTGTTGTGCAATGGGGGGTTGGGAGGGTGGGGGAAGAAAGTGACCCAAGGAGGGAATCAGGCTCAAAATCACAATCCCCGTGAGCCTGCAGGCTGACAGTGTATGAAGGCTGGCGTGGCCCTTCTGTCCTTTCTCCACGCGTGACCAAGCAAAGCATCTAGGATAGTCCTAATTTGTGGACAGGACAAGAATGGGTTTGTAACTCCCCAGCCTGATCAGAATAAAAGCCAAGGTCAAGGCTGGAGTTGTTAGGCAGTGCAGCCAGAGGGGCTGGTGGTGTCCAGAAGTTAGGTGTGTCCAAGGCCCCAGTTTTCTGTAGCAGCTGAGGTCTTAGTAGGGTGGGGGTGGGAGGTGGGGGGTGGTGAGAAATGTCCTAATGTCACCAGCAGCTGCTAGGCTCTCACAACGTGGCACAATTTAGGAATGGGATGATGGTGTGCTTGCGTGTGTGTGTGTGTGTGTGTGTGTGTGTGTGTGTGTGTGTGTGTGTGTGACCTGTGTATTCGCTCTTTCTCTCCACACTGACTGCACATCTGCTGCTTCCCAGACTAATCACTCATTGGTGCAGACTTGATTTTCAGTCTGGCTTCATTTTTAGCCTGAGGAATTTTTTTAGGTTTCCCGAGGCTCTGGTCTACTGCTACCAAAGCCTGTCTCACTTCCCTGGAAAGCTTCCATGTCACTTTCACTCTGAAGCCTCTTCTGCCTGAATGGAGAGTCCTCTTGATGTCACCTCCATGGCCTAGGAGATGTCACTCCCCATGCTCAGCACATCTTCTTCTGTGGCTCCCTATAGAATTGGCACTCATCTCTTTGCTCAATTTCTCTCTGTTCATCCTTCTGGAGTTTGGTGAGCTTGTTTAATTATGAATTGATACTTTCACCAAACTAGAAATAAATTGGAGTCATTTTTTTTTATGTCCACCTTTCTTTATTTTCTTTCCTCCTGGGGTTTTGTTTTATTTTGTCTTTTTGGTTTTTTGAGACGGGGTTTCTCTGAATAGCCCTGGCTGTCCTGGAACTCACCCTGTAGATCAGGCTAGCCTCGAACACAGAAATGCACCTGCCTCTGCCTCCTGAGTGCTGGGATTAAAGGCATGTGCCACCACTGCCGGGGCTCCTCCTGAGGTTTTAAGTGTATTTATATTGGCTGGTGTCTCACAATGAACTGAAGGTTTGTTCGTTTATTAATGCCTCTTTTCTTCTTCCCATGGCTCAGTTTCATGGTTTCTGTTGCCATGTCTTCAAATCAACTGTTATCCTTCTTCGATGCGAGTCCTCTGTTAAGATGCACCAGTAAAGCCTCATTTCAGATACTGTTTTTATTTCATTTTATTTCCAAGAGAAATATAACTCACATCCCACATTACCCATTATTTTGCAAACATCATTTCTCTGCTCACGGCATTTATGTCTTATTTTAAATCCTGTGATGTTTACATTAGATATCTTAAAATTCTTGTATTTAAACAAAGATCTGTTTTATTATCTTTAGTTATGTGTATGTGTATGGGTCGCTGCATGGTATGTGTAGTGGGTAATGTACAAGTGGATGGAAGTCATCCAGTGTGGGTACTGGAGTCACCCAGATGTCTGCAAGAGCAGTGTACCATCTTAACCACTGAACTATCTTTCTAGCAATAAAATTCTTGTATTTTTTTTTAATTTTGAAAGTTTATTGATTTTTTGGATGTACATATTCACAAATGTAGTACATATTAAGAGGGCATTTTTTGTCATATTCTTTAAAATTTATAAAATATTATAACAATAAAAATGAGTATTATAAAAGTTG
>NW_022196913.1:38451699-38452131 GCF_008632895.1 Mastomys coucha | reverse complement strand
ATTAGGATATGTTGGTAATATTAATTTTCAAATTAATAAATTAAAAAAATAATTGTCACTTCCTGTTGTTTTTGTTGTAAGAGGTGTAATTAGGTTTGTGTGGATTTGATGAAAGATTACCTTCTTGCTTCTTCTAGGGTGTAGTTTTGCTCCTTATGTTGATGTTTGTTCTATTATCCTTTGTAGGGCTGGATTTGTGGAAAGATATTGTGTAAATTTTGTTTTGTCATGGAATATCTTGTTTTCTCCATCGATGATAATTGAGAGTTTTGCTGGGTATAGTAGTCTAGGCTGGCATTTGTGTTCTTGTAGAATCTGTATGACATCTGCCCAGGATCTTCTAGCTTTCATAGTTTCTGGTGATAAATCTACTGTAATTCTGATAGGCCTGCCTTTATATGTTACTTGCCTTTTTTCCCTTACTGCTTTTAA
>NW_022196913.1:38449507-38450767 GCF_008632895.1 Mastomys coucha | reverse complement strand
CTTGTGCCCAAGGTCTGCTCAGAACACTAACCCAGACAGACTGGAAGGAACCCAAGTCACTGGTCTGGTGGAGTTCCTGTGTGCCTGGTCCCGCTGGTCCCAGTTACTGGCAGTGTTGGGACAGATGTTGGTTCCTGCTCACCTCTAATCCCAGGTGTGTCAGAGCGCCTGGGAGTGGAGCTTCCTGTGGGTGTTGTGGGACTGGCTGCAGAGCTTGCACCCAAGGTCTGCCCTGGACTCCAGCCCAGACAGACCGGAAGGCAAAATTCTTGTATTTTAATAACAGTTATTATTTCTGAGTATTTATTACTGATCAAGTTGCTCTTCCTGGATTTCCCTACTTCTTTGCATGTCTGGCATCTCCAGGTTGAATTGAAGGTTTCATTGTTGACGTTTCTGGGCTTTGTTCTTCAAGGCGGTATGTTTGCCTGGAGATGAGCTTGATCCTTCTCTGGCTTGTTGCTCAGTACTGTTAGGGTGCATCTGTGCTGCCTTCTGCCTGTGCTGCTTTACTTACAGAGGTCCCCCTTTCCACAGTTTCACCTTGCTTTCAGTTATCTGCAGCCAGTAGTGCTCTGAAAACATTGAATAGAAATTACAGTGATAAACAAGTCATATGCATTTAAAACAGTACACTGTCATAATTATTCTATTTTTATTAGTTATGTAGTTATGATTATTAATACCTTCCTATATTCAGTTATAAATTAAACTTTACCATGGATATGTTCATATAGGTAGTGTAATATAGGGCTCAGTATTAGCCTGGGTTTCAGGGACCCACAGGAATATCTTGGTGCATTTTCCTGCAGGTACTGGATAACCATTTTACTTTGAAGTTCTGAACTTCGCAAGGTTTCTATTGAATGCCCTGAGGTTCACTTGAGATAGCCCAGTGCAGTAGCTCAGAATGCAGACTTCTCAGGATTTTGCAAGCTTTGATCACCCTGCAGTGGCTCTTTTTCTTGGTAGTTGTTCTTTGCACAGCATTAAAGAATATCATCTGCACATGACAGCCTAGCTTTCAGCCAATATTTTCAAAAATACTGTGCATATTTATGGAGCAGTTTGCTCATTCTTGAACCTTCATAGCTTCCCCTCAGGCATGGTTTCTCTTTGCAGTTCCTCAAGCCTGCTACCTTCTGATTGGATGCCTGTTCCCTGTACCACAATAATGGAAGGTCCTAGGCAGGAAGTAGGAGTGATTGTGGACTAATTGTACTATGTCTCTCCCCCTGCCCTGGAGACTGTATTTATTTG
>NW_022196913.1:38442007-38444507 GCF_008632895.1 Mastomys coucha | reverse complement strand
CCCACTGTTCCCCACCCCAATGGGCCAGGACCACAGTGAGGCTCCTGCCTCTGCAGCTGATGGTTGGTATCTGAAATGGTAAATGGAGATGTAATGCTGGTCCTCAGATGTATCCTTATGCATATTGCCAGGAGTGAAGGATTTTAGCAATGTGCAGAAGTTTGAATTTCATTCACATAGGTATCAGAAGGGCAAGTGTGTCTTTGGTTCTCAGTAATGACCTAGGGAAATGTTTTGGATGGATGAAGGTGGAAAGGCGAAGGTGGTCATGGGATGGACAGCAGCTACCTCTTCTTCCAGCTCACCTGGAGGGCCCAACTCTGTAAGGTCCAGATACCTTCTTCTTCAGATCTACTAGGGAAGTGCACAGTAAGCAAAGACCTGGTACCAGGCCAAACAGGATATGTGACACGGAGACATGTTAGCCCTGTTCCCCTCCTGGTCTAGGAACTGGAGGGGACACTTGGAGCCTTTTTCCCATGGGCAGGGCTGGGGGTGGGGGCCTTTCTTTTCTCATGGGTTTCAAAGGGTCCCACCTCATGTGAATAAAGAGGACTCTTTCTTGCTCCCTGGCAAAATAAGTGAGAGAAAAGAAAAAAACAGGGTGTGAATAAAAATAGAAATGAGCTCAACGCTCTCACAAGCGAGATTCTCAATGGATCTGGACCTTCAGTGAGTGGAAAGAACTCATTTGCAATGGAATCCCACGGACAGGCTTCTGGGCTTTCTGTTTTCTCCACATTAACACCCCAACAAAGGGCTGTGGCATCATTGCTAAGGCAGGAAATGAGGGGGTGAGTAGACATTGGCTGCATTCCCCCTTCCTCTGAGTTCAGACAGACAGTCCTGGAGACTGGGTGCTGGTTGCCTAGGAAACAGCTTGGATGTGAAACCAGAAAAAGCTCTATAGGCATCAGGAGATACAATTACTGGTTTTTGTTTTGTTTTGATTTTTTTTTCTTCCTTTCTTTCTGGTAATGTGTGGTGCTGGGGGTGAGGAGGAACATTCTTTTAACACTTCTGAGCCAAATTTTTTCACACATAAGGAGACAGGTCATATTCTCTTCCCTCCCCCTCCCCCACTCCCCCTTTCTCTGCCCCTCTCCTCTCTCTCTCTCTCTCTCTCTCTCTCTCACATAGCTGGTACTGAACCTAGCAGACACTTGGCGTGGCTTTTCTCTCATCTCCCACCCACACCGCCAGCTTGCTGCACTTGAGAAAATAGGTTTGGTAATGAGAACTGAACTCCATTTTTGTAACTTTCATGGTAGTAAAAACTTAAGTTTCATGATGCAGTGTTAGAATATCTATCTTTTATAAATTGAAACATCATTAGAAGTGCAAATGCTTCTAACTCACTTTAGAAAAATATAGTTATTGTTTTCTGTTCAAATAAGCAAGCGGCATAGTGGGGGCATGTGCTGAAGCTTCTCGTTAGAACCCTCGTTTTTTACTCTACTTGTTTTAAGGCCCAAGTGAAATGGATGTAGAGTCAGCAAATAGCAGAGGCCACCTGTCTGTGGAACAGGAACAAGCCTTTTAATACCACTGCACCCAGCCAGGGTTGTGCTCATGCAGGCTGTGGGTACCCAAAGCACCCAAAGCAGACAGGTCACCAACAAAGGCCATGTCTCACAAGGAGGAGCTCTTAGTCAACATGCATTGCAAAAGACTTTAAAAACAACAGGTCTGGCCGGGCGGTGGTGGCGCACGCCTTTAATCCCAGCACTTGGGAGGCAGAGGGAGGCGGATTTCTGAGTTCGGGGCCAGCCTGGTCTACAGAGTGAGTTCTAGGACAGCCAGGGCTATACAGAGAAACCCTGCCTTGAAAAAAAAACAAAAAAACAAAAAAACACCCCCCAATCCCCCCAAGAACAACAACAACAATGAAACAAAACTACAAGTCTGTTATTTAACTAGCAAGGCAGATGTTGTGTGGACTGCCAGACTTCCGCTCTATGGGGCTTTCATTTCCCCAGCCGTGGGTAGCTGGGGCTATTTGGGTATTCCTGAAGTGTCTTCAGATAAAGAGAAGATGATTGGCCTTTATGGCCTCCCCGAATTAATGGCCTTGATGGCCAAGACTGACCAGAGGAAAGGGAGTAGAGGGAGTGTAGGCCTCAGTTGGGGGCATCTGTGAAGAGTTCCCTAGGACAGCTGATACCATAATAGGGGCTGCACGATTCAGCTCTTGGCTTCCTCAGTCCTATTTCTTCTAGTTTGCACCGTGCTTTGTCTTCCCCAGAACCCCCAAGGAATTAGCTTGAGAAAATTAATTTCAAAGAAACTACACTTTGCACTTAGATTGTAAGATGTGATAGATGCCCTTGTGACAGACCACCCCACCCCATGGAGAATTGTATTTGAAAACCTGTTTTCAGTCATTTTCTTCTCGTATTTACATGATCATGTTTCCCTCATTTTTCCCCCAGCTTATCTCTTCAGAGTTTCTATCCATCTGACGTTGAACCTTTCAGACTATTCTTACTGCTTCTCTCCG
>NW_022196913.1:38439075-38441997 GCF_008632895.1 Mastomys coucha | reverse complement strand
TTTCTTGCAGTTTCTCCATTGAGTTTGATTGATGTTAATATACTTTGTGGTTCCTAAGAACCTTCTTTTTTAATTCTTTAGTTTTTAGTTTTGCTATTTTCTTTTTTGGCAGAGTCTCCCTCTGTAGCTTAGGCCATTTTAGAATTCATTATGTAGCTCAGACTTACCTTGAATTCACAGTAATCCTTCTGCCTCAGCTCCCTCAGAGCTGAGATTACAAGCATGAGCCACTACACCTAGCCAATTTTCTTATTTCATGGACTCACTGTTTGGTCTAAAGATACTCCTGAGGTTTTTAGCTATTTTTCTTCTCCCTTACATGAAATCTGTATATCCCCTTTCTCTGTGTTTGCTTGGGCCTCCTGGTATAGTAAGTAAGGTTTGGTTGCCTTTCCATTTTTTGAGATCCATTTTTATTTTTGATTACATGTATATTGTGTGTGTCAGTATGTACATATGAGTGAAGGTCCCCAAGGAGCCAGAGGTCTCAGATCCCCTGAATCTAGAGTTATAGGCAGTTATGAGCTGAGTCCTGGGAACCAGACTCCAATGTAAGAGCAATGCTTTTAACCTATGACCATCTCTCCAGCCCATGCTCATTAAAAAACATCTTTTTAAATATTTTTATGTGTATTGTTTTTATCTGCATGCCTGTATGTGTACCACGTGAGTGTCTGGTACCCACAGAGGCCAGATGAGGACATCAGATCCTCTGGAAGTAGAGTTCTAGTTGAAAGCCACTATGTAGCTGCCAAGAATTGAGCTCTGGTCCTTTCAAAGAACAATAAATGTTAATTACTGCATCATTTCTCCAGTTCTTAGAAAAGCTTTTAAAATTCTATTGATTTATTTATGGAGAGAGTTGCAGGTACCATAGCTACATGTTGAGTCAGAGGACAACTTGCAGAAGTTAGTTCTTTTCTCCTATCATGTGGGATCTGAGGGATTACATTCAGATGGTCAGGTTTGGTGGTAAAGGTACCTGTACTTGGTGAGCCATCTTACTGACCCATGCCCATTCATATTTATAAGAGAGACACTAAAAAGATGGCTGAAATCTCTGAGCCAGTCAAATCTTTTGTGTCTACTTGAGGAGACTCCTGGTGCCCAGATGTTCTGTCAAACAATGCTTTACAAACAAGGCTCTAGGTCCCTTAATTTCGATAATCGTAACTTCTATCGATTATTTAAATACGCTGTCTGCTTTCCTTATCCTAATGATTCTTTTAATTCTGATTTGAGTTTTTCCCAGGTACCAGACAATTCAAAAAGTCCACAAAAAGCAAAGCACAGGAAAAGGTTGCAACTCTTCCCACCAAAGCCTTCAAGAGGGCCTGGCATAGGAAGTTCTGGGTTTGGAAGCACCTGGAAAGGCTAAACTATAGTAGGCTGTGGGTGGATTGCCAGTGTCTAGGACCACTGCTCAGGTGACCCTGAAAGTTTACCAGGATTTCCACTCTTCCTGTGCTCTACTTTGAAAAATGATAGACAACATTACCAAAACCAGCAACACTACCAGGGAAGTAATGACCTCCTATGGTTAGCTCTTAGCAGTGGTCAGGACACCGTCCTGACTTCCTGAAGGATACATGTGACTATGCGTCCAGAGATGATTGCTGTGTGTTCCCATAGACCTTCTTTTCATGGACCTGTGCATCAAGTGTTCAGACTACAAACAGGGAAGTTCATCGAATGGCCATCTGTCTCTTAAACTCTCCCTTAAGAGATCTTCACTCTTCCATGGCCTCAAGTCTGGATTGTATGGTCTCACTGAGCTTCAGTATTTGTTTTTCGAGTTTTGACATTAACAAAACAAAACAAAACAAACAAACAAACAAAACCCCACAGCTCCCATCTTGAAGGGAATAGAGCTTATTCTAGAGTTGCTTTGAGTGACCATGGCCCAGGAACAAAGATTTAGGTTTTCCTGAATTCTATGTTCCAATGTAGAAGCAATTTCATGAAGCTGCTATAGTTTTACAGAATAAACAAAAGTCATGAATCAAGACAAGTTTGAAATACATTGGTGGAATCACTTCTTGGCCTTTTGGCTAAGATCAAGTGAAATACATTGGTGGGTACACCAGAAAGATAGATACATCAACATGGGGATTGGGAGTTCTATAAGCCCAAGCTTCTGTCTAATGACATTCTTAACTCTTGAATTGTTGGAAACCAGTGTTCTGTTAAGTTAATAGACTCTAAGAGGCTTTTATTTATAATCAGGAGGTGTTAGCTCAGATATAGAGCTGGACAAAGAATGACTGTTCCAGAAGGCTAAAATAGTCCAAGGTAAAGTAATTAGCCTCTGAACCTACAAAAATCCAACTTTTCCACAGCACTGAAATTCCAATTGGTCCATTGGTCTATGTAGACACAGCTTCTTTTTAGGAATTTTCATTCACTTTAGCCTATTCTATGTTTATGTATGCTACCTTTCTTTTCCTGTGATAAAATACCATGAACAGAGGCAACTTAAAGAAGGAAGAAGGGCTTGAGTTTACAGTTACAGAATGATAAGAGTCTATTACTATCTGTGAAGGGAGCCATGGCTGCAGGTAGACATGGTGGTTTGAGCAGAAAGCTGGAGAGTTTAAATCTTGAACAGAAAGTACAATGCAGGGAGAGAACTAATATTGGCAAAGTCTTGCAGACCATCGGTTCCCAACCTGTGGGTCATGACCCCTTTGAGAGTTAAATGACCCTTTAGAAGGGGTTGCCAAAGACCATTGGAAAATAAAGATATTTACATTATGATTCCTAACTAACAAATTATGGTTATGAAATAATTTTATCAAGTACAGCAACAAAAGTAATTTTATGGTTGGGGGTCATCACAACATGAGGAATGTTCTTAAAGGGTCACAGCATTAGAAAGGTTTAAAATCATTGCTTTAGACTCCCAAAGCCCTCCTCTACTGA
>NW_022196913.1:38438769-38439065 GCF_008632895.1 Mastomys coucha | reverse complement strand
TCCCAAGTGCTGGGATTAAAGGTGTGTGCCTCAACTGCCCAGCAAGTTCACATTTTCTTAACTCCCCTACATAGAGTCACCAACTGACCATCAAGTGTTCAAATACCTAAGCCATTGGGGGCATTCTATTCAAATCACCATAGTCCACCACCTGGCTCTCATAAGTTCATGGCCATATTGTAATGCAAAATGCATTTTGTCCAACTTCGAAATCCTGATAATCTTTTGTAGTTTCAACATTGTTTAAAAGTCCAAGGTCTCTTTTGAAAGACAGCTACTTATAACCTTTTGTTAAA
>NW_022196913.1:38435292-38438744 GCF_008632895.1 Mastomys coucha | reverse complement strand
AAAAAAAGCAAAGTACATACTGTAGGCATACATTTTTTGCAACCTACTTTTAATAAGGGTTCAACCTTTCCTCTAGCCCACCACCCAACAGAGGTTGTATATTGCAGCATTTCCTCTATCACATTAAGGCAATGACCGGCCTGTGATTGGAAAGGAATAGAGAGGTGGAGCTAGAAGCTGAGGAGGAAAAAGGGCAGAGAGCAGGAAGGGGCGGAGCTTCTTCATCATGGAGGCAGAGGAAGATGTACGGCGCTTCTGCTGCCTACCAGCAGCAATAGCTACCGAACACCTAGACTTCTTCTCTCAACGGTTTACTCAGGAATACTCTTTTGTGTTACAGCTCTCCTTGATACCTAGGTATTACAGCTCTCCTAGGTTCTTAAGTGTCAGAGCTCTTCTTGATGGCACGGCTCTTCTTGATGTTGCTGCTTTTTCTTCTTCTTCTGCTGCTGCTGCTGCTGCTGCTGCTTCTGCTTCTTCTTCCTAGGTGCTGCAGGTCTGCTTGCTTCTGTGGAGTGGCCCAGACTGTCTGGATCCAGCTCCTTATATACCCAAGCCTGAGCTGCCAAGTCCTCCTGGATTGGTTCCCTGGCAAACCCTCATTAGCATACACCCACTCGGGAGGGGCGCATGCGCAGTGGAATAGTCTGTTGCTACAGTGTATCGGGAACTCGCGCCATCTTGGATACGTCTAAGCAGCCGCTGATTATCGTATCCAAGTGGCTGCCTACAGGAAGAAGACGATTCAGACCCCGTGTGGTTATAACAACCAAGCTAAGGTTTTTACAAAATAGATCAATTGGGTCAAGACATTGCCTTTATTATTTGGCACTGAAATTATTATATTGGCATCTTGAAATTGTGATCTTATTATTATATAAATCTGATTATATAATTAAGCCTTAAGAGTCATGCTATACCGGTTACTAGGTGCTAGATGAATGATTGTTGGGGTGTATAAAGAGTTGCATGTGAGCGAGATGTTGCTGCTAGCTGGGAGAAAATAGCAAGAGCCCGCCAGGACATAGTACTGAGACAGGATGGTACCGGCACTAGAATGTGCTCCGGTGGGAAAGAGAGTTTGTGGGGTGGATTCAATTTTTTTTTTTTAAATATTCCTGCAACAGTAGTAGAAGAGAAAAGTTATTAGCATACACGGGAAGTGGACCTGTTCAGCCATAGTTCTTTGGGGGTGAGCTTGATCTTCTTGGGCAGCAGTTCAGTCCCACAGCAAAGACCAAATATGATTCAGCAGCTGCAGACCAGTCCTCTAGGCAGGCAGACACCAAGCACAAACCAGCAGCTACAGTCCAGTCATGTCATCAAGCAGATATCAGGCACCAACCAGCAACTGTAGTTCAATCCTGAAGAAACTACCAGCTCACCAACTGGTTTGAGGTGAGGCCGCTGAAGTGGCAAGTAGCTGCAGGAAACCTCTCGAGGAGTTCTTTGGTGAGTTTCTCTCAATGGCAGCATTACCACAAGTTGAGCTCAACAGTGCTACGTAAGTCAAGCCAATGCATGTCTTTAGCAAAGAATAGTGAGGCAGAGCAAATCAAACCAAAGTTGAGCACCGTCTGTGGGGTCATATAGTCCTTCATCAAGCATCCTTTTACGTATCTGCTATATCCAAACATCCTTTCACCACTGTCTGCTTCAGGAAAACATTCTTTTGTGTGTTTGTTTTAGCAAGACATTCTTTCACCTGTGTGCCCCAGCAAAACATCATTTGGCATAAAGCTCTACTTTCTAGCCTTTCTGCTTATAATATGCAGCTTTCTCTTGGCCTGGCCCCATTCCTTGTATACAGCTCTCCTTGTCAGCTATCTCATGGCCCTAGCTTGGGATCACTAATGTAGCCCAGGCTACATGTCTACAGCTTCACAAAATGGCCTCCCAAGAGTCTCCTGTCCTTGCAGGGTCTTTACACAGGGACTCACCTGTCACATGTTTCCTGCCCCCTGTGGCTCTCCCAAACTGCAGAGGATGATTCCATAACCCCTTTAGTGTTTCATCCTTCATGATTCTAAAGCTAAAGCCACGTGAACGACACTGCCAAGTTCTATTGCCTGCTTAGGATGGACCTTTGGAACGGGATGGACGTTGGAAGCAGGTTTTTAACCTACTTATTTGATAGCATGAGAATATACCTCAGATTCCTCTTCACAAGTTAGGAGCTTATCGGAATGCAAGACCTGACTCAGCTACTTTAACTTCTTTTCTATTGCTGTGATAAAACTCCATGGCCGAGGTAGCTTAGAAGGAAGAGTTTCTTTGGGTTTGTGGTTCCGGAGGAATAAGAGTCTGTCACTGTCATTTGCTGGAAGGTATGGCCACCACAGACAGGCATGGCAAATTGAACAAAAAGTTAAGAGTTTGGGCTGGAGAGATGGTTCAGCAGTTAAGAGCACTGACTGCTCTTCCAGAGGTCCTGAGTTCAATTCCTAGCAACCACGAGAGTTCACAGCTTAAAACCACAAGCACGAAGCAGACAGAACCGGAAATGGTCACACCTCAACTTGATGATGAATTCCATTCCATCGCTAGTCTCCTTTAATAATAGACTGGTGGGGTGGGAGAGAGGCTGAAACGATGAAGAGAATCTACTGCTTGCAATTACCTGCTACTTGCCCATGGCCTTAGATCCCCCACACCTTCACCAGGCTTCTCAGCCTTTGAATTTGGCTGTGTCTCCATGCACTCAGGTGCACTCTGTCTGCCTGAACAGCTCCAACACAGAATCTGCTGATTACAAAGAACTTGGTTCCCTGTGTAAGTAACCTGGTTTTGCTACATGCTTATCCCCACCAGTTTGCCACCCCATTCCCCAATACCCACAATGTCTGCAAATCCTATCCAGTAAACAAACTCCACAACTGTTTGATTCTGTATGCTAGAGAACTTCTTGATTGCAATTGACTTTAAATGTAGGTCTGGGTCTGTGTTTTAGTGGTAACATCCTGCTAACGAGGACCTTAGATAAATTCTGTTCACACAGGCCTTGTCTCAGTGTGATGATGTAATATAACATGATAGTCTTATTTCTGCTTATGAGACAGCAAATGGCACTAGGTAGCAGTATAACTCAAAGAACCGTGGGAGTTTGTATGAGGCATAGTATGGATGTGGGTGGGCATGATACAAAAATGTCTCGCCCCACTCTTTTTCTGTTTGAGGTTCACAATAGAAGCTGCATCCTAATAATAGCCAGCTTCCTCTCTGTTGCACTGTTCCTTTTGAGGCTCTTCCTCTCCAAATTCACCCATTCTTCCATGAGTGGGACCAGAGGCCAGAATGTATAACAGATATAAACCTATGTAGCTCAGTGAGGTATTGGGTCTGTGTTAAGAGCCTTTAATCCCGAGCTACAGAAATTTACCCTATCCTGGAGTGATAGAAAGCAGCTGCCTCTGCAGTTCTGGGAGATCTGCTGTGCCCACTTCCTTCTCCAG
>NW_022196913.1:38431359-38434489 GCF_008632895.1 Mastomys coucha | reverse complement strand
GCCTTCAAAGAGGGCCTCACAAGCTGTAGGGGATTTCAAAGGACAGCTGATGCCAGGTAACCACTTCACTGACCAAGGTGTTGCCCAAATGCTTAGAGCTGTCTTCCCTGCCTCTTTTAATTATACCTAATTAAGGCTATTTGCAGAATGCTTTCTGTGTTATTTCCCTAAGCAGCTCCTTTCTCTCAAGTTGATTCTTTGAGACAGTCTCATATTCCCCAGGATTAACCTCTTGTTTCTATGTACCGACCTTATGGGGTATGTGCCACCACATTCAGCACCTCGCCTTGATTCTCGCCTTTTCCCCCTCCCCTGAGTCTTGCAAAGGTAATTTTAATTTTTAACCCAGAACAGTTGAGGACAGGGATGAGGTGCCATACCACGCCCGACACAGGCACACATTGTGGGATGCTTAAAACTGACCTAAGCATTTCCATCTCCAACATTTCTGTGTGGTAAAATATCAGAATCCTCTCAGCTTCCTGACATGTATGGAACGTTGTTGTTTCTATAGCAACAGCACAGCAGGGCTTTTACTCCCCTCAGCTGTAGCTTAGTAACTACAGTCAACATTTCCCCAACACTTTGGATCTCAGCCTTTCTGAGGGACATTAAGCTGTGGAAATTTTACTTTTGGAAATAAAATCATACTTTAAAGATTATCCAAGGTATCCTAAGAATAGTCCCACCTTGCCCTTCCTAATCTGAATGATACAAGCTGGGGTCCTAGGTGTATTCTTGTATTCTCTTTTCTGACAGGCTGGAGCTGCACAGGAAATACCTTGGCAAAAGGCCACTACACAGAAGACACTGGCAGTGGCATCAGCTTAGGCTTTATACACTCTCCTACAATGTCCGCCATCAATGTCAAACCCTACAATGCCACCCGTTCTGGGCACCAGCTGGCAGAGAACACAGGTGAAACTTATTGCATCTAGGAGGCCCTGTATGACATCTGTCTGCTTCCTCACACTGAAGCTGACCACACTCCTATATGATGACCTCACCTACCTGGTGTCAGTCACTTTAAGTGCGGTGGCCACCTGCCTGCCCTCCTCAGGTCAGCTGAATGCAGACCTCAGCAAATAGCTGTGAATATGGTGCCCTTCCTGCACTTTTGACCAGCAGTACAGTCAGCCAGTCTTCATCTGGAAAGCTGATGCTCTCCAGCAGAGGTCATGCTCTAGCCGTGATGTGGATACTAACAGTAAAATAAGTGGGTGAGGGAGTTTAGACACCAGTACAGCTTTTGCTGAGGCACTGGCCTAATGAAGCAATCTTGTAACTGATGTGGTCTGAGCTATCCAATGACAGCCCTTCCAATAGGGGCCATCAAAGGAGTGATAGCAGCTTTGGGATGTTCTGAGTCTAGGGCCTCCCTGGAATAGAAGGGATTCAAAGCCCTGCTGCATGAGTGTTCTGGAAGGGGCTGAAATATTTAGGCCAGGAGCACCATGGTCTGGAAGTACACATGGAAAATAGGTATAACCTACATGGCGATACATGCATCTACAGATCAAAAAGGCCTTCCTAACTAGTGTTTTTAGAGCAATACAGTTAGACCTGCTGACTGGTTCCTTTGGCCCTTATCATTCTAGAACAAGATGGCAACCTTAACAAGTCCATTGGCTAAAAAGCTCATTTATTCAGGTTGCTGAATTTTTTGGGAAGAATTCCCATGCATTGATAGGTTAGAACTAAACCAAAACCAAGCCAAACCAAACAAAAGACAAAAATGCAGCTTGTCTACTTCCCTTGTTCTCATGTGGGACTCATGTGATGCTCTCTGGTCTCTCTTTCACATTCCCTGTGTTGAGTCCTTTACTGGCCAAAGCCATCATCTGCTATCTACTACAGGCTTTCAGCTTCCTCATCTTCCTTGGTTCCATCTCCATAACCCTTCTTGGGCATCCTAGGTTCTAGACCACTCTCAACATTTCCTGTCAAGTCTCCCATTCCACATCATGGATGAAGTCAAGCTGAACATCCCTCTATAACCATAGGTCCCCTGTCTGTAGATTGACCCAACCTCAAGTACAAACTATTTGGATGAAAAGTTATATCTATAGGAAATACCCATAGACATTTTTCTTGTTACTCTCTGTAAGCGCTACAGTATAAACACCTATTTACATGATATTTATACTGCTTAGGTACTGTGCCTCATCAAGAGATGATTTAAAGTACACAAAGGAGTGTGGAAGGTTCTAGGCATATATGAACTGCATTCTAGAAAGGATACACATTTACAGGTTCATGTAACATTTTCCCATGGGTATAGAAGGAAAACGGTGCTAGTTCTCTATTCGTGTGTAATAAGTCATTGCAAAATGAGTGGCTTCTGAAAGTGACACAGTCGATTTACAGTCTCTAGGGAGCAGAAACTCAGCGGTGAAGGTGAGCCTTTACCTGAGGAACGCACAAAGTGAGCTCACCTGGTCTACACTGTCATCTCAAGCTGAGGCTCATTTTACAATTTGCATCTCCTTGACTATTGAACAAAGGCTTCTCTCTCTCTCTCTCTCTCTCTCTCTCTCTCTCTGGTTTTTTCGAGACAGGATTTCTCTGTATAGCCATGGCTGTCCTGGAACTCATTCTATAGACCAGGAAGGCGGTTCTCCATATCTGGAAGCTGCCTGGCCATTCCTCATGACATAGTAGCTCCTCCTTTAAAGAGAACAGGAGAACATCCTGAGCCTGATGGGCCAAACTGAGCTGCTCTTCTATCACCATCTACAAACAGTCTTGTTTTAGGGGCCATTAGAGATAGCCTACCCAGGAAGTACTTAAGGTCAACTGATGTGAAACCTAACTGCTTATAAAACCCATCTCAGAAGTGCCTAGATTGGGATTTGAACAGCTGGAGAAGGGGATCATCTTAGAATCTGCCTAATGCACATGGACTGAGGTAGATTGAAAACAGCATGATCTTTGGACCCAAATAAACCAGATAAAGCTTATCACAAGGTAAATAATTTAGCTTATTGGTTAGTAAGCACTATGCTTGTTTTGCTATTTAGCAGGACTGACCTGGCTAATAAACTTTAGAGAGGTTGCATAGGTTCATTGCATGTGTGTGTGTGTGGGGGGGGGGCTATGTGTATGTGTGTGTGTGGTATGTGTATGTGTG
>NW_022196913.1:38428938-38431188 GCF_008632895.1 Mastomys coucha | reverse complement strand
TGTGTGTGTGTGTGGTGTGTGTGTGGTATGTGTGTGTTTGTGTGTGTGGTGTGTGTGTGGTATGTGTGTGCGGTGTGTATGCATGTGTGGTGTGTGTATGTGTGTGTGTGGTATGTGGTGTGTGTGTGGTGTGTGTGTGTGTGGTGTGGGGTATGTGTGTATGTGTGTGTGGTATGTGTGTGTGTGTATTATTTTTGTGCTGCATCTTAATAAGCCACAAAGTATTGGTAGCATTATATTAGTAGCATCATTTGGGACTATAAAACACTTTTATTTCTTCATATCTAATGGGATTGGTCCCAAGATCCCTGTGGATGCCAGTAATACAGCCTAAGATTTGCATATAACCTACATAATTTCTACTGTTTACTGTGTATTTTCTCTAGATTACTGATAAGCCCTGATACAATGCCAAAGCTATGCAAATAGTTGTTCAGCACAACAAGAAAACTCTTTGCACATGCTCAGTACTGACATATCTTTCTTTTAATTTTGGATATATTTCATCCATGACTGGCTGATTTCATGACTGTGTCCTATGTAGACATAGCATCTAACTATAGAAAAAAAACTTGAAAATCCATCTTACTTCTGACATGCAAAGATAGTGCTTAAGACTGCTTTGTACACTGGGCAATGAGGCGTCTATAGTGACAAAGGATCACCCCTCCCAGCTAATCAAGCATTTCTGGGATTTATCTGCGATAAAAAGGACCATAAGAACCAGGAATGATTTGAGGTTTCTCTGAAGATCCCAGCTTCACAGTCAGGGAGGCCTCTGGACAGATTTTTTTTTTTTTTTTTTTTTTTTTTTTTTTTTTACATCTGACTGAAATGCTCTTGGCCCCATAAACACTGTTGAAAAATTTATTTCAACATTCCTTTTTAGCTAAAGGAGATCTCTTGGTGTTTTGAAAGCACTTTTCCGGGGATGTTCCTTGGATTCAGCTTCCTATGTAGCGTATACAAAAGCGTTTCTGAATGCGACGCTGAAGTACAGTAGTGTGACTGGAAAAGGCCCACATGGAAGAGCACACAGGGCAGCCATTTCTGAGCCAGGCTCTCTTCCTCATGCTTGGCAAATATTTGCTGCAAAACTCTCCCCTGCATGCTTTCAGCAATGGCAAAATTAGGCTCCGTTCACATAACTGGCTTCCTTCCCTTCAGAAGAGAAGAAAATATTGATGTCAACCTCCCCAAATTGTTATTTGCCTTGAAAGTGAAAATGAACAGATCTTGGGCTCTGGAACGCTCTGGAAGAACTGAATAGTGTTCTTTCTACACTAGCTTGGCCAAGTGGATGGTGGCCTGTTCAGCCCCACCCAAATTCCTTGGCAAACGGATCTTGGTGAGATGTGAAAGCCAGTGTTCTGTGAATAGGTAATGAGGGAAACAAAGTTGAGAAGCAACAGGAAAAAGGTTTTCTGGGTTCTGGGTACCTCACAGAACTGATAGAGCTGGTCAATCTACTGTGCTGTGTGGTGCAGGGGGTTCCCTGGGGACCTACAGACCCAAGGGACTAGTGTGGGGAGGAATGCTCAAAAGATGCCTCTGATATGCAGGGATCTGATATTCAATGCTATGAAAGGGTCATTCAACTCCAAAAGGGGTTGTGACCTGTAGGTTGAGAACTATTGAACTACAGTATCACATCGAAAGTATCAATCAGCTTTCTGTCGCTGTGAAAAAATACTCCAGATTTGAAAAAAAAAAATGTTGTAAGGAGGAAAATTCCACTTGGCTCACAGATTCAGCAATTTGGTTCATGATTGGTTGATTCGTTGCTTTGTGTGCCTGTGCTATACACTAGGGTGATGGTGAAGGAAGATGTGTGAATGGAGGCTACAAAAGGAAAGAGAAAGAGGAGGTGGGACTAAAGTCCCAGTTTCCCTCTCTACTACACTCTCTCAGTGACTTAACTTCCTTCTACTAAACCCCACCTCTTAAAGGTTCCACCACCCCTTATAGGATCAGAAATTAGGAAGTAAGCCTTTAACACATGAACATTTGGGGGATATAGAAAATACAAACTATGACACTGAACATGAGTTGATTATGATTTATAAAGGAGCATATGAGACAGAGCAAATGCACACTGGATCTTTGGAAGCCAGAAGCCCAAATAAACCTTCCCTTTCTTGTTGTATCAGATATTTTGACACTGTGACAAGAATAATAATAAATACAAGCAGGCCGGGCAGTGGTGGCGCATGACTTTAATCTCAGCACTTGGGAGGCAGAAGCAGGTGG
>NW_022196913.1:38423150-38428928 GCF_008632895.1 Mastomys coucha | reverse complement strand
TGGGAGAGAGATAGAAGACGGCGGGGGTGGGTGGGGGGGGAGGTAATAAGATGTGATCATCCAGCTGTAATAGCTCAGATTTAGGTAACTAACATTGTTATATGGCAGATGGTATTGTAAGTGTTGTCACACATTAGTCTGGGACTGCTTTGTAACAGTCCCAGGGAGGTACATTTGCCCCTCAGTGTTCATGGAAATAGCCCAGATGCTTAGATGCTTCAAGTCTCTATACAAAATGGTATAGAATCTGCATAGCCTACATAATGCACAGCCTCCTGTGGACTGCACATTATTTCTAGATTTCTAACAATGCTACCTGACATTATGCACGTCATGCTGTATTTACCATGCATGTCATGTTGTACTGTTTGGACAATGACAACAGTCAGAAGCATTCATTGTGAATATTTTTAACTCTTAAACATGGTTAGGTGAGTGAACACATGCAGGGGGTGGTAATATTCTTCCCACTTCACAGATGAGGAGGTGAGCAAGGAGAGGTTAGGTGTTTGAGATTTGTACCCACTCACCTCTGTGGCCTGGGCTCTTACCAGTCAGGGAATGGGGTGTGTGTGTGTGGGGGGGTATTCTTCCTCTCACATAAAAGTATTGGCTATATGAAATGATCCATTCAAGGATGTGGTATTGTTACAGTAAAACTCCAACCGAAATATGCCCCAGAAATGAAAATACAACTCAATATGAATACAAGCTGTGAGCCTAGATTGGGCAGATCTACCACTATACTACCATCTTCCCCATCTATAAGACCCCTTATAACTTTCTCCAGGCCTCATGCTTCTGCTCTGCTTTCCTTTTACCACCTCCTCTGTTGTCCTCTCTCTCTCTCCTTCTTTCCCACAACCTTCAGCTCTACATTCCCCTCCTTCTCTGCTCAATCACCGGCTCTAGCCTTTATTTCCTGAGTGAGGACTCATTCCTTGTTTGCAGTCCCTCACAGGAGAATGGAATTAACATCAAATATAATCAGCCACAGGACTATCCTCAACATGGTACAGTCCAGGTGACGGAGAGAGTGACAGCAGCAGAGGATGGGGATTGCATATATCTGAGACTTTTGACATTGTGTCTAAATCAAAGAATGAGAAGATAGTGTTTGTTTTTTTTTTAATAAAAGATTTATTTATTTATTTTTATGTATATAAGTACACTCTTGCTGGCTTCAGACACTCCAGAAGAGGATCCCATTACAGATGGTTGTGAGCCACCATGTGATTGCTGGGAATTGAACTCAGGACCTCTGGAAAAGTAGTCAGTGCTCTTAACCGCTGAGCTATCCCTCCAGCCCCTAATATTTTTTCTTAATTACAAAGGCAAAAATGTTAAAATTATATTCAAAAGGAAAACTGGTCTGAACAAGTGGAGGAAAAGGAAGATATTACCATCAAATATAAATAGTGAAACACACATCTAGAGATGAGTGGATACATTAGACCTCTTAATACTTTCTAAATTTTAAAATGAAAGTATTTCGTGTGTGCATGTGCAGTTGTGCCCAAGTGCACTCTCACTCATGTGGAAATCAAAGGAGAACATTTTGTGAAGTCAGTTCTTTCTATCCACATTTATGGGGGAATCCAGGGAGTGAACTCGGTGGCTAGGTTTGTATGGCAAACATCTTTATTGGCTGAGCCATTATGCCAGTTCTAAATTTTTAAATTTTATAACCAAGACATTTGTACATAACACACATGTATTTATGGGGTTAGAGCTAAACATGAGTTCAAGAGGCCAGGAGGTACCTCTCCCATCTCCAGTAGGTGATTGGCACTTGTGAAAAGGACCCAACACATCCTTGGAAACCATCACTATACACTTTAAGTTATCAGGTGCAAAATGAATACATTTGGTGGGGATTAATGCCAAAACTAATGTTTTCAAAATTCTAGGACCCTTGTAAGTGGACTGACCAATCTGTCTTAGGAATGCCTGTCACCTGTAGAAGAAACATCCCTCATGGTTGCAACTGACATGTGATGTGCCCACAGAACATCATTCATCCAAGTTTTCTCATGAGGACCCTTCCTGGTGGAGCCTGGTGAAGGCAAAGTGAGAAACCAGGCAGAGTGAGAGACCTGAGTCCATGCTCAGCCATCCACCTTCTAGTCTAAATTTTGTCATTGCTACTCTGCAAGGCCTTCAGGACACAGATGCTGTTGGTAACAGCGGTTCTAAAGCAGGAAATGGCCTACGGTTGGAGGACATTGTCCTTTGCCACCCATCGCCTGTTCTATAGCCAGCAGAACTGTTCCTTTTAGACAAGAAAGACAGATAAAAAGAGTGAGGGGCTAATTTTCCCCCCAACAAAACACTTCAGAGACCTGTTCTAGAGAGGGAATAAGGGGTGTTACTTGGCTCATCTCCTCCTGACATGCACCAGAGCTCCACAAAACAGCCCTGCTTGTGGAGTTTGGATATTCATACTGGAGAGAGAGGAAAGCAGACTCAGCCTTCAGATGAATCCCTTTGGGCAGGGCAGGCATTGCTTGAAATCTGTGTTTCTCTGGCTCTACACTGATAGACATCAAGGCTGGACGCCCAATGGCGGAAGCAGGCTGACTCGGAAACTTGGCCCAAAGCATATGGTCTTCAGGAGACAGTGTCTGCCCTGAGCAACACAGTCACTGTTCACTTACTTCGGGGCCACTCAGTATCCAGAGGCCATGGGGTGTTGCTTGTCCTTCAGTATTTCCATCTGGTGAGGTAGGCTAAAGGCAAGCTGAGTTGCTAGAGGATAGGAAAGGTAGAAAAGCACCACTGCTCTCTGCCTGCTAGGGAACCTCGCATCCCCAGGATCCCTCCTTCTCTTCCTCTTGGTCTTAAACTTCCATTATGAATGAAGCAACAAAGGCCGGTAGGCAACTGTCTCAGGAAACCTTTGCGAAATGCCACAATCAGTGATATTCTCCAAAGCCATTTCTGCAGAGGTTCTGGAAGCTTCTAGCTAATCACGTAGAGCCAAGATATGGAGCTGGAGGCAGACTGAGGGAGAAGCTGAAGGCCAAGCCTTGTCCTTGGGATGAGGACATCCGTTGGACAAGCTATCAGTGGGGACCCAACAGCTTGGGGATGGTTGGGAGGAAGAAGAGCATTTAGGACATCCATCCCCATCTGAAGAGGTAACCAGAGTAGCCTGCCTGCTAGCATGGAGGTCTGGTTCCCTGAAGTGGAGAGCCCATGATGATGTAACTTCACTTGGGCTTCATCACGAGTGACTGGCTTGTGGCTCCCACCTCAGCAAAGGACCCAGTATTAATATGGCAAACAAGATCCACATTTACAACAGCATCACCTTGGACTTTATGGAGGCATTTTCACTCCATAAACTCAACCTGCTTTCATATACACCTTCTCATTTCCTGTTCACAAAGCCAGCTCCAAGGCACCTATAATTATTTAATGTTTGAAGAAACTGGCTCGCAATAGCCAGTTCAGGTGGAAGCTTCTGTTTACCTCCCCACTGTGCCAGACCAATGAAGAATAACTCCTGGTGGGGGCCCAGTCCTAGCTCCAAGCCTGGGGTTTCTGCTAATAGAAAAACTGCAAGTTCTTTGACTTCCTCAATTTGTAGCTGGTCAGGTTTTAATCCTTGCTTTCCTGAGGGGAGGAATCAGGTTGATGTAGTGTTCATGCCTATGGTACTAGCGGAGAGGATGAAATGTGAGCCCTGAATACAGGCTACAACAGTGTTTTTATATTTTCCTGGTTATCACAATTTAAAAATTGAAAAAGTGAGTCATAAAAAAATATGTATTTTAAACACTGTGTCCAAAACATGATCACTGTGACTTCTTGTCATGGGGTTCTAACTTACTCAGCCCATTGTGTCTCTCTCATACCAACATCTCAACTCCGCACTGTATTAGCCACCTCCACTTCCCTCCCTCGCTCTCTTGCTCCAAAACGTGCCTGTGCCTGAGAGCAGAAATTTCGACTTTTAAGAGACTTTTAGGACCGAAGAATCCAGAGCAGACAAACGACACTCTTCCTCCCCCATACCTAGCAATCGACCTATAGAGTGCATACTTGTCCTCCTTGAAGCTGCCCAGACTCTCTCGACCCTCCCCTCCTCCCAAGCAGGACCGCGCCTGGCTTTCAACTCGCCCTCAGTTACCACCCAGACTTGAAAGAGAACCGGGCTGCAGTTCAAGCCCTTGCCCAGGAGGCAGGCACCCATTTTTCAGAAAGGACATCTAGTAGAGTTGCATTTTCAGTTCTGGGCTCCATATCCAAGAGCGAGGCCACACCTGTCCTGCAACTGGGGAGGCAGGAGCTCAATCTCTAATCCCCCCGAGTGGTGGGGAGTGAGCAGGGTGGGAACGGAACCAGAGAGTAGTCTAAAGATCTCGACAGCAGACAAACAGCTCAGCTGGACGCTGAGGGGAAGCCAGCAGAACCGGCCGAGGGGCGTAGTAACCCTGGGAGTCTGGATACTGGCGGGTGTCCCGCACCTCGCACCGCGCCCCGGCTCCCTCTCGCGGTGCCGCAGTCCCCGCCGCGCCGCCCCTCGGCTCTGCCCCACCATGACGTCAGCGGGGCCGGGCGGTCCCCGGGTATAAAAGGCAGAGCTGGGGGAGAGCGACTAGTCTTTTGCGCTCCTTAGCCCTCTGTCCACGCACTGCTCCGAGGGCAAGAGCCTCCACCCCTTCTACAGCCAGCACCATGCGCGAGATTGTGCACATCCAGGCGGGCCAGTGCGGCAACCAGATCGGCGCTAAGGTGGGCTCATCCCTAGGGAGGAAATAGATGAGGTCGCCCCCTCGGGACTGGGTCTCAAGGTTGTGGGGGGAGGGCGGGAGTGGGGCAGGAGGCAGGCCGAGCCTAGGAGATCCAGAGGAGCCCAGGCTGGTGTCTTATTCCGCCACTGGCTTCTGGGGGGGTACGGTCCTGAAAGCCGACCAACCTGCCGCGATGGGTGCGACAGGGTGTCTTAAATCAAGGTCCATTATATTGCTTTGGGCCATAGCCCTTCTGCGGGGTGCAGCTGACATTACTCTGGTTTTTTTGTGTGTGCCAGTTTTGGTTGGGGTCATTACATGTATTGAAAAATCTCATGTCAAATGTAATATATATATATATATATATGTATATATATATATATATATATGTATGTATGTATGTATATGATGAAAAAATGCAGTGTCATTGGGTTGACAGATGTTACAGAGGCGTGTCTTTGGGCAAACAGACGAGGGTGTTAGACAAATTTTCTTACAAGGGCTCGTCTAGATGTGACATAAACGCTATGGTCGTTTTCCTCTCCAAGACTGCTTGGAATGAGCGCTGTGAGACCCGACGGCAGCGGGGAGACAGCAATGGGCATTTAACATGGGTGTGGGCGGGTGCCTGTACAAGGACGTGGTCTCTTTCAACACCGCCATATTGCCCACCCAACCTCCCCACTCCCTTTCCTGCTGCTAAGTCACAATGGAGGCTGCATCCTGAGGATGGCCAGCTTTTTCCGGGGCTGCCAGACGCCCTCTCAGAATTTTACTGCCCATCCCCGAACATTCCTAGCCAGGGTCAATACCCGAAGCCAATATGTAGGTCAGTGGTATAAAACTGGGCTGTTGAAAGCTGTCATGGAGTCTGTGCCAGCAGCCATTGATCCCTGGAGGCACAGGGGGCGGGGCACCTGATCTTCCCTTCTGCCTTTCCCATCCATCAGCCTGTATGTGTTTCAGCCTTGCCTGGAGTGATAGAAAGCAGCTGCCTCTGCAGTTCTGGGAGATCTGCTGTGCCCACTTCCTTCTCCAG
>NW_022196913.1:38421543-38422006 GCF_008632895.1 Mastomys coucha | reverse complement strand
GCCTTCAAAGAGGGCCTCACAAGCTGTAGGGGATTTCAAAGGACAGCTGATGCCAGGTAACCACTTCAGTGACCAAGGCGTAGCCCAAATGGTTAGAGCTGCCTTGCCCGCCTCTTTAATTATACCTAGTTAAGGGTATTTACAGAATGTTCTCTGTGCTTGAGTTTAGAAACTACTGAGTATTGTTAAAATGTGTCCTCTTCCTCAACTTGATCCTTACTTTATTATGATCCCCAGGGTTTTTAAGGACACTGATACACTGACAATATTTCTTTCCCATGAAAGTGTATCTAAGAGACTACTGAATATTTTCTAAGGCCATGTCTTCCATTTCCTCTACAGTCCAAGGATACCACCCTGGATTCCTAATTGTCTAATATTCTCTTTTTCTCCTTCAGGCCAGAGTGGTGCAGGAAATAACTGGGCAAAGGGCCACTACACAGAGGGTGCCGAGCTGGTGGAC
>NW_022196913.1:38417542-38420257 GCF_008632895.1 Mastomys coucha | reverse complement strand
CAGTACCAGGATGCCACGGCTGATGAGCAGGGCGAGTTTGAGGAGGAGGAGGGCGAGGATGAGGCTTAAGAACTTCTAAGATACATTGTGCACCCTTAGTGAACTTCTGTTGTCCTCCAGCATGGTCTTTCTATTTGTAAATTATGGTGCTCAGTTTGCCTCTGTCAGAAATTCACTGTTGATGTAATAGTGTGAACCTCCTTTCAAGATCACAGTATTGTCTCAGAAATCTATATGAATAAAAAAAGCATGTGTATAAAGTCTATGGTCCTTTTCTCCTCAACATCTATTTTTTTCTGAAATGGAAACCTTCAGGGTTTGATAGTATTGTGGGACTTCTGCTTAGTGTTTTTAATGTTAGAGTTTCAGGTGCCCTATGAACTTGTCAGATTTAGGACTAAGGCAAAAGCTTTTAACTCTCGGGCAATTAAAAAGTATGCTCTATATTTAAGAAGTCCTAAAATAGCAATCAGAAACACTACAAATGTTTCCCACTAATGTTCATGTTTTTTGCAGCTATTGAAGCTATAACCTGATTTGGGTATGCTATTTTTTCTGCTTGCATAGAGTCACATTGCAGGGAAGGTAAGAAGCCTTGCAGGCCTGTCTGTGAGCTGAGGCAAAAAGCAAGGGAAGGCATTTTGAAGCATCCAGCTAACAGGTAATGACATGATCCTTCAATACAGAATGTCCCGAACACTAGAGGTTTCCTGGACTTTCACTGTAGAAAGTCTTCTACCAACCTGTTGAATTCATCTGCAAAGCGTAAGTGTAGGTTATGCTTGCCTTCTGGCATCAGATGCAACCTATGAAACAAAGCAAACTTTTGGTCAGAGGTATATATTAAAAATGCTTTCCCCTCTTCAGCAGTTGATGAGAATCTTTCAGAACCAAATAAAGTTTCCAAGAACATGAATGTCAGTGTGAACTCCCTTGGAAGTTCTGATCACCCCATAAGATAAACCATAGGGTCTTCACTGAACAGTGACAATATGCTTGGAATCATATCAGGTACATAAATTGTTTGACTGGAAAACAGTGGAGACAATGATCTGGTAATTACTTTAGGAGTCCATTTTTAACCAACTTGTTTTTTTTTAAAGACTACTGAGAAGATGACTAAAAAAAATAGGGGTGGCAGTGATTGGCTGTCACCCTAATTCTTCAAAAGAAAAGATGGCAAAAATAAGAGATGGTCAGAATTCATTGAGTTGCACAGGTGAGTTCTTTTTGTGGTGGGAGCAGGGGGTATATGTATAGTGATATCTGTGCAAACCAAATGGGAATTCTCAGCCAGCAGCAGCCTTTGTCCAAGGTTCCAAGACCTCCTGTCATGTTCAGAGTACAGAGCAAATAAGACTGTCTGTGGCCAGCAGACAGAAGGAAAAATGCCTTAGGAATTGTGGGTGGGTGTTGGGGCTCATCAGCAGCCATGTGTGCAGAACAACTACTGCAGCTGTCACATCATGTCTTTGGTGGACCACTCTGACCTGGAAAGGCTCTTTTCCATTTAAGGTGATTTTAGTCAAAGGGGACTAATTTGCAATCTTTTAAAAGAAAATGAATATGATTAAAAGAATCTATTTTATCTAGTAGCTTTTAAAGTGTAGAAATAAAGTTTAAATAAAACCTTTAGGTGGCCAAGCCCAAGTTCAAACCATGTTGTCTACAGTGATAACTGGGTGTAGAAAGAATTAGCCTGGAGCAAAATCCCAAAGACTAGTCTACTTCTCTCAGCTCTTAGCAGGAAGGCTGATGCTCTCAGCCATTCAGTGGGAGGACTCTGGAGGAAGGCAGGCCTCCTCGGAAGATGCTGGGTCTCTTGCAACTCTGATGTGCCTATGGCAGGGGTGGGACAACCAAGACACCCAAATGTAAAGGAAATACAAACTGCTGGTCTCTTTTCAGGGCTGCTGTAATGTTAATAATGCCAAGTAATAATAACCAGAACATTTAGGTTTACAATGTGCTACTTAAAAGGGATAAGGTATACCAGCCCCAAAGATAACCCAGCTGCACCACCCAGGAATGGGGCTCCAGGGATGCTCAAAGCTGCAGGTGTTCACACACAGAAAACACTCGGCTTCCCAGGATGCTGAGGTAACAGGACAATTACAGGCTAAACTACGACCACTTATCTTAATTAAACTTGGTTCAGAAGTAAAGGAACCCTGACCTGCTCATCCTGAAGTACATCTAAAGATGCCAACTCAGCTGCCATCTGTTCTGCCCAATTTTTACAATTTGCCTGTTCCCAATAAAAACAGCTGTGGATCCCCTTTTAGCTATGCGGTGAAGCCTGATGAAGCCTACAGTTTTTCCACAGTGTCTCCAGATCTTGGGAAAGTAAACATGAGATTCATTATATTAAAAGTATGAGAACTGCCTTAGATGCCAGATGGGTGTATTAGTGTATGCATGGGTGGACTGTGGATGAATGTATGATGGGCAGCGGTGGATGGGTGGGTGGGTGGATGGATGCCACGCACACTTGCGTGACGGCGGTATCTGAGGCGTAAACTTCAAGGAAAGTCAGTCTCCTGCCTCCGCATTGTCGCCTGGCACCCCAAACTCAGAGGTGGCCCAGATATGTCCTCGTACTAGTGTGCTAGGAACTCAACAAGATATCATTTTCTTACAGCTAGCAAGCAAGAGAAAATTTGGACATTGCTTTCTGACCTTCACCAATGTTTCCAACTATCCTAGTTTAATGTT
>NW_022196913.1:38373877-38417017 GCF_008632895.1 Mastomys coucha | reverse complement strand
TCTGTTTGTCAAAGCCGAATCCCGTGCCCACCTGGCCAGAACCGCTCGTCCTGCGGAACAAGGGACCCAGCAAGAAATCCCGGTCCGCGGCAGATGGATAGATGAAAGTATAAAGAAAATTATTCTCCTTGATGCCTTTTCTTAGTGCAAATCCTCCCTTCACCCTGTGTGGAACCTACTGTCAATCCTCTTGGGAACAGGACCAGAACAGCCAGGCATAAACACTCAGCCAGGCAACTACTCTGCTGCTGACCCATTCCTTACCCAGACAATAAGAGGATACACATGCCTCCCTGAGTGGCTTTCAAACAATCACATTCTCCAGGAAAACTAGTGGGAAAGCCTACCACTAAACACATGGCTCAGACGCCAGTAAAAGCCCTACAAAGTTCCTATTTGTAAGGCGAGGGTCCTGTAGCATGTTGTGCCTTTAGAAAAAGATCCCAGGGAGAGGCTGTTAAGTCGGGGTACACCCAGTGGTCATCTGAGCTCTGCTGACTCAGCCCCTCTTGGTCACGGAGCATGAGATGCTGATCTTGCCATACTACCATTTTGTCCTCACCCTCGCTATTCTCGGTTTTCAAACGAGGCTGCAAGCACTGTCCAGTAGTGATGAGGCCTGAAGAACGTGCTACAGCATCTTCACTCTGAATGAACATGACAACATTCTCAGTATCTTATGAACCTTTAAACTGGCCAGGGAGAGTATGCGAGCTTCTGCCTTCTCTGGAAATGAGCGGCTGGTTCTCTGTGAGGGGCTCTTGTCCACCATGAAGGTGGATGGCAGCAGATCACATACACCCTTTCCTCATCCCTCAATGGCAGAGCTTCAAAGCCATGCAAATCCACCTGCCCATAACAGACTTTCTATTCAGAAATAGGATGTTTTCTTTTTGATTAAGCCTTTGAGAAAGCCCTAAGAAGACGGTAAGGAGTGAGAACTATGCATTTCTTCTAACTGAGGTTAGAAGGCACTGTCCCCAGACTTTACCCTGCTAGACATTAGGGGGTTGGGGGGAGGGCAGACAACTCAAGGGGCAGCTTCTTTTCTTAAATCTAATAATCATAGCTCAGGCATGGAAAAGAAGCTAAATCACGTCAGTGACTCCTACCCACTCTCCATGGAGCACTTCCACCAGGTCTGCAGGACTAGTCATCTATTGTGTTGGGCTGGAGAGAGAGCTCAGTGGTTAAGAACACTGACGGCTCTTCTGAAGGTCCTGAGTTCAAATCCCAGCAACCACATGGTGGCTCACAACCATCCATAATGAGATCTGACGCCCTCTTCTGGTGTGTCTGAAAACAGCTACAGTGTACTTATTTATAATAATAAATACATCTTAGAAAAAGAAATATCTACTGTGGTCTGTGGTGGACAAACCTGCCATGACTCCAGGGATGTGGCTGGTGCTACCAACCACAGTGCAAGATGGACATGCACTATGGAGGTCATCAGTGGGTGAAGGGCTTTATGGAGGGAGCATGACCTCTGCATGCAGCTACAGCTCCCCTCCCCCACCACTGAGCCACCATCTTCACCTGAAAAATGGTGGTAGTAATGGTACCCCTGAGATTATAGTGGGGACCAAAAGAAAGATCGCATGTAAGGGCATATGCACTGGTCTGTAGGCATTTCATTGGTATCTGCTTTTGTTTTGTTATATATTATACTTTGTGAAAGTTCTAACAGCATATTAATGAACACAATTTATTTACATTTATTGGCTGACATAAAACCTCCAATTGGAAGCTTTTTACCTTAAGAAAATATGTTTAAGATTTGCCTGGTGTCTTAGTCAGGGTTTCTATTCCTGCACAAATATCATGACCAAGAAGCACAGCAGGAGCTGATGCAGAGGCCATGGAGGGATGTTCCTTACTAGCTTGCTTCCCCTGGCTTGCTCAGCCTGCTCTCTTGTAGAACCCAAGACTTCCAGCCTAGGGATGGCACCACCCACAAGGGGCCCTACCCCCTTGATCACTAATTGAGAAAATGCCACACAGCTGGATCTCATGGAGGCACTTCCTCAAAGGAGGCTCCTTTCTCTGTGATAACTCCAGCCTGTGTCAAGTTGACACAAAACCAGCCAGTACACCTGGAAAGGCTCAGACTCTGGTCCTTTTGAGTCAAAAAGGCATCAGCCCTGGAGATTTTCTATTTGAAGTTAACACTGTAGCCACAAGGGACTCTAGCTGACAGCTCTCCTGACCTTCCTAGGGGAGAAGTGTTGGGGAATGTTTTATGCATGTGTTCAGATGCTGATTACTGTGCTCAGAGATCTAGTTGGATGTTGGCATTGTCAAGCATCTCCTGTCTCAATGTTGTGTAAAAACTGTTTTCCATCACCTCTGGTTGGTTAATACAGAGCTGATCAGTCACTAGCTGGGCAGGAAAGAAGGGGGGCAGGGCTTCCAATCCCAGTGAAGAGATCCTGGGTGGATAAAGGAGGGAGAGAGAGTGGAGGAATGAGTTGCCAGGAGAGAACGGAGAGGATGGGTGGATCAGGAGCAGACAGAGCAAGACTAAAATGGCAGGTAACATCACATGGCTGGGAAACTGCTGGGAAATAGGCCAGGCCAGCATGGTCAGGTTAGAATAGATGAGAACCCTGCCCAGCTATAGTGCAAGATACTTATTAATTAATATACCAGGTCTCCTTGCCATTATTTCAGAGCTTTCGAGGGCATAGAAAAGCCATGAACATTTACAGAGAAGTTATCAGGACATGGGGGGTAGGAACTCCCAGCAAGATGTAGTATACAAGCGTGGGCTGCAGCAGGTGCCTTCCATCAGCCTCTCCTTCTTCCAGGACCCTGGTCTTGTTTTGTTATCTCGATGAGTGAAGGAATTCTGTCCTTAGTGTGAACCAGCTCCACCTTCATGCTCCAATTCACACTGCTCCAGCAGGCTGGGACATCTCACATTGGCAGCTAGACTTGGAGAGCCGAGGAAGCAGCAGAAAGAGGGCTTCCCTCCCTTCAGTGACCCAGACTAGAAGACAGTAACTAGCCCACCACCTACTGAGATGGACACTCCTGCCACATAACTCCACTAACATAACCTCCAGGAAAGCCTCCTCAAGATCAAGAACTCTGGAGGGGAGCATGTGCCAGTCAGCCTTTCCCCATAGTCATGGTTAATTTCACATATCAATTTGACTGGGTCTCAGGGTCCTCAGGTGTTTAACTAGATGGTATTGTGATTGTGCCTGAGTGTGTTTGGGGATGCCATTAAAACCTGAATCCATAGGCTGAGTAAGGTGATTAGTGCCCTCCCTAGAGCAGAGCTGGTTCAGTCTGTTGAAGGTCAGGTTGAGAAGCTAGTACCTATGTTTTACACACCAGAAACCAAGCTAGAGATGTCATGTGCAATACTCAAGGACACACAGTCAAATGCCACTCCAGCTCTCTTAATCCCAATGTCACAAATGCTATTCAGCACCCTTTTATTCCCAGACATTTCTCCCTTAGGTTCTCCCTTTGGCTGACACAACCCTGCAATGTCATTCTGTAAACATTGATTTTTACCCCTTTTCTCTCCTGCTTGCCTGGCTCCCAGGCCTGCCTGACCATATAGCTGGGTCACTTCAGAGTCTGACCTCTGGGTGCCTACTCCTGATGCTTTGTACATGTTTTCTGCCTTCCTCCCTTTCTACATTCTGCCTCCCCCAACAGAGCCTTTAAAATGTGCTAGATTAGATCTGATTATTCAATGGGATAAAAATCAAATCACATGCCGAGAGCTGTTTAAAAAGGTATGAATAAGGAACCATGTGACTGTGGGGTTAAGGAAGTGTCCCTGAGGGGGAGATGCTGAGCTATGACATGAAGGGTAAGTATGCTGGACAGGCAGGAAGGGAGTAAGGGACATGGAGGTTTGCCGCTGGAGCTGAAATGCAGATTCTGGTTTCTGTTAATTCCTGAGATTTGAAGCCTCCTCAGAAACACAGAATGATCACCATGCCCTTCATATGCTGAAATGTCAGCATCTCTAAAGTAACTTAGTTCTAAATACAGTTATATCCCCATATGTTATGACTAGCAACCTTATAAAAAAGGCAAAGTGGGTCACAGGATCAGAGGAAAGTTTGTCTATGAGCTGGGGAGCAAGGACTTTGTCAACAGCGCCATCCTGGACTCTAGAACTAGAGAAGATCCATGTTTATGTTGTAATGGCGTCATGTCTTCATAAAGCTGCCACATGCAACAATATTGAGGCTGGGGGTGTTGCTTTGAGGTGAAATGCCCTGATCTTATGCCCAACAATGTAGAAAAATGTTAAAATGAAAAACCATATATTAAAAATGCATCTGCTGGGGCAGTGGTGGTACACACCTTTAATCCCAGCACTTGGGGAGGCAGAGGGAGGTGGATTTCTGGGTTCAAGGCCAGCCTGGTCTACAGAGAAAGCTCCAAGATGGTTAGGGCTTCACAGAGAAACTTTGTCTGGAAAATAAGAGACAAAAAACAAAAACAACAACAAAAACTGCCAAACACCACAGCTTAGCCTTGCCTATTTTAAACATGCTTGGAATGCTTACATCTACAGCTGGGTGAACTCATCTCCTATGCCACAGACCCTGATTCATAATAAAGGGTTGAGAAGTTCCTGTAGTTTAGTGAACTCTGAACTGAACATGGAAAGCCTATGGTTGCACAGAATGCTCTGATATTACTGCAGAGCTGAAAGTCTTTCTTAGAGGACAGCTAAGGCAGAAAGCCTCTAACGTCACTGAAGCAGCCACGCTAGCTGGTTCACGGAACAGTGGCTTGACCTTGCCATGTGCTCAAATTTTTCCAGTCAGTCCAGCTCTGCTGCCTCCAGGAGCCTCTTCACATCAGCTCTAGAGTATGGCTGGTGCCAATTAACACTTGACAAGATTTCCCGATAGCTGCTGGGGCTGGCTGTAATGGCAAGTGTCCACCCAGAGGCTGGCAGACAAGACAGGCGAGAAGCCTGTAAGCCTGGAGGGAGGTCTGGCTAGGTAGGAGCCCTGAAACTAGGGTCAGGGCAGGAGGACTCAGAAATCTAGAAATCTAGAAAGACAGGGTCCGTTTACCTCACTGCTGCAGTCCGAACAGCTCTCACCATGGGTTTTACACAAGAGCTTCTTGGGGAGAAATGCAGCTGCCTAAAACTAAAACCTTAAAACAAAGGCCTCTTTGCTTTTGAGAGACTATGATTCCTCTCCTGTGAAGAGAGAAAAGAGAAGGGAAGGAGACAGATTGGCAAAGCTGGAGGCTGGTCTCCTTCCAAGGGCAGTAAGATGCACCAATGGTGTGACTCATACATAGCAAGTACTTCTTGGAAAAAAACTTGTGAGCCCAGATTATGCTTTTAAGTGTAGTTAAAGGCATGTCTGGCAAGGTGTGCTACTGTCCTGCCTCACAGCAGATGCACAGCAGGGTCTGCTGCTCTCGAACCAAGTTTCTTTCTTTGGGATCCCAAAGAAGCCAGCGGTTGTCTGGTAGGCTCCCATCCAACAGAAAAGGCTCTTTTAGCAAAAGGAGTGGAAAATACAGATTGTTTTTAGAGAACTGTTGCTAATAACATTTTACCTCCAACCCATCAGTTCCAAAGGATAGTGATGTAAGAAAATGATTTTCAACCAAATGCACAGGAAAGGCATATTTTTCTTCACTATTGATGTATTCTGTTGCTAGGAGATAGGTTTGGAACAGAATTCCTAGGCCAAACTATTTTAGAGACAGATGTTTAATGAGCTTGGCTTTTTAAGGGAAGTCTCTGCATTTATAATGAGGGTCAGAGTAGGAAAAACGGTCATTTCTGAAGCAGAAAACAATTAACTAGGCCACCTAGCATCTCTCTAATGGTATGTTCATAAGAGGCAATTGTACTATGGTGAAAAAAAGCTGTTTTAGGAAAATCCAGGACTTGTCGTAGACCAACTAAATGGCTTAAAATACCATTTAACATCAACTGGCCTTGAATTCTCATCTACAAAATGGAACAATTTTCCCTAAGTTTGTAGTAACGTATAATAAGTAAAATATCTTTAAAATATATAGTGTTATATGGAAACATCACATTGCTCACTCTAGATGTATAAAATTAAAATAAAACATAGAAACTGAGGTGTGTAACTGAAGTTGTGGCCATTTGCGGGATTCTGTTTTCTTCCACTCTTCTCCACTCCTGTTCTTCCAACCTTTTAACCCCCTAACACTTGGTATGAGAGAAAAAAGAATAGAGGTGAAAGAGGGCAAAAAAAAAAAAAAATCATTATAATACTTCCTGCTGATCAGGGGCATCCATCGAGTTTCTTAGGGCAAGTTTGATCTTGCCAACAGGATATCTGATTTTTTCTTTTCATCTCTTTGTACACGACTACTTGACAAACTACATCTAACTACCAGCTGGCCAACTAGCCCCTCCTCTTGGTCCCTCGAATGTATATATTCTCTGAGAAGTCCCCAGAATTCCAAATGTTACACACTCGCAGAAACTATCTTCAGCTGGCAAAATCACGCCCCTGCTAGAGCACGGGGTAAATTACAGTCAGCTGCTGTGGACAGTCTGAAGCAGCCCCATGTCCCACATCTGGGATTAAAACCAAAACACATTCTTATAATATTTATGTGTTTTTAAAGAAACCAAAATTCTCACTCCGGAGGTACACAGAAAGCATCTGGGAGACTAATAAGAGAATAAGCTATTTGGATTTTGTGCCACAACCATGGCTCATAGCTTTATAGTTTATAAAAGTCAAGTTTGAAAATGCCATATTTATTATGGATTTCTAAATTTTTATAAAAGTCCTCCATGTTTACTCACAGTGTAATTTCAACCTTTATTTTTCACTTATTTTATATTCTTCCCAAAGTGGTTGCTGTTTCTACTCACATTCTTGCGTTTGCTTAACTCAAGGTTGAACTGATATAGAAGAATGTAGTGGAATGTGAAGAATAAAATAAGATCTTTCAATGTAAAAAATTATAAATATATACATATATATATATACATAAACACACACATACACATACACACACACATATGAATTGCTATGTAATTGTATTTTGTTGTGGAATAAGAAAACCTCCTCCCTTATTTCTAAATCCTAGAGAATTTCACTGTTAAGATACACAGAGGAGATTCACTCATAGGCAGTGGAGCTGTCAGGGTGCTAGCTTTCCCTTCTGGGCTTCGGGGACTCAGGCACATGAAGGGGCTGAGTACATATTTAAGGTGGCCATGACATGTAAAGTTTCACAATGCAATTTTAGTGATAAAAATTTTCCGGGCTGAGCTGGGACATGGGGCTGCTTCAGACTGTCCACAGCAGCTGACTGTAATTTACCCCGTGCTCTAACAGGGGCGTGATTTTGCCAGCTGAAGATACTTTCTGCGAGTGTGTAACATTTGGAATTCTGGGGACTTCTCAGAGAATATATACATTCGAGGGACCAAGAGCAGGGGCTAGTTGGCCAGCTGGTAGTTAGATGTAGTTTGTCAAGTAGTCGTGTACAAAGAGATGAAAAAAAAAAATTTCGGCTGGTGAGATGGCTTAGCGGTTAAGATCACCAACTGCTCTTCTGAAGGTCCTGAGTTCAAATCCCAGCAACCACCTGGTGGCTCACAGCCATCTGTAATGAGATCTGACACCCTCTTCTGGAGTGTCTGAAGACAGCTACAGTGTACTTACATGTAATAAATAAATAAATAAATCTTCAAAAATTTTCAGAGTTGAATACAAAATATGACTATATCTATGTGGGTGGCTACCAAAGGATAATCTACTTTTTTGGTTTGGTTTCATGAATGTTTTTATTGTTATTCTTTTAAATGAACTAAAAATCTCAAGTTATACCGAGTTGTTACCAGTGCTTGCTACAAATCTAACGTGATACTCTTGTTACAGAACTCAGTGCCTGGGAACAGACGGTCTCTCTGTACTCAAAGACATTTACCAGAATCCTTCTGCTGAGGATCCCCACAGCTCAGGTCCTCTGTGCCTGTGGTACTCTCTGACCAAATGAGGACCATGTATCCTAAAGTACCCTTCTCCCGCTTCTTTTCCTTCCTACGGCTTCTCTTATTTCCTTAGAGGCTTTGTGGTGCACAGAAGTCGTGAAGCTGTAACGAGACTCACCGTGACCCTTTCACCTGCTCGAGAAGGAAGTCGGCATGAAAACGTGGGACCAATGGGTCCTTCTCCCCATGCACAATGAGGGTTGGGCACTGGACCAGGGGCAGCAAGTGCCGGCAGATGTTACCTGAGAGACAAGACCACAGGGATTCAATTGCCTTAGCACAGTCACTCTGCAGAGATGTCCTGTTGCTAGACTTTGGACATCAATGCTTCAGAAGGCACCAAAGGCTTAGTCCCCAGAGAGGTGCCATTAGGAAGCAGCAAAGGCCTCAGAATGTGGCCTTGTGGGACACCCTTAGTCACTGGGGACATGTGCCTGAAGGGGATTGTGAAACCCTAGCCTATCTTCTCTTCCCTCTGCTCTCTGACTTGAGAAGCGACTGGCTGCCTCACCACAGGTGCAAAGCAATATGGCCACTTGTTCATTGGCTGGGACCTCTACAACAAGCCAAAGGAAGGCTTTTCTGTTATCTTAGGTGTTTGTAATCCATGGACATACACGTCCCTCTGCATCTTGGCTTTTCTATCAGTGGAAGCAACTTGATCTGGGGTTTCTTCCAGTATTAATATTGTTATGCTTCGCTTTTCTTTTCCTGCGGTCTGTCTGCTTGTGTTGATGCTCTACTAGTAAATAAACAGCTTTTCTTGAGTTAAGTCCATTATTCATGTAAAATGATAGAAAAATCAAATAAGCAAATGATAACCCCCACAAGTCTTATATTACAGAGACTGCCTGTCAGTCACGCGGATGGTATCTGGCATTTGAAGCCCTTTATTTTGAGTCTGTGCTTCAGCGGCTGAAGCCTAACCAGTCCTTAGGGTGGGGAACTTCACAATGAAGTTAGCCTGTATGGAGAACACAAGCTCTCAGTGTTTGTGTCTTCATGACACTCCTGATGATCACACCTTGGTGGCTCCTTGCCAGCTAGAGTTTCTGTCTCAAACAGCAATAATCACAGTTGCCCGTGTCTGTTATGAGGCTGCACATACGGCCAGCGGTATCGAAGGTTCTGGGTATCCAGGCCAGCAGCTCCTTCTTCACTCCCCGCCCATCTCTGCCTGTACCGAAAGGAAGGTGCTGTAGCACTGAGCTGGCTGGGATCCAGTACATGTGGCGCTGCCCACCGGGCAACAGGCCCTAGCCCTTCTCTTTGGCTGGGGATTGCTGTCCTCCAAGGGAACGTCACCAGTTGACTGGGTCTCCGAAGCACTCCTCTCCAGTCACCCGGCAGCTATCTGAGGTGATGCTGATGAAAGCCAGCTCTGTCTCCACTTGCTGCAGAGGATCTGTTAATGCTTGCAACACTTACACTTTTTGAGGGGTGTGAAGGAAGACACGTTTTTTGCTGGTCTGGCACGCACTACATAGACCAGGTTGGCCACAATGTCACAGATTCACTTGTCTCCGCCTCCAAAGTGCTGTGATTAAAGGCACATGCCACCATACTTACATTTTGACTCATCCAATATCACCAAACATTTGTAAATTAGATAGATTTATTTATTTATTATATATATGAGTACACTGTCACTGTCTTCTGACACACCAGAAGAGGGCATCAGATCTCATTACAGATGGTTGTGAGCTACCATGTGGTTGCTGGGATTTGAACTCAGGACCTTTGGAAGTGTAGTTGGTGCTCTTAACCGCTGAGCCATCTTTCCAGCCACTAGATGCTTTTTTTTAGAACAGTAATAGCACTTTCATAGCACTCTACCATAGCTGAATGTATATTATCTCACTTAATTCCCACAAAACCTTTATGAGGTACATATTAGCATGCTTCCTGGAAACCTAGTCACTGCACAAAGCCAGCCCAACAGCAAGCCAAGACCTCAAACCCAGGCCTGGGTGACCCCCACAGCTGTGCAGTCACTCATGCCGGACTAAGTGTCTGTAAAACTGAACACACGGGCACGGACAAGACTCCCATTAGATCAGTAAAGGCAGAAGGGAGATGAACTGAGTCCTGCTGTAAGATGATTTCCATATTGGATTTTCTAGTCAGGATGTGTTCCTGAACTGTCGATTTAACAAGTTCTCTGCTGTCATGGAGAGCTGGCTCACTAGGCTTAGTGGCATTTTTTTTTTTTTCTGTTGTTTTAAGGTGCGCGGTAACACATTTTAAAGATCTGTTACTGCATGGAGACTGCATTTCAACAGGCTCACTGTAAAGCAAGGATTTGTTCTTTTGAACTTAAACCAGACATGTAACATTTCCAAAGTCCCTTTCATTGCAAAAGCTTTGACGTTACACATGATTCATGCTGGAAAGGATTACCTAATAGATTAAGCTGTCCCTTGAGACACAAGCATTCTATAACTGAATGTCCCCAGGATTAAATCTTAGCTACTCTGTTCTTGCAGCAATTACAGAGATAAGGAGAGGAAAGGAGGCAATAGAGGGACTCCCAGCAGCTCGCTGCAGTTTGGGTCTTAGCATTTCCGAAGGCTCCTTCCTGTGTTAGGGCTTGTTCCTGAGTGTGGAGAGGAAGGGAGGAGGTGGAACTTTTTAGAGGTGGGTCTTAGTGAATGGTCATAGGCCTTTGGAGGAGAGGTAGACCTAAGTTTATCCTCTCTTTCATTTTTGCCAATGAGGTAATGGTTTTCCTTTGCCAAACTCTCCTATCATGACTCAATGCACCATCCAGCCTTAAAGGCAGTCGGTTTCCCAGTCATGGACGAAAACCCCCAGAACTAAGTCACAATGCACCTCTCTTCTCAGCGAGCTGACTACTGTCTCAGGCAACAGGAAGCTGACTAAACACACAGCTATGTGTAAATAAACTTAAGGATGTTAATTCTTGCTGGGAATCTTATTAATTTTTCAGATAAACAAAAGGAGGTATTTGCCCACAGCTGAGGTTCTATCACTTGGCTCTGAAGACGGAAAGAGGATTTGAACAGTCTCTTTCTTCCCCCTCGCCAGCTCCACTGGGGCTGAGGATCACAGTAGAGATTTCTTCCTGCTTTGTTCTAGAAGTAAAATGAGTAGTAGGTGGACCCATTCAAACAGGGAGGAAATGTCTATATGGTGGTTCTCTCTAATGACCTCTTCTTCAATTAGAAAGTAGAAACAGGTTTCTGGAGAACAGATCTGTGCAGACACATAAGCAAAGGACTGAAGGGAAGTGGGGAGATTGCTGTTAAAGCCTCAACACAGACCTTTACTCACACGGTCCTGCCTGGCATTTACACTAATTACACAAGGACTCCTATTGTGCATGATGAGCAGTGTCCCTGTTCACATGATAACAGACTGGGGATAATGGGTGGGTTTATTTATCATGGAGGAATGCTGGGAAGCTAAGGGAAGAACTCAAGCCTACCCTGCAATTAGCAAAGGAACCATTAGTCCATGCAACGTACCCTCTGGCAGATGTTTAAACTGGCTTATGCCATCCACCCACTTCTCACAGGTTTTGGCAAAGTAGTCATATCCATACAGGGCTTCCAGGGGTTTCCTTGCCTTCTCACTCCATTTAGAAACATCTCGGATACCTGAAAAACCAAAGTGTGGATAAGGATGAGTCCAATCTCACACTAACGTATTACCTGGAAGTAATACACACTGACATCAGATGGCATTTTCTGCAGAGTACTGACAGTGCCCAGCACCTGGTATGCTCTCAGGGTATACTCGCTGAATGGAACTACTCAAGTGCAGGGAGTCATTGTGATTTACAACTAAACTGCCTTCTAAAGATAGTGCCTACCTCTGCCTCTGAAAATTGGTCTAGATGTTCAGAGGGAAGCCAGAGTGAGCTGACTGCAGAGACTAGGGTAGTTGAACTGCTTGGTAAAATAGGAAAGATTTCAGAGAGGGGTGTATTTAAGTTGGTTAAAAAATTAAGAGGGGGCAGACTTCAGAATAAATAATGGAGAGTGGGAAAGAGGCTAGCAAAGGTGTGATGAAAGCCTGGAGGGAGGGCGTTCAATGGTTAAATATTTGCCCTTGTGAGGCTCTATGCTTAATTCCTAGTACCACTCCTATCCTCCAAAATATAGCAATAGTAAGTTAAAAATTGCTGTGGATACCTGCACTCTGAGCTGCTTGGCAGACCACACCCTGTGAGGGGCCATCTTGCAGTAGAACAACCCCATCTTTCATAAATATAATTATTAAAACAAATCTTTCCTAGGGGCTAGAGTGATGGCTTAGTGGTTAAAAGCACTGGCTGCTCTTTTAGGGCACCAAGGTTCTATTCCCAGCACCCACATGGCAGCTCAAAATGGTCTATAATTCCTGTTCTGGGGGATACGATCCCTCTTTTGTCCTCTGTGGGTACCAGGCATGCATGACATGAAGGCATGCATGGATGTAAAACACTCAGAAACATAAAATTTAAAAAATATATATTGCGTATGTTTGAGGATCTGTGTATGTGGAGACCAGGGACATCATCGAGTGCCATTCCTCCTTACCTCTCTACCTTGTTTTATGAGGCAGGGCTCATGGGTGAGGCTAGGCTGGCTGGTTATGGAGGCCTGTCTGTTTTTCCAGCACTGAGCATGCACTGCACTCACCCTTTCACATGGGCACTGGGGACTAGAACTCAGGTCCTCATGCTTGCAGAACAAGTACTTTACCAACTGAGCTTTCTCCCCAGATCGATGAAATGCAATTCTCATGATTTAACAGAGTCATAGTAACTAGTGAACATGTATGAGTGAGTCCATAAGAGAGACAGCAAACCCCATGAACAAGGCCAGTGAGGAAGGGTGATTCACAGTGGGGCTGCTCCAGGGGTCAGACAGCCATCAGCAAGGAGGAGCCAAGTCCAATCTGAGTTCATGCTCATTGTGTCCAGACAAGGGTGACCAGCTGTCACTTGTCATGGGGTCTGTGCAGCCAGCAGTCATCAATTTCATGGGGCCTCATCCACTGGACATGGTAGGAGTGTTTCCACCAACATGAGGTAAACCAATTGTCCCAAGGAAAGGAGTGCACAAACTACTAGGCAGTTTGCCCAACAGTATCTGAATACAATCCAAGGACTTAAATAACTCCCTTATAGAAATACAGTAGAACACAGCTAAACAGGTAGAAGCCCTTAAAAAGGAAACATAAAAATCCCTTAAAGAATTACAGGATTCTTTAAGAATTCACAACCAAATAGGTGAAGGAATTGAACAAAATCATCTAGGATCTAAAAATGGAAATAGAAACAATAAAGAAATCATAAAGGGAGACAACCCTGGAGATAGAAAACCTAGGAAAGAGATCAGGAGTCACCAACAGAATATAAGAGATAGAAGAGAGAATCTCAGGTGCAGAAGATAACATAGAAAACATTGACACAATAGTCAAAGAAAATGCAAAATTCAAAAAGCCCAAAACATCCAGGAAATCCAGGACACAATGAGAAGACCAAACCTAAAGATAACAGGTATAGAAGAGAGTGAAGACTCCCAAGGTAATGGGCCAGTAAACATCTTCAACAAAATTATAGAAGAAAACTTCCCTAACCGAAAGAGATGCCTATGAACATACAAGAAGCCTACAGAACTCCAAAGAGATTAGACCAGAAAAGAAATTCCTTCTGTCACATAATAGTTAAAACACCAAATGCACAAAACAAAGAAAGAATATTAAAAGCAGTGAGGGAAAAAGGTCAAGTAACATAAAGGCAGACTTATCAGAATTATACCAGACTTCTCACCAGAGACTATGAAAGCTAGAAGATCCTGGGCAGATGTCATACAGACCCTAAGAGAACACAAATGCCAGCAAAACTATACCCAGCAAAACTCTCAATTATCATAGATGGAGAAACTAAGATATTCCATGACAAAACTAAATTTATGCAATATCTTTCTACAAATCCAGTACTACAAAGGATAATAGATGGAAAATGCCAACACAAGGAGGGAAACTACACCCTAGAAAAAGCAAGAAAGTAATCTTCTTTCAACAAACCCAAAAGAAGATAGCCACACAAACATAAAAATAACAAAAAAAGAAGGAAGCAACAATCACTATTCCTTAATATCTCAATATGAATGTACTCAATTCCTCAATATAAAGACATAGTCTAACAGACTGGATACATAAACAGGACCCAGCATTTTGCTGAAAAGATCTTTACCATCTGATAGAGGGCTAATATCCAGTATATACAAAGAATTCAAGATGTTAGACCCCAGAGAACCAAAGAACTCTATTGAAAAATGGAGAACAGAGTTAAAACAGAGAATTTTCAACAGAGGAAACTATAACAGCTGAGAAGCACCTAAAGAAATGTTAACATCCTTAAATCATCAGGGAAATGCAAATCAAAACAACCCTGAGATTCCACCTCACACCAGTCAGAATGGCTAAGATCAAAAATCAGGTGACAGCAGATGCTGACAAGGATGTGGATAAAGAGGACCACTCCTCCATTGCTAGTGGGATTGCAAACTGGTACAATCACTCTAGAAATCAGTTTGTCAGTTTCTCAGAAAATTGGACATAGCACTACCTGAGGACCCAGCAATACCACTCCTGGGAATATACCCAGAAGATGCTCCAACATGTAAAAAGGATGCATGCTTGACTATGTTCATAGAAGCCTCAATTATAATAGTCCAAAGCTGGAAACAACTCAGATATCCCTCAGCAGAGGAATGGATACAGAAAAGGTTATATATTTACATAATGTAATACTACTCAGCTATTAAAAACAATCACTTCATGAAATTCACAGGGAAATGGATGGAACTTGAAAATATCATCCTGAGTGAGGTAACTCAGTCACAAAACAACACACATGGTATGCATTTTAGTGATAAGTATATATTAGCCCAAAAGTTTGGAATACCCAAGATTCAATTCACAGACTGTATGAAACCCAATAAGAAGGAAGACTAAACTATAGCTGCTTCAGTGCTTCTTAGAAGGGGGAACAAAATACTCACAGGAGGAAATATGGAGATAAAGTGTGGAGCAGAGAGAGACTGAAGGAAAGGCCATTTAGAGACTGCCCCACCTGGGGATCCATCCCATATACAGTCACCAAACCCAGATGCTATTGTGAATGCCAGGAAGTGTTTGCTGACAGGAGCTTCATATGGCTGTCTCCTAAGAGGCTCTGCCAGAGCCTGACAAATACAGAGGTGGATGCTTGCAGTCAACTATTGGACTGAGAGTGGGGTCCCCAGTGGAGGAGTTGGAGAAGGGAGTGAAGGAGCTGAGGGGGTTTGCAGCCCCACGAGGGGAGCAACAGTGTCAACAGGCCAGACCCCTCAGAGCTCGCAGGGACTAGACCACCAACCAAAGAGTACACATGGAGGGACCCATGGCTCCGGCCACATAAGCGGCAGAGGACGGCCTTGTTGGACATCAGTGGGAGGAGAGGCCCTTGGGCTGGAGAGTGTTTGATGCCCCAGTGTAGGGGAATGCCAGGACAGGAAGACCGGAGTGGGTGTGTAGGTGGGTGGGTGAGTACCCTCACAGAGGTAGGGGGAGGGGAAATGGGATAGGGGGTTTCCAAAGGGGAGACCTGGAAAGGGAAAAACATTTGAAATGTAAATAAAGGAAATATCCAATTTAAAAAAAAAGAGAAACGAGAATCTAAGAACCCAATGGGTTAGTGCTTAGCACAGTGTGCCCTGCTAAAGCACAGGATCTTCAGTTGGGAACAGCACAAGGTCCTTTTAGTGAATTAGTTTATGTAGATTTTTAAAATGAAAGGTGTCTATGGGAATATCAGATCTGCGGTAAACCTTCAGAATCCCAGAGGAAATAGCAAAAGATCTCAGGGCAGGGAAATCCAGCTGCTACAGGAGGGAGCCAGAGGTCTTACAGTGATTGGAGCACAGGCTTGGAAGTCAAACTGATTGAACAGGAGTTCCAGCTCTTAGACTTACTGTTGTATGAAACCTGGCAAGTTACTTAATTTCTCTGTGCTAATTTTCAAATCAGAAAATATGAATTATATTAACTTTGTAGATTAAACAGTAAGAAATTACAGGGAATTTGCTGACAACGATGCCTGGTATGTAACACATACTCAAAAAGATTCCTTTGTATTTATAAATTTACTTCAGATAATTTATTTAAAGAGGAAGTCATTTCTGTCCGAAAGCATAATCATTACCCCAAATTAGTAATTATGCTTCATAGGCAAGTGCCCAGAATAACCAATTGAGTCAAACTATTTGTTGATTCAAAACAGAATTTGGATTCCAAAGACACTGGTATATCCCCCCTCTTTCTTTTAGAGCATATGACCCATGCCAAACAGTAGAACCATAATGAAATCTTATTAATTTAGCTCAGTAAGCATCCAGGAAGCCTGCTAAGTGCCTGTTTCCACCACTATAAACCTGGATAATGTGGTGGTTTTAATGAGAATAGCCCCTAAAAACTCATATGTTTGAATACTTGGTCCTCAGAAAGTGAAAGTCTTTAGGAAGGATTAGGAGGTGTGGCCTTGTTGGAGGTGGCATGTACTAGGGGTGTGCTCTCAGGCTTCAAAAGCCTATACCATTCCTAGTGAGCTCTCTCTGCCTCTTGCTTCTGGACCAGATGTGAGCGCTCAGCTACTCCTCCAGGACCATGTGTGCTTGCCTGCTGCCATGCTTCCCACCATGGTGGTTATGAACTCTAACCCTTCATCTTAAGAGTCTTGCAGACAGCATCCAAGGCACAGTAGCTGCCTATCCATATGAAAAACCACCAGGACTCCTGGTTTCTCGGGGTTTGCTGTCTCTCTTATGGACTCACTCATACATGTTCACTAGTTACTATGACTCTGTTAAATCATGAGAATTGCATTTCATCGATCTGGGGAGAAAGCTCAGTTGGTAAAGTACTTGTTCTGCAAGCATGAGGACCTGAGTTCTAGTCCCCAGTGCCCATGTGAAAGGGTGAGTGCAGTGCATGCTCAGTGCTGGAAAAACAGACAGGCCTCCATAACCAGCCAGCCTAGCCTCACCCATGAGCCCTGCCTCATAAAACAAGGTAGAGAGGTAAGGAGGAATGGCACTCGATGATGTCCCTGGTCTCCACATACACAGATCCTCAAACATACTACATATGATTTTTTTTTTAAATTTTATGTTTGTGATTATTTTGCATCCATGCATGCCTCCATGAAGCCACAGAGCATTGAACTCTACAAATGCCGTGTTCTCCCATGATGACATTTATTGCTAAATAGGCCCAGTAAAAGAGATCGGAAACAACTAATGTAAACCGTAACAATTACCACGCACTGGAGCGGGGCTGCCAGCATCAGTCCTCACTGTGTGAAGTGTTTTAAGGAAAGCAAGTGCACATGGCATGCAGGAATGGTGGCAAGCTGACAGAGGATCTGTTGCTCAAGGTGGTTTCTGAAGATAGACAGGCAGGTAGCATACAGAGCGTAACAGACATACTGGACAAAGAGATGGTTTTGGCACTGGGTAGCATGCAGCAGCACCAGGTGTGTCGGAACACTTCAGTCTTTTTCTCACAGTGGCACACAATTTAGAGCTTCAGGATTGATTACTCTGGAATTTTCTATTAACGATTTCAGCTGAGTGAAGCTACAGAGAGTCAAGCCAAGGCAATGGGAGGCTGTGTTCCAGTCTGAACCCAGTATGTACTGTGCTCCTGGGTGAATCATTTACCAAGGTAAGACATTTAGCAAGAGGAACATATCAAGAGGAAAGACTGAGTTCAGGTTGTAGACATAACGATGTATCGATGTGGTAACCAGATAAGAATCACATGAAGAGTCCAGTATGTGGGGCTCAGGAGAATACAGAGAAGGGCAGAGTGAGAACTGAGCATGGCATGGTGGAGTACACCTGCAGTCTGAGTCACTCCAGAGGCTGAGGCAGGAGGACAGCTGGAGCCCAAGGGCTTGAGCCCAACATGGGCAACACACGGAGATGCCGTCTTTAAAAGTGGGGATGGTGAGGCTGTGAGATAGTTCAGTCAGCATAGTGCTTATTACACAAGCACAAGGATCTGAGTTTGACTTCTAGAATCCATGTATAAAGGTCTGAAGGTAGTGGTGTACACTTATAATCCAGGTGCTGAGAGAGCAGAGACCAGCGGATCCCTGGGGCTCACTGGCTAACCAGCCTCCGCTAAGCTGTGAACCCCAGGTTTAGTGAGAGATCCCATCTCAGAAAACAAACAATACCTGAAGTGGACCTCTAGTCTCCAAGTGCATAGCCACATACATATGCATCCCCACCCGGATACACATACGTGTGAGTGAGTGTCCCCAAGCCCCAAGTAAAAGAGGAGAGGGTCAGAACAGAAAGCAAACCTGGCTCTCGAGGGCCTCAACGACACTGCCCCACATACCAAAGTCAGAGAGCAAACAGAGAGGGATGCCAGGGCCACGACAGCACAGTGGACAGAAAGCCAATCCAGAGGGAGCTGGTGAAGAGGCTGTGCACTGTACCACGCACAGTAGGAGACTGCTTTCAATGGCCACGGGGAGGGTTCGGGGGAGAACACAGAGCAGCAAAGAGTCTGGAGGGTTTGGTTACTTGGAAGGCAATGTTTCCACTGGACTGCTAGGTCAGAGGCCTCCTTCCAGGATGAGGAAGTGGCCAGGCTGGTGAGGGAGGGAATCAGAGATAGCCTGGACAGTGAGGAGTATTGTGGGACTGAGAGAGCGTTTTGTTTCAGGAAGCAGGGAAGGTCAGAGCCATTGTGATGGGAAACTTATCCTTCAGTGAGAGTGCCCAGGACAAAGTGCCATCGTGTGGGCATATGCAAAGCATTACAAGGGCCACCAGGCTTAGGGCTGTGGGGCCTGGGCCTTGGGGTGACACTGAGAAGGATGTGGGCTAGGAGAGGGGAAGGTGCATCGAGGAAGGGCAGCTTATCAATGCAGGAAGCCCACAGGAAGATAGAGACAGAAGAGTTAGAGCTGGAGTGGAGCCAGACTTGGGGGCAGGGGTGGGGGGAGGGGCGGTGAAGCTGAGTGGATCTCTTTGAAGTTACTAGAGGTTTTTTAAGTGGGAAATGGAATCGCTTGATTTTTGTCCTACAAAGGATTTCTTTTTCTTTTCTTTTTTTTTTGCTATGTGGGAACAGAATATCCCAAGAGGTCAAGGTTCTTAGTTAGGAGGGCAAGGGGTCTAGGGAGGAGGATATAACTCAGGAGTCATTATGTGGCATCAACAGAACAAAGCCACCAGGAGATGCAGAGGGCAGAGGGCAGAGGAAAACTGAGGCCTCAAGAGAAGGTTGAGTGCATTCAGAGGGGGTGGACTGCTAGCTGAATGACAGAGGAAAGGTGAGTAGAGATGGGGGCAACATTCAATTTTAGAACAAGATAGTCCAGGTCTGAGGGTATAAACTAAACCATAACAAATTAAAAGAACTGAAACCATGCAAATATGTTTCCCAAATCTAAAAGAATTAAGTGCTAATAGCAGAAAGTATCTAGGAAGGCCTAAGTATTTAGAAATTAAATGTTACATTTCTAAGTACCTACAAAGGAAGGCAAAGTCAGAATAGCTACTAGAAAAGATATTTTGAACTATCTTTTGATGAATGAAGATGTAACACATTAAAACCTGTAGGTGCTGCAATGGCTAATTTTGGTTGTCAACTTGACAGCACCTGGAACCAACTAAAACCTAAGCTGCTGGGCACCCCTGTGAGGGATTTTCTTAATCAGATCACTTGAAACAGGAAGACCCAATCTACATGTGGGTGGCACCTTCTGATGGCAGCCCAGATAAAAGAACAAGAAAGAAGGACATTTCTTTTTGCCTGCTTGCCTTCATTCTTGCTGGCAAGTCCATCTATCCTGCTGCTGGCTCTGCTGGTCAGTTTTATGTCAGCTTCACACAAGCTTAGAGCCACTTGGGAAGAGGGAACCTCAACTGAGAAAATGTTCTCACCAGACTGCCTGTGGACAAGTGTGTGGTGCACTTTATTGATGGATGATTGATACGGGAGAGCCTGGTTCACTGTGGGTGGAACTCCATGGGCTGGTGGTCCTGAGTGCCGCAAGGATACTTGGCAAACAAAGAGGAAGCCAGCAAGCAGCATCTCTCCAAGGCTTCTACTTCCATCCCTGCCCCCAGGTTTCCACCTCAAGTTCTTGCCCTGATTTCCCTCGGTGGTGGAGTATGACCTGAGAGTTGTAAGGTGAAATAGACCCTTTTCTCCAGCAGTTGTATTTGGTTTTGGTTTTATCACAGCAATAAGAATCCTAGCTAGGATACTGCAGCATTCCTTCATCAACATTCAAACCACCTTCTTCAGGATTCCAATGCTGACTGAAGGCCAATGGCTGTTCAACGGTTCTCTAGGCCTTCAGAATGGAAAGGCTAAGACATTCAGCCTTGCCAATGGAAACACTACTGGATTCTCAGTTGCTCCAGTGTGAGACAGCCCTTGATGGGCTGCCCAGACTGCCTCCTAATTTGTATGTAATAAATCTAATCAATCTAATAAACCCCCTTTATATATACAGGTGCTTAGCTCTCGAAGCTCTAGAGAAAAATTTACTGCATTAAATGATATGTTAGAAAAGACTAAACATCTCAAATCAATAATCTAAGATATTTTCCTTTGAGATTGGAGGGAATAAAGCAAATCAGAACTCAAGGCAAGCAGGAGGAGGACGGAAATAATGCAAGACAGAAACCAAGACCAAGTCACCATGAGAAGCAGCTGCTTTGAAAAGACCAGTGACTGGCGGGGCAAAGAAGAGGTGACACAGATGACCAATGTGGACATGGGAGGTATTTCTACAGACCTTACAACTTAACGCATGACTAAAATGCCTAGAGGATAGTGAGGGAACACTCCTGATGAGTTAAAAGTACACACTGTCTTTGACGACATTATCCTTGTCATGATGAGAACCATGCAGCAGAAGACCAGAAAGACCAGAACGCCCCCGAAGGAGAGGGAACACAGACACCTATTTTGATTAAGCTGTGGGCTGGGATACAGTGTGGTAAAGAGGAAGTACAGGGAAAGGGAGCAGGATTTTAGAGGAGGAATAATGTTTACCCATTGAGGCAGAGAGCAAGGGCCCAGTAAGAGAAGTGCAGGATTTGGAAGAGGCAAAGGCATCAGGTGCCAGAGGCAGCAGGGGCTCCTGGATGGCAATGGATGGCAATGGAGGAACAGGCTACTCAGAGCCCGGGTGGTGAGGACAAAAGTAGAGGCCAGATTAGGATCGCTTTCTAAATCATCTGTTACTTAAGAGTTTTGGATTGCTTTAAAAACAGGAAGAGCATAGAGAACTAGGATTCTAGAACAGGATGTAGCCTCCAAGTGGCTTACAATGAGAATAGCAGGATACCTGCAACTTCCCATAAGAAGGGCTCTGCAAACTTTTCTGTCAGGACCAAGGAGTAAATATTTGAGGCTCGAAGGCCAAGATACCCATCAAAGACATAATATAGGCACAGGTAAGGAGAGGAAATTCTGGACCCACTAGGGGCAAACCTCTTTGGTTGGGCCATCTATAGTTTAGTAAAGACAGAGAAAGCTTCCAGTGAGAAAGGGAGAGTCCTGATAGGCCAGACTGGCAGGCAGAAATGGTCAGAACGCCAGGTAGCCTCTCTTTCACCCCAGTGACCCCCAAGCCCCGGTATCCCCTTTCTCCTTCTAAGGGTACAATTCTCCTAATTCAGAAGTCTTGCTAGATGTACATGGCGGCTTTGCTCGCCCGGACAGCGGCAGTATCAACCAAACACCAAGACTTCTTCTCTCGGTTTACTCAGGAAATTTTCTTCTTGTGTTAAACAGCTCTTTTAGGTTTCTAAGTGTTACCAGCTCTTTCAGGTACCCAGGTATTATAGCTCTCCTAGGTTCCTAAGTGTTACCAGGTAGGTCTTTTAGGTATTACGGCTCTTCCTGCCTCCCAGGCGCCGCCCGCCTCTGTGGAATCCCGGTTCTTGCTTCTAGGTGCCGCGGCTCTTCCCGCTTCTGCAGGCGGGCGGCCGGCGGGAGTTCGCCGCTGCTCTTGCTTCGGGAATGGCAAGGCGTGGCGTGGAATCCCCTGACTGCCTGGAGAGCGCCCCTTTTTATACCTGTGCCCAAGCCCTCGTGGTTCTCCTGGATTGGTTCTCTGGCAATCACCTCATTAGCATACAGCTGCTTGGGAGGAGCTTGGTAGCACGCACCTGCTCGGGTTTGGTGCATGATTGGTTAGCATACACCCCGCTCGGGAGACACCTAATTTGCATGAGCCCACTCGGGAGGGGCACCTGCATGAGCCCGCTCGGGAAGGGCGCATGCGCAGTTGCGCAGTGGAATCGTCTATCGCCGCCACGTGCTGCCGCCACGTGCATATTGTCCTAGCGGCTGCTTACAGCTAGAGACTAACCAATGCCAAGGCTGGCTGCCTAGTAACTGCGAACATTCCCACAAGCCTTGGCTATGGTACAAGCCAGGCAGTAATGCTGGGTGTAGAAGAAAACTGAGGAAGAGTTAGGGTGTAGATGCTCCAGCTTGGTCTCCAACACATGAGCTAACTTTCACAGGTGCCTTAGATTTGCAAAAGCAAGTGGTAGGCTGGAGTTGAACCACAGGCTGGAGGTCACTGGCCCCATTCCTGTGCACCTAAAGACCTCAAGGAGAAGCTTAAAGGAGGCCTTAGCCAAGAAAACTGCACAAACCGTTGTAAGCAAGACACAGGTTCATTTTTCAGCCTAGTGCTTCCTTTAATAATCATTACATCCAATGTATTATGTATTTATGCATTCATTCATTTGTGGTTTTTATTTTGAGACCAGGCCATGCTATACTGTCCATGCTGGCTTCAAACTCAGAATTCTCCAGCCTTGACCTCCCGTGTAGCTGAGACCACAGGCATGTGCTACCACAACTGGCTTTTTCCTATTATTTAAAAGGAGGTTATGAGTAACACTTAACAACACCCCCGCCTTCTATCCAGCTCACTCCCTGAGGCAGTGAGTGTAGTAAACACTGCTGGTTCCAGAGCTTTGGCCTGAGCCATCCAAGTTTCACTTCTGGAAATAGAAAACTATCCGTTTCTAGATTGGTTAAATTAGGTGACTTTTCTGAAAACTCACTCCTCTTTTGACCTTAGAACTGAGAATTGCAAGTGGGTGTGATGTGACTTGTCAGCCAACACACATGGAGACAAGAGACGAGGAGGGAGCAAGGAGGATCGTTGCGACTGTGTGAGACTGTGTCTACAGCGGGCGGCACTTACCCTGGTAAATCCTGCAGTCTTCCTCGGTGACATAGGCGTTCGCCCCCCAGATCACCATCTTGCGGATATAAGATGGGTACTTTGCAGCAGCGATGAGCGCAGTTATGCCGCCATCACTCCAGCCCAGGAGGGAGACCTGCTTGAACTGCAGCGCCTGTGGGCGACACAGCAGGATGCGCGGCAGTTAGCACTGCACTCTGCTGAAAGAACCTGGGTGCTGGTGATCAGAGTTCTGTAAGTCTGCCACTTTGAGGCCTGGTGTCAATGAGCTTTGCTACATTGTAACTGTCATAGAACCCTGGATTGTGGTATTGTTGTGACTTATGTGGGGATAATATCTTCTGCTTGGATAAAATGTCCAAGTACTGAATCAGCAACCATCTGTTGTTATTGGGTATGGCAAGCACTGTGTGTGCATGCACCTGAGCAGTTATGCAGTTTGGAGAGGATCTTAAGATAAAATGCATCAGGGCATCTGGTGAAGCCGCAGCTGTAGTTGTGGGAAGAGCTGGCTAGAGACAAGAGGGAGCATGGAGTCATAGCAAAGCAAAGCTGTGTCCGTCCTTGGGTGAATCAACCAGGACCCCAAAAATGTGCTCAGCAGAGAAAGCTGACAAAGCATAGAGAAGGGCCTTCAAGAAGTAAAACAGAGTGTCTTGAAAAGATTAATTAAGGAACTAACACGTTAGTTGGGATGCTTGCTGGTGCCATCCCATGTGTACACACAAGTTCTCTGGCTAATCATTTGGTATTCATATGCAGAATGAACCTAGCACACTGCCCCCTCGATTCATTTACAGACCCGGGATACATACAACATTGATCATAATCACAAATGTGACAAACGTCCACGAGCAACTTATAACAAAATGTAGCTCAAAATTAAGCTAACCATTTACCAGTAGATGATGCGTGGAATAAACCAGTGGATATTTCCAGTGAAACACAGCAGCTCTCTTGATCCTTACTGGGGTGACACAATCTACATATAGCCATACCTCAGCAGGGATGCCTTGTATCATATGGTACCAAGAGCTACACACATAATGTGCAGTATAGAACAGATACCTTGGACAGGAGATATCTTAAAAGTTGGGGGATGGGGTTGGGTGGAGGCAGGATGGCCGAGCAGCATCATACTTCACTGGACCACTCAGAACATCATGAGATTTAAAACTCATGACAGAGTGTTACAGATAACATTAATGAACTTGCATTTTAGAAAGACAGAAGGAAATGTTTTGAAAGTTTTTCTCATAAGAAAGTGATAAATGTTGGGGACAGGGGTGGTGAGACAGTGTTGTTGGCAAAGTGCTTGTGGCACATGCACGAGGATCTGAGTTCTCTCTCAGGACACAGTGGCATATACTTGCAGCCCCAGCTTTGAGGAGGTGGAGACAGGAGGATTTCTGGGGCTTGCTGGCCATTCAGCCTAGCCTACTTGGGGATCTTCAGGCCAATGAGTGACCTTGTTTCAAAAAACAAGGCACAAAGCAAATGAGCAACAATGGTTGATGAGACAGACATGTTTAACCTGGTTTGAACATTATGCAGTATAGACATATACTGGAACCTTACTTAACTCCATGGCGTGTACAATTTTTTTACATGTACTAATGTATAAGGTAAAAGCAAACTTAAAAATTTTATAAAACATTATAAAACATTATAATTATAAAACATTACAATTATGAATGAATTATTTCTGGAATTTTCCAGGCCACAGTGGGCTATGGATAAATGGAGCCACAGAGAGCAAGAGCATAGAGAGGGGCCAATGGCAGTGAGCATGTTCATCCGGAAGGGAACGGCAAACCGGAGGGATGTAAGGTACAGTGTTAACAGTGTGATGCCATCAGCACTCTAAGCCTGTAAGCCTAGTACGGTGGACCCTGGGGCTACCCTGCTACACAATGAGTTTGAGACTAGCCAGGGCTACATAGCAAGATCCTGCCTCAGAAAACCCAAATAGCCAACTAAAATACTGTGTGTGCTAGAAAGCTCTGACTCCTTACCTGGGCCTAAACGATAATTAAAGGCAGGAAAAAAGCTGGATTTCTCCATCTTCACTTTGTATCTTCTTTACTTTGGGTTGGATTCCTGCTCAACTCTGCAGGTAGGCATGTTAAGCTTTCAAGGAGCGTCTGTCTAAAGGCTGGTGGTACCTAAGCGATCTTAACCCCTATACTGGCTAGTTTTATGCCACCTTGACACAAGCTAAAGTCAACAGAGAGGAGGCATCTTCAGTAGAGAAAATGCCTCCAGAGTAGGCATCGGGCGGGCTGTAGGCAACCTGTAAGGCAGTTTCTAAGTAGTGACTGGTGAGGGAGGGCCTACCCCATTGTGGGTGGTGCTATTCCTAGGCTGGAGGTTTTAAAAGAAGATAGGCTGAGCAAGCCACGAGGAGCAAGCCAGTAAACAACACCCCTCCATGGCCTCTGCTTCTAGATTTCTGCACTGCTTGAGTTCCTGTCCTGACTTCCTTTGATGATGATCTGTGACGTAGAAGTGTAAGCCAAACAAACTCCTTCGCTTGCTGCTGTGGTCAAGCTGTTTCATCATAACAATGGTAACCCTACTAGGACAACCCCATCAAGGCTGAAGACACAGGCAAACGAGCAGCGGTGGCATTTTACTATTGCCTTTCTTAATGTCCTGTTCCTGACTTGTGCACAGCCTGAAGTCAGCTTGGACCGAGAAACGGCAGGCAGAGCCTTACAGACAAATCACCCTGTGAGATGACTCCTGAGCATGAGCAGGCATGGCTTCCTCAGGGCACCTTGCAGAACCAGAACAGAGCTAACGCCAGACCACACTTTGACCAGGACTGCTTAATTATGTAGACTTCTTGCCACCTCTCCAATTGTCAGTACCCCGAAGATGGGCCAAAGGGCTTACTTCCCACCTTCTCCAAATGGCGATTTTGTTTTCAAAATGTGTTCCTGTCTCTTCACCAGCCCCTCTTGTTGCTTTTTGGGGTAGAAGTCATAGACTTGAACCTCTGGCTTAGGACTCCAGTTTCATCTCCAGTAATAAAGCTGCGTGTTTTGCTAAGTGTAGTGTGGTGTTGCAGGCCTGCAATTCTAGTATATCAGAGGCTGAAGCAGAAGGGTTGAGATCTCAAGGCCTGTTAAGACTACACAATGAAAACCTGTCTCCAAAAAAGGTAACACAAAACAAAACTGTGTATGCCAGGAGACTGGTGGGGAAGGCAGGGCCTTAGTGTCTTGGCAGTAGCATCGTTAGATAGCTGGGCTCTGTTTCTACTTGGTCTTTTAGTTTTTCCTTATATAAGACTCACATGGTATTGCCTTTGTAAAAAGAAAGAACACCAGGAATAAGAACAAATAAAGATGGGGCCAGTCATCTTCCCCCACTCCAGTACTTCTCTGGGTCTCACCTTCATCAAGTCAACAGCATCCTTTGCATCCCTTTCAAAAAAGTCCAGTGGGAAATCTCGATCCGGGGGTCTGGACTGTCCGTATCCTCGAGGGTCCCAGGCCACCAATGTGAAGCGCTTCTTATTTAGGCTCTGTAGCTGAGGTGCAAAATCGGTCTTTCCACTACCTGAAAACACCCACTGGGTTATGTTCCACTGAACGTTCTCAGTGTAGCCAACACCAGAGCAAAACAGAAGCAGGAACAATCTTAAAAGACAATTCTTGGTGCTCTTCAAAGTTAACCAGAAAAACTCCTGGTGGGGGCGGGGAGTTGTCTTGCAATGGCTCCACCCAGAGGCACATTTCCACTCCTGATGGAGTTAAGACCTGACTCCGGTCTCCCCCTAGTGGTGATTTTGATGAAGACACCTAGAGCGAGGCTCGGGATCAGTTTTTTTGTAGCACTTTTAGCAGCCTTACAATTTAAGTCTTCTTACCCCTCTGGAAGAATTAACTAAACCTTACTGAAATAAACTTTCAAATTTGATAGTTTCTGAGTATTATCTCTCTAAGGAAGATGACTTAGAAATGATGGAGATCCCAATGGCACCCAGGTAGAAGTCTCATATTCCAGATGTTTTTCATTAAACTAATACGAATGCTTCTTTAAGAGTTACATAGAAGTAAATTAAAACCCTGAAATGTTTGTTTTTAAGAAACCAAATTGTATTTTATCAAACCAGCATGAAGGTGGCTATGCCAAAAGCCTGCAGTGGTCCTCTCAATCCCCACCAGGTCGGTCAGCCACCAGAGGTGTGGTGTGCTCACATTCAATGTGTGTGTGTGTGTGTGTGTGTGTGTGTGTGTGTGTGTGTGTGTGTGTGTGTGTCAGGTCATGTACTGAGAACTCTGTCCAGGGGAAATTCAGCACTAACTGAGCAGTTTGTTTGATTTCTAAGCACTGAGAATTCAGGCCACAAATATACAGGAAACCCCACCTGCTCACAGACAGACAAGCTCACTGTGATCTAGGTCCATCACACAAATCATTCAAAAAAAAAAAAAAAACAAAACCCCACCCCAAAAGCAGACCAATGATTTCCAGCTGTTGTCTGCAGCTCTCTCAGAGGAGCTTCCTGTATGTCCCTGATCTAGAATTATCCTAAAGGAGGGGCAAGAAGTAAGGGACTGGAGGGGTGGTGAGGTCAAGCTAAAATAACAGTTTCACAAATGAGGAGACATTTGCTTTCTGGCACTGGGCATGCCCTCGGAAACTAGAGCCGAGAGCGCTAAAACCTTAAACAAGTATTTAAAGAACAGGCAGAATTCTCAGCACACGATTCTGAGGGGCCCATGGGAAACTAGGGGACAAGGTAGGAGAGAGACTCCCACGGTTCCATTGGGAAACTAGGGGACCGCCAGGGCTATACAGGGAGACTCTGTCTTGAAAAACAAACAAACAAACAAAAAAGCTTTTTAGCAAGCACTAACATGAATGATCGAATGATCAATGCTTGGCATCTAGCATCAAGATCCATCCCGGAGAATCGACAGCCTGCAGAAGCGTTCCATGAAAATCCATACGTACCCAACATCCCAGGAAGCAGGAGGACCGCATGCTCCCCTTCTCCCGCTCGCTGGTAATGCAGGTGAACACCATTCACAGCCACCTTGGCAGAAGTCATTGAAGTGCTGGCAGAGAAAGGAATTCCCAGAGGAAGACTTATTATTTATTATGCCAGACTGGTAGATTTAATATGACAGAGTATCAGGTCTCGTGCATGAGTTAGCATTAGTACCCACTTGGGCACACATCACTGCTTTTGGTTTGCGCCTCAGTTTTCTGATCCAGATTGTGTTTTCACAACAGACTGCAAATCTGAATGGTGTCTCCCTGTTTTGACCCACTGTGGCACCCAGGAGCTTGTCCTCTGACCTAGTTAGTTTTTTGTTTTGTTTTGTTTTCTGGTCAAATTGACACAAGCCTGGGTCATCTTAGAAAAAAAGAAACTTAGACTGAGAAAATGCCTCCATTAGATTGGTCCAGAGGCTAATCTGTGGGGCATTTTAAACAGTCATGGCTGATGGAGGGGGGCCTAGACCATTGCAGGTGGTGCTGCTCTTGTCAGGTGGTCCTGGGTTGTACTAGAAGGCAGGCTGGGCAGGCAACATTTGTCCTTGGCCTCTGCTTTAGTTCTTGATCTTATGACCTTCCTGACCACTCCCATGATGGAGGGCGGTGACTTAGAAGGATATGGGAAAGGGAACATGCCAGGACAGAGGAATTGCTCTTCTTCTTGTGGATTGGCAGTAAATTTAAGCCAGTCACTGACTTGCTTTTCCTTCTACCTACCTCACCTCATTTCTGTCCTTGGTCAAAATGATTACCAAAATGTTGGCACTTTTGAAAAAACATGATTTTGTGGTCCCTGTGCTAGTTTTAGCTGATTCACTAAGTTCAAGTAATAAACAACACAAGCTGGGCATAGTGGCACACAGGAAATCCCAGCACCTGGAAAGTAGAGGGAGGAGGATTACAACAAGTTCAAAGTCAGCCTAGGATATGTAGGGAGACTCTGTCTTAAACAATAGCAATAAAATCAATAAAGAACATGTGGTGGTTTGAATATGCTTGGCCCAGGGAGGGGCAGTACTGGCAGGTGTGGCAATATTGGAGTAGATGTGGCCTTGGAGGAGGATGTGTCTCACTGTGGGGGTGGGCTTTGAGGCCCACATGCTGCTGCCGTGCTTCCCACCATGACAATAATGGACTGAACCTCTGAAACTGTAAGCCAGCTCCAATGAAATGTTGTCCTTATAAGAGTTGCCTAGGTCATGGTGTCTTTTCACAGCAATGAAACCCTAAGACAGAATGTATGGTGAAGCATGCTCTTAATCCTAGCACTAAGGAGGCAAAGACAGGCTAATCTCTAAGTTCAAGACTAGCCTGGTCTACGGAGTAAGCTACATGACAGCAAGGGCTACTTGAGATATCCTGTCTCAGGGAAAAAAAAAACAAAAACAAAGAATGTGGGAATATGTGTCGAACATCGGTACATCTAATATGTGCATATAAATGTTCTTCTTCTGGAAATTGTATGACATAATTGGGAAATAAGAAGGCCTAACATCAGCTCATCTACACAGACATCAGAGGGGCAAGAATAAAGCCAACGATGCCAATTTGTTTTTGTTAACATCATAATCCTATGGAGAACTGAGCTTTATGGTTAGGAAGGCTTTAAGCATCTTAGAATGAAGACAGAAGCAGAAAGCATGCTTTCTACCAACAAGACTCACTTCAGCACAGTTCACTTAGGGACACATCTACTTTGCTCCTGGCCCAGCAGGAGAGAAGGCAAAGCCAGGGAGGATTTGCCCAGGGAAGACTGGCTTATGCTGGAGGCACCTGGGCCAGATACAATTTCCTTTCTTTGTTTCTTGTTTCTGATATCGAGTGAAGCAGGTGACTAGTGTTCACTGGGCTCATGTTAGCTATAAAGCACAAAGTACCATCTCCTCCTTTTACCGTCCCTCATGCACAGGAGCTCTTTTAGGGACTCCCTTCCCTGCTGTACCAAGAACTTGCTTGTCAAAGCCATATTGCGCTATGCAGGTGTTCTGTACAAAGGAACCCCCTCCCCACTGTCCTCAGGGCACAGAGCCAGTCAGTGGCTTTTGGGGACTGGTGTTGCCGCCAGAGCCCTGAGCATCATTGTCTCTCCCTAGAGCACTGGTTCACAGAGGCATCCTTCCTTCAGCTCCTTTGATCATCCTCAAGCCTCTTTGGTTAAAAAACGGCAATAACAACAGCAACAGCAACACCAATGACAACATCTAACATCTTCCTGCCTCTGGCTGGATCCAAGGTTTGGTTTCCCATTCCAGACTTCTTTCTAAATTATCACCACCAACAGGAGTGTAGGGACATCAGGTAGCCAGAGTTCAGCTTACTAGAAACTGCACTTTGCCTAGCACTCATTTCTGAGCAGTACACTGCAGTAAACCTAACATTACTACAGAGAGGCCACAAGTTGGCTTGATGACCACAGGATTCGATAACCCAGGCCAAGATGAGCATCTGAGGGTCTGACCAGGAGGCTTGGCTAGTCTCTGTTACCTTGACACACAAACGAGAGTTATCAAAAAGGAGGGGACCTTAATTGAGAAACTGTCTCTGTGAGATCCAGCTGTAAGGCATCTTGTTAATTAGTGATTGATGGAGGAGGGCCCAGCCCATGGTGGATGCCACCTCTGGGCTGGTGACCTGGGTTCTGTAAGAACACAGGCTGAGCAAGCCATGAGGAGCAAGCCAGTAAGCGGCACTCCTCTGTGGCCTCTGCATCAGCTCCTGCCTCCAGGTTCCTGCTCTGCTTGAGTTCCTGGTCCTGACTGCCTTTGATGATGAATTGGGATGCATGTGCTGAATGAACCCTTTCCTCCCCAGTTTACATTTTGGTCACTGAAGCAACAGAAAGTCTAACTAAATGAGCACCTTCCTTAGAGATGGAAGCGGTGATTGCTCTGTAAGATAACAGCCTCGCTTTGAAAGTCCTTACTGCTTATACCCTTGCTTCCTCTGTATACTGGGCTATTATTCATATATGTTAAGTTCCAAACCTGGACAAATGGTGGAGGTGTCGATTTTACATATCAAAGTGGCCCTGGCTTGCAGGCTTTCCCTGCATCCCTCATCCTTACCTGTTAGAGGGGGTGGCTGGCATTCCCTGCCCTCTACCCAGAACTCTCAGCCCAGGAGCTAGGCTGCTGCCCTTTCCCCAGAGGTTCTTCCTTATATAATCCAGACATTTTGGGGTACCTGCCCCTTTTTGTACCTTTGGCCTCCTGGCTGCTGCCATTGGTTCTCTTCTCTCACTTCCCCTTCCCCTGAGTCTGGACTCTTCCAGTTGTGTGTCTGCCTCTGGCTGTGCTCCCCCTTTTATCTATAATAAACTTTCTCCTTCACCATACCTAGAAGCGGTCATGTCCTTTCCTTTCCTTTTTATTTCTTTGTTTTTCATTCCCTATGCTAACTATATCATTAATTGTACTTGTTAATTATTTATTTCTATTCTGTTTCAGGTTTTTCACAATCGTTGCTCCGAATACAAACACTGCAAAGCCAGAAATCCAGAGAGGTTGAGTAATTAGTCTAGAGTCCCACAGCTAGGATGGGTCAATAATACAGCTACTTAAACTACGTGAACTCGAAAGGCCATGATTTCTCTTTAATCTCCTGGTAGAACTCAGTCCTCAACAGGGCAAAAGTGCTGGGGTGGCATTCAGTCTCATTGCCAAGTAGGGGGTGGAGGCAGGGATGAGGGGGAGGAATGGACCTGATTCTTTGGTGGGGCCTCCTAAGGTTAACTCAGAAAATACTGTTTTTAGACTGTGAGATTTAGTAAATTATTAATATCCAGACTGACATGCAACTCTCCACAGAAAAGATGACTTTCGACAGATCACAGAGATTATGAAGTAAGAAAAGGGTCAAAGTTCCAAGCATCAGGTTTACAAGAAACCCTGTGGCCTACAACTCAGCTAGCTGCAGGCTGGACACTGACTGTGCAGAGGTTTTCATGGGGCAGCTGCTGCGTGGGGCTGCAGCCTGGCTTCAGGGTTAGCCAGCTGGAGTTGCTGCTCAGATTACAGGCAGTGTGTATTTCTAAAACAGCAGGGCAAGACTCAGGGAAACTTTAGCAGAGATCTTTCAGGAAGAGTGGTTTACAGTGCAGCTAAGTGAATGGGACTCTCAACAGCCACTAAGCCACCGATGAGTATGACGTTAACACAACCCTCGTAGCCTCATTCAAGCCCTTCTTGCAACCAGGAAACAGGCTAAAATGCCTACTCTTCGCTGGCAAGTTATACAACCAGAGTCATTGACATATTTTTCCACATGTATATTTAAAAAGTTGCTAACGTCACATGAGAGAAGAAATCTGAATTGGATATAAAGACTAAGAGCTACACAATCATGGTACTAATGTTTAAAAAACGGAGTCGCGTTTCTCTTCTTTCTACTTCCATGTTATGTGCTCAAACGATTGGTTTCCACATCACATCTACTAAGGTTCTAAATGCCAGTTACTATTGTCAATGGCCCACCGATAGTAAACTGCGCATGGCCACTGCCTATGTCTGCATGTGTATATGGTGGAATGTGCACAACTTCAGGGTGCTCTAGCCACATCTCTGCTCACATTCTTTTGTGACTGAGCACCCATTTTCAAGACAGCAGGTCTCATGAATGTTGTTATTATTTTAGCAAAGGACTGGAGTGCACATACACACACACACGACTCTCTGGTGTCTTGGCCACTATCACTAACACACACACACACACACACACACACACACACACACACACACACACACGAATCTCTGGCAGGGAAACCTGGGACTTTGAATTTACACAGGTTCCCAAGCAGATTGTCTTGCACACTGAAGTTTCAAATTATCAAGGAAAAGGACTCAGGAAACTTAGGCCCTGCCTGCCACTGAAGCAGGTTAGGCAGATTTCTGATTTGGCAGGAATAATTACTGTTCTCAGCAGCTGGCTAACAGGCCAGCAAACATCCCCCTCTCCCCACCCCTCCTCCCCAGTTCCTTCCCTCTGCATTGAGGCGGCTGGACCACCACCCAGCACGCAGAGCCTAACCCCAGGCAGGCATCAAAGTGCTCGCGCACCAGTTCTGCAGGATCTGGACTTGTGTCTAAGCAAGGAAGGGCCGACAGCACCAGGCGTCCGTATCCCTCCCCGGCCAGTGGCCCGCGCTGCCCCGAGCGCGCCATTACCCGAAGGTGGCTGCGGGCTCGGCCTGGGGTACGCAGATCCGGGATTTCAAGGGTGAGAGTAGCAGCCGCAACCGCAGCGCGGCCGGGCGGAATGCTGCAGTCGCCATAGCTCCAGGTTGCACAGCCTCGGCGGGACGCGCATGCGCCCGCCTGGATGCCACCCTTCAAGTGCTAAGCGCGAAGTACCGCCCCTGGCCCGACCTGCCATGCCCGGAGCCCGCTCTGCCCCTAGTCAGGCCTGCCCAGAAACAGAAACGGAGCATGTCCTTGTAGTCCTAGCTCCCTTAGGGTGGGTAGACCAGTAGGCACTGCTCCTTGCAATTGCTATGGAGTCCAAGGGTATGGGAAGGCTGTGCTACCTTCTGCTGGGTATCTAAGCAGAGCCTCTGAGAGACAAAGTGCACAGCAGACCATCACTTCCTGCCTCTGTTGAGAAAGGAAAGCTCAAGCTGGCCTAGAACTCTAGCTGATGTTGACCTTGAGCTCCTGATCCTCTTGACTCATGCTGGGACATCTGGCCTGCCATCACCACACCTGTCTACATCCCACTTCTCACATTTTCTAGCGCTATTCCCTTGATGCTAAGCATAACGGTGCCAAGCCTTTAGGTTACTTATATCAACATTTATTATGTGAGTCTTAAGAACTCATCATTTGTACATCTTGCTGTGTTAGCTTTATGCACCACTGTGACAAACATTTGAGAACAATTTAAAAGGAGGAAAGGTTCATGGGTTCAAAGCTCTCAGTCCAAGGTTCCCTGGACCCATTGCTTTGGACCTGAGGAAAGGCAGCACTTGGTGGGAACCGAGGCCAGAGCACTTAACAGAGGCTGAGACAGATAAGAGAAAGAACTGGAAGAAATGGTTCAGAGGAAATTGTCCAAAGATATGTTCCCAGCGACCTGCTTCTTGTAGTCAGGCCCTGCCTTCTATATCTTCCAATAATACCATCAAACTATGAATCCATTAATGAATAACTTCACTGATTCGATCAGAGCCCTCATGATCCAAGCACCCACCAATGATTGGTTTCAGTAGTTGGGGGAAAAGCTTTCAATACTTCATACTGAAAACTACTGTCATTTCTGTGCCAGAGGACTTAAAGTACTTCACTTTATTTTTAATTAGTTTATGCTCTTTCTCCATCCATATCCCTTACCCTAGATTATAGATGAGGAAAGAGTGGGAAGGGAAATAGGAGTATTCAGGCCGGCTTAACTTCCTAATGCTATATGAAAACACCATACCTCTTACTGCAATAACACTAGCTCTTAATTCTTTATAATCACCTGTTTGTAAATGTCATTGAGTCCGTCCTCCATTTTAACTCCACCCCCTTTTTTGAAGTGATAAAATCATGAAGGGAACCTTGATTTCTTCCCCTTCCTCACCTTCCATGGCCTTTTTTGGTTTACGTCAGCGGTTACGAAACATTATCAGATTTTCTGGCTCAGTTTTAGCCACAAGCTGGATGTCAACCCTTTAGACATCTTTGTATATTGCTTATACCATAGAGAAGCCTAGGGTGAAGCTAGCCATGGATGCTCGATCCTCCTACGTCGGACTCCCAAGTGCTGAGGATCCAGCAAAATACAGCAGAGGAAGTACTGACAGTTAAAGGAACATCCAGATATGTGGACAAGAGCTAACACACTACTGGAATTTTCACTGAATATAAACATGACATTTTGGAAAATGTGGTAAGAAATAAGGTGGAGGATCCTGCCAAGGAAATGATTAGGCCCTATGTGTATAGTGAACTCACTCCCATCATTTGGCTTCTGACTTCCATATTAAAGTACAAAAAAGCACATGTGCACACAAATATAAATAAATAAATAGGACACTGAGTGGATATGTTGTTCATTTATGAACCTTCATTAACTCAAAATGAAATGGTTGAAAATATTTACCCTGTTAGAATAGGTCACATCTTTTTGTAAACAACTCTTTAAAAGGCAAAGCAAAGCAAAGCAAAAAAAAAAAAAAAAAATAAATAAATAAAAAAATTAAGATAATGGTTAAGGGCCAGAGGGAGTGGGGCTGGAGCGAGCGGGGCCAGCAGAGGTCCTGAGTTCAATTAAAAAAAAGAAAAGAAAAAGAAAAAGATAATGGTTAAGAAGTTTTTGAGGGGGCTGATGAGATGGCTCAGTGGTTAAGAGCAATGACTGCTCTTCTGGAGGTCATGAGTTCAATTCCCAGCAACCACATGGTGGGTCACAACCATCTGTACAACTACAGTGTACTCATAGACATAAAATAAATACATCTAAAAAAATAGTTTTTGAGGTAGAGCTCCTTTTCTCACTCTCATACGGAAACCACACAATGGGTGAAAGGCAGGATCACAAGCACACCAAATAGAAAACCTGTGCTTGGGAGCAACTGTCGAGTGTCCTCCCTCGTTTTCTGGTCTGGCTCCCTTTGAATATCCGGTTTCTGGCCAGGTACAGTAGTGGAGTGTGGCTTGGACTGAAACCCTCAGAGGTAAATGTGGCTCTTTTCAGGGTGGCACTCAGAGCAGAGCTGAAAGGCCTCTGAGCCATGTGGATGGACTACGGTGGTGCTGGCCTCTTGGGGACAGAATGCGCTGCATGAGAACACCTTTTCACCATCAGTATATCCTTCAGTTAGCAACAGAGAAGCAAAGGGGGGAATACATAGGAGATGCCAACATGAGCAGTGTGTCCACAAAACTTTATTCAGTACCCCGTATTTAAAGTACAAATGTATATATAAAAGAAAGGTTATCTTATTAAAAAATGAACCAAACAGAACTCTGAGTTCTGGAAACAGGGTTAGTCTCCTCAGGCCTTCAGTGTCCTGGTGGTGGCCATCTTGTTTTTCCCATGATGTGGACAATGACACTCAGGCCTGACTTGTACCTCAGACTACAGCATTCTGCATGGCTTAGGAGGTGGCTTTAAAGAGGTGTTCTAACTCCATGCTGAGCTCCCAGAGGGACTCCCACACTCCACGTGCTTGTTCGCAGCAGGTACTCCTGACTACAAAGTCATCAGTTATCATGATTCAGCTGAAGCAAATGGAAGTGCTTAACGGTCTTTGGGTCTAACCTGCCAATGACTGGCCAGCACACCATGACAGTATATGGCTTAATCTACTGACCATCCTTCAGTTCATATAGGTTCAGCCACAACTTGAGGTGCCAGGTCATTGTATGGCTGTCAGTGGTGGGCCTGGAAAGATCTGAAAGTCTGTGGTCAGAATCTGGGCCTGGACTTGCTGCACCTATCATCAGCAATGGATATACAGGTCTTCCCCTAGCGAACACGAACAGACATGGTTTTAATACTAGGACCCTGATTGCTACTGCAATTCCAAAACCAGCTCTGGCCTCTCTTGCTATTTCATTCCCCTAAACTCCATTAAACTAAAAGTAGTTTCTAATTCTGTCTTCTGAAAACAGCACTAGAATAGAAAAAGCATTTGAAGACTATGGAGGCTACTTCAGGAAAGCCTGGAACCTCCCCTGCTCCAATTCCCTTCCACTGTGCATGCTCTATGCAGTCAAGGATGACCCAGGCCTGTGTGACAGGAGAACTAAGGCATATAAACTTAGAGCAGGAAGCTGGGTGGTGGTGGCACATGCCTTTATTCCCAGCACTCGGGAGGCAGAGGCAGGTGGATCTCTGAGTTGGAGACCAACCTGGTCTACAGAGTGAGTTTCAGGATGGCCAGAACTGAGAAACCTTGTCTGGGGGTGGGGTGGGGGTTGGGGAGATAACGCTATAGGAGAGTCCCTCCAAAGACTTGTAGCAATATCTAGTTATTTTTGTCACACCTGGTGGGTGTTGTAGGGTTGACTTGTACTATTGGCATCTTGCAGATGGAGGCCAGGAATGTTCCCAAATATCCTGCTGAGTACAGGATAGCCCAACAGAGGAGGATGAAGTGCCAATGAGTGCCAGAATGGCCAACAAGGCCAAGGCAGTGTTGCAGCCCATCCCAGCAGTGCTACGTATCTGAAGTTGGAGGGGATTCACCCCATGGCCTGTGACCAGCCGGTGCCAGCCGCTGGCGTAGGCAGCTTCAGTCTTCTACCCTAGCTCCTTCACTCACTCGTATCGAAGGTTGCATATGGGCTTCCTACAGGCACAACAAGCAGACTCTGAAGCTGTCCTTTCTCAATTCATGGCACACAGAAGAGACATATTTCTACAGTACGCTGGAGAAAACTGAAGCGACAGTTTCTGAGCACAATGTGCAGTGTTAAGGTGCAGCCATATCCAGGAAGGAAGAGACGGTATTTCCTGATCAGTGCTTCCTGCACATCTCTTTCCTCTGTGGAGTGAGCAGGGTGGGAAACTGCATGAAGCACCTGAATGGTAGGAAAAACTTTAGAAACTTAAAGTAGTTTTTTTACAGTCAGCAGCAGTTCTGTGATGACAGCCAGTACCTGAAGATCTCTCTCTCTGCCCTGTACTTTTTTATCCTTACCACTCCTTAAAAATTCCAAATTGATTGATAATCTGATAGACTAGAATTGCACATGATTCTTAAAGCTTAAAGTGACAGTATAGCAGTAGATGCTAAAGTTAACAGATCCTATAATCTTTAGAAGAGCCATGGCTCATAGAAGGTATTCGAGCAGAACTTTACTGCACCCGCAGTACATGAAGTGGGAAGCTAGCCGATTTTACATTCTTTGAATGTTTTTTGTTTGTTTTCCCCCTACCCAATGAAACCACAGGAAACTGAGCAAATAACCTAACTGAAGACTATGACCCAAGGTGAACAAAGGCCATCTTCCCCTCAACATCTCCTCTCCCTCTGAAAACCCAATACACTGTATTTTTAATTTTTTTTTTCTTCTACTGGTCATGGACCATTCAGCAACATGCTTGTATGTTCTGAAGAATCATTGTGGGCTTCAGATTTCTCTTCCCATTCATCAGTTCCAAACTGCACGACACCATGTGCAGTATGTGCAGAGCTCACACTGAGATAGAATTCTGAAGGCCAAGGGGCAAAAAGGGTTTGTGCACCAGACGAATAGTTTGGTTCCCACTGCCAGAGCCTGCCCAGGCTTAGCTCTGGCTGGCACGAATCAAGTGGTTCAGCAGGTCTATCCTGCAACACTGGTGAAGTGCCTGGGCCAACTTTCCCACTGTGGCCCCTTTGGTGCCTTCCCGCATCTGCCACTTCTGAAGCATTTGGTAAACTTTCTCTTTCAGTCCATCTCTTTCATAGTCATGGTCAATTTCATCGATCTGAGACTCGGTGAAGCCCAGCTTGCGGGCACAGTTTTTCCACTGCTTTCCCATGTTTTCCCTGATAGGGTTCAGGTGTTTATCAGTCAGACTAGTGGCATTATCTGTTAAATGGAAAAGAGAAGAAACATCAGGCTGCAGCCCATTTGACCAGTCTATTGTCTTTGTGTTGCTGAAAGGGCCCAGGAAAGTAAAGAATATGAAGAGACATAGAAAGAAAATTTTTTGGTTTGTCTTGTTTTGAGAAAATCTTGCACTGTAGCCTCTTTGTCTCCCTGGGACTGGGATTGTAGTGTGCACCATCATGCCTGGTGATAACTTAACTGTCATTGACTTGTTGGACCATACTTGACCTAACTGCAGCCATTACTGAGTTTTTATATGAGTTAAAATAGGGTGGTGCTTCCTTCTTGGAAGATGTACAGCTTCCTGAGCCATAACTTATGGCTTCCTGAACAAATGCCCTACATGGCTAGCTGTTCTATTCAACTCTCACTTGAGTCCTGTTCTAGTTAGACTAACTAGATGTAATGGGCAGTGGTGGTGCGGGGCAGGGAAACTGTCAACTTATACAGCGTGTAGTCCAGGGCCACCCATTTCTAGACAGTTCACTTTCCTCTTAACAAGGACACTGAGACCAGGTGTAACCTTCATTTAATTACTATGTCTTCCCTTATCTCTCAGTGGATGAGAATATAAACTTTTCAAGGTTTTTCTCTATCAAATCAAAGGCCCTTCATTTTTTATATACACGGCCTTTCTCTTGCCATTAGCTCCATCACCATAGATGTTCATAAAAATAACACATAAAGGGAACACATGAAGATAAGACATGGCCCAGTGTGGTGGTGCATGCCTTTAATGCCAGTACTTGGGAGAGAGAGGCAGGTGGATTTATGTGAGTTCAAGGCCAGGCTGATATACATACAGAACAAGTTCCAGGGCAGCCAGGGCTATATGTCTCTCTCTTTCTCTCCTCTGTGTGTGTGTATACATATACATATGTATATGTATATATATGTGTGTGTATATATATGTGTGTATATATATACATATACACATATATATATATAGAGAGAGATACACACGCACACACACATGTGGTAGTGGTGGAGAGGGAGATAGAGATAGACAGATATAGAGAGACAAAGAGAGAAAGGGAGAGAGGGAGAGAGCACATCTCAAGAAAGAAAAAGTCACCATAATAGTCTTTATTCTTGTGCTACCTCAGAAGGCTGAATCTAAGGGAAAACATACCTTGTTTCTCCCTCAGCTCCCATTCTTTCTTCGGTACCATAGTGCAGACTCTGTCAAATACGGCAGCAGACTAAGACCCTCCTAAGATAACTGTAAATTGCCAGTCTCTGTAGGATCCCTGGGTGTCAGGAGAGTCACAAAGGTAACTCCAAAAAAGCTAAGAACCCATCTCTCAGGCATTTAAAGATCTCTCCTCAAATGGAATAGTACAGGGATTCATGCGACTTGTGGGCCAAGTCTGGCTTCTGCTTTTTGTAAATAGTTTCAGGAACCATATCTGTCCTCATCCTTGTGCAAACTACCTGTGGCTCTTTCTGGACTCCAATGACAGAGAGGCCTCAGGATCAGCAGAGCCTTGCCTATTAAGTGGCCCTTTATAGGAAAAAAAATGCCACCCCTTATGTAAATCAGAAAGTTGAATTCTGGTTTCTTTCTGAGGCAGGGTCTTGCTATAGCCAGGGTGGCCTGGGACTCACCATCTTCCCACTTTAACTGCCCTAGTGATGGATTATTGGCATACATCACCACACATGGCAGAGAGCTGTGGACACCTCTGAGCACTCTTGTTTTGATTACAGAGTGCTATGGAGGGCATGGTCTCCTGCACTTTACAGAATCCCTTTGCTGTAGAGCTAAGGGAGCTATTTCCCTAAGTCTGGACAGGATCATGGGTGATACGTTTAACATTCTCAGGCAGTGCCCTATGTTTTCAATTCACACTGACTAGTTTAAGCTTTATAGCACCACCACGAATTAGATACTGTGATTTTCCCTGTGTTAAAAAAATAGATTACAAAGGATTACAAACTACTGAGTAGGGGCTGGAGTAGATGGCTCAGCAGTTAAGAGCACTTGTTCTTGCTTGGATCAGTTTCCAGCATTCACAGAACTCACAACTATCTATAATTCCAGTTCTAAAGGATCTGACACCGTCTTCTGACCTCTGTAGGCACCAGTCATGTATGTAGTACATGAGAACAAAACAGTCATACAAATAGTATATAAATCTAAAAAAAAAAAAATTAAGGAGGAAACATAGGATAACTCAAGGAGAATCTTAAAAGAAACCTTAAGACTCTATTATATTCCTCTCAAGAAGTAAAAATGGTCAAGAGATGTCTAAATCGTAAGATACTGCACCCTTTTAAAAAAAGATTCCCTTCAATGCTGGGGACTGAGTTAAAGGCTTTATGTATGCCAGGCAGGCGGTCTACTATAGCTACACTTCAGCCCAACGTTGGTCCTTAAGAATTTTACCAAAGATGGCTTGGTGCCTGGAAGCTGACTCTTCTTTGCAAGTGTTGTTTGGTGGTAGTGAATTCAGTCCAAGATCCATATAATTGTAGTTTCCAATCTGAATACCAGAACTATTGTATATGGTGTATCTTATGGAGTCATCTGAGTAGAAAAAGAGATATAGGTAAGTGCATGGGATTGAAAGCAAGAGAAAATATATAGCATATAAAGGTATGGGGCTTTCTTACAGATGTTCAACTGCTTATCCTATGATACTCTTAACAGTCAATTTTTTTTAATGTAGCTTCTTGAATTCACAACCATTGACAAAAGACATCAGTGTTGGCAAAAATGTGGGAGTATGAAGGATCTATACATTGTTGGTAATGAAAATCATAAAACCAACGTGGATGACAGTACTGAGTTTCTTAGAAATTAAAGACAGAATTGCCATGATTCAGTAATTTCATTCTAGGTATGTATGTACACATACACACACATAAAGAGACACAGAGACAGACAGACTGCCTAAAGATGCCTACATCCATGTTTACAGCAGGATCACTCAAAACCATAGATAGCATCTCAAGTGCTACTTTATCTTCCTTCCCCCTTCCTGGTAACCCATCCTCCTTACAGGGCAGCTAGTGTTGGAAAACTCATATTTGTTAGTTATACCTGCTCACAGAAGCAAGGAAAAGAATCATGCTGCAGTGAGGAAATTTGATCTGTTCATCTACTAAGTTGGTGGTCTATGAGATCCTCCTTAGGGCATAGTAATTCCATGACTGACTGTTAACTGAGATTCCTCTAGTACTGGCAAAGATTCAACATCATTAAAGGGATCTATTCTTGGCAGGACTGGGGCCTAAAGAGAGAGTAAGGACTCCTGCAGCAAACTAGTAAGGCTGGGCTACTCAGACATGCTAAATATCAGTTATGAGTGCTTTCCACACACTCAGATTCAAGCTCCATGAGGAGAGAAGCTCAGGCTGTTTATTCACGTTACAGCTCTCCAGCAGCCTACAGGTTCAAAGCAGGAAGCATGCTAGAGATTTTTATCATGAATTAATCATGAATGAATAAAATACAATGGTGGCGCAAACCATTTTAGCTGAAAATGCAAAGGGAACAATAGTATTTCCAATGAGTATATGTATGTTATAGATCCCACTTAATACCTAGTCCACCAATGTGCTTTCCACAGAACTTCCAGGAAAACCTACAGAAAAGACAAGAAACTTTGGAGAATTTGTCATTTTGAAAGAAACTGGCCTTTTGTGTGCTTGTTTTGTATCAAGGACCACAGGGGCCTCATGCATGTTAGGCCAGCTCTGTACCACTGGGCTACACAGCCAGCTCAGAAAGTCCTGTGGTTCTCAAAGCTGCTTCTATGTGTGTTGGTTCCAGGATTCCTAGGATACAGTACAGTTATTGCTAACATCTGGATGAATGAAGGGTTATTGATGACATCTGGTTAAGTGAAGGCAGAATGGGAACTATTATTTGGTAATAATGATTAATACTAAGTCACTTCAATGTTAAAGTATTAGAAACTACATCAACTAGCTTGGATCCTACCAGAGAGAGCCATGGAAGATGAAAACCGTCTTTCTTGCTATTAAAAACAATAAATTTATGAAATTCTTAGGGAAATGGATGGATCTGGAGAATATCATCCTGAGTGAGGTAACCCAATCACAAAAGAACAAATACGGTATGCACTCTCTGATAAATGGTTATTAGTGCAGAAGTCTGGAATACAGGAAGAACAACCCACATTCCACAAGGAACTCAAGAAGAAGGAAGACCAAAAGGTAGACATTTCATTCCTTCTTAAAAGGGGGAATCAAATACCCACGGGAGGAGTTGCGGAGATTAACTATGGAGCAGAGACTGAAGGAAGGGTAAAGCCAGCCTAAATATAGCTATCTCCTGAAAGGCTCTGACAGTATCTGACTGACATAGATGTAGAGGCTCACAG
>NW_022196913.1:38336627-38373564 GCF_008632895.1 Mastomys coucha | reverse complement strand
CTGGGAATGGAGAAATTCGCATGTAAATAAAGAAAATATCTAAAATAAAAATAAAAAAAAAAAAGAAAGAAAACCATCTTTCTTACCAAAAAAATGTAGCCTATATCTAAATAAGAAACAAAAATACCTAAGACTTCTTTCCTACCCTCAGAATACAAAAAGATAGAAGAATTTAAAAAAATACTTTCCACTTATTGAAGTTGCTGGGTATCTTGAGATTAGTATCTTACACAGGCTAAAGAGAGATGCCTATCAGTTATAAGAATCTATAATCCACATTGGAGGCATCAATGATGAGTCACAGGCAAACACAATTACACACCAAGTGGTCTGATGGAGACCATTTCATTGTGGAAGGCTGCACCTGTCTGCTACAGGCTCTAAGTAGTGTATTCTTTGTCCCCATCAATAACTTAGACTCAATGACAATGCTAGTAGTGCTTCATTCTCAGGGGTAAAAAAAGGACAAGATGGGGACTATTAAAAGTTCATTTACCTGGTGGCAAGGAGAAGTATGGCATGGTAGGTGTGCTTCCCGGTAGGTTGGTCTCTGGCACGGGGGTTTTATGAGTACTATACATTTGGCTTAGATTTTGCCCATACCATGTAGTTCCAAACCCATGCTGATTATATAATCCATTGTTCCAAAGTGGCCCCTGTGTTTGGCTAGCTGGCCCCGATAGCTGGTGCGCTGCATTTCTATGATTGGTTGTGCTGGGATCAGAACGACCCTTTGCTCCTGCACTCTTAACATTCTCGCGAGCTCTCTGCTGTGCAAAGGGGTCATGGGAGACCCTTCGTTTCCTTTCCTCCTCTCTGTTGTAAGCCTCATTCTGCCTTGGCTGTGGTTTTGTCTGTTTCTCTGTGAATATTCCAAAAGCATGATAGCTGGCTTCCTCTTGCAGCTTAGCCTGCACACTGCGTTCATTCTCTTCTTGTGGGTATTCTGGGGAGCAAGAAAACCAGGACTCCTCCACAGGCCCCATCTGGAGCCCCTGGGAACTGTGCAGTGAACCGGGTTGTTCTGTAGCAGAGAAGAAATGATCAGTATAAGAAGTAAATAACACTTGAACATTTTTATGAACCTGTCCTTGAGTGACATACTGAAAAATAATCATATAAAAAATCATGAAAAAGCATGTAACAGTCCCCTTCCTGTAAGTTTAGTACATGATCAGCAGGAACCCTGGCTGCTAAGGAAGAACACAAGGAGATTATCACAAGCAACACAAGAGAGGGTGTTGCGGGGATGGCTGAGGCAGAAGGGGACTTGCATGAATTGAGATGGTGACTATCACCTTGAAACCATGTGGAATCTAAAAAAGCAGCAGCTATGTCCTGGGCACATCCTATTGTTCTTTTGTTCTTGAAAAGCCTGTAGGAGGGCTGGAGATGGCTCAGTGATTCAGAGTAGTTATTCTTGCTAAGGACTTAGGGTGGTTTACAACAACTTGTAACTACAGTTCCAGATGCCCTCTTTTGACTGCCATGGGCACTGTCCATATATTGTATACAGACTCAAACACACAAACACCAAAGGCAGTGACCTTGGTATCTCATACTGTCTTCTCTTTTGACATAAGAAAAAAAGCACCCTGGTGTGAGTCTGAGACCAACTTTTCTGCAGTACTCTAATCTCAAGGACTATGCACCCACACGTGTCTTTGACTTCCTCCTGAATTGCCACTGTCTGTGAAATGCTTCAGATCACTTGTGTCAGGACACTGTGATTTTGGTGAGCATAAAGTTAAAAAGTATTTACAAGATGTGTGACTAGATTCTAGAGGGCACATAAATTCTATTAAGTCATTTGTTTGGTCTTACATCTTCAGAAGTACTTTAGAAGTAAATGAGCGAGTACTCGAATGAACGAATGGGTGTGTTACCTGAATTTGACCTGCTTGGAGGTAAGGGTATGCAGTCATACTGCAGAGAAAACATTCTCTTCAAAACTGGGCTTTGACTTGGATACTCTTTCTGTAAGTGAGAAGACACGTACACACTTTAGTAACCAATAGAAAATTATTTTGAAAAGAATCCATCTCTTCACACCATCAAGACATTTCATACAAATTTAATAAGCAGTAACCTTTTTTTAAAAACAAACTAAACATTTTCCCAAGAGGTAAACTGATATGTCAAATTAACATAGTTGGAGGACTTATATTTCCTGATTTCAAAGTTACCACAAAGCTAACAAAGTCAAATATGTGAGCTGATACTTACATAAAACAGATGCACAGATCAAAGATGCAGAAAAGGTAGTCTAGAAATACTTTCCACCACTAGTACATGGTTGATTGATGTTTGACCAAGGTGGTCTGGGACATTCAACGAGGGGAAAACTGGACATACACATATAAAAAATGAAGATGGACTCTTACCATATACAAAAAATTAACTCAAAATTCATCAGCGACTCAAATTTAAGGGATCAAAGTATAATACTCTTAGAAGAAAGTACAGAAGAAAACAGTCATGACGCTGGTCCCTGCAACAATTTTCTGACAATGACACCAAAAGCACAGCTAACAGTTCTCATGCAACCAAATCAAATCTGTGTCACAACAAAATTAAAGTGTGTGCATTAGAAGAAACTGTCAAAAGAGTGAAAAGGCAACCCACAGGATGAGAAAATATTTGCTAAGAGAATATTCAGAATATATAAAGAACTTCCCCAACTCAACAACAACAACAACAACAACAACAACAACAGCAACAACAGCAACAACAACTACCATAACCATCCACACTCCTACAAATAACCCATTTTAGAAACTTGCAAAGGGAGAGTTGTGGATATGACCGGATGGCAGAAGACTGCCCAGCCCGTGCAAGGTCCTGGTTGGATCCCAAGCACTATAATATTATTCTAACCAGGCACACATCTATAACCCCAGCATGTGGGGTGGAGTCAGTAGGATCATGAGTTGGAGATGTGCTTATTTAGTTTGACACTGTCAAAAACAAAAACAACATACAAACATCCCCAAAGTGGAAAAAACTGAAGAAGATATATAATGGGAATTAGCAGCAGCCTAAGAGAGACCCTCAACCACCGGGAAATGGACCTTCACGTTGAATAGAATGGCTCAAACAGAACACACAAAGGACAATCACAGCATAAAAACAGCGTGTTTGTGAGTATACAGCAACTGAACTCTTGCAAACTGCTGCTAAAGAACGTGAGAGGGTTCTGATGCCATGGAAAATAGTTTAAAGGCTCCTAAAAGTGAAACAGGATGTCTGCATAGTCTACCCATTCCATTTCTAAGTAAATAGCACAAAGAAATGGAAGCACACACTTGGCCCAAAAACCTGTACACCAGTGTTTTCTCAGCATCAATCAGCAGCTCAAAGGGAGAAAGAGGCCTGACATCTATCAAGAGGAGGGTCCCAGACAACTGTGGTACTATCCACACAGTGGAATGCTATTCATCAACAAAATGAATGGTATGGTGAACAAAATACTTCCACAAATGGAAAAATGCCATATGTCTTTATTCCTTGGGTGACCTAGAAAGGCAAATTCAGAGACAGAAAATAAAAGACTCCCCAGAGAGAGAGAGGGAGAAATAGGGACTTATTATTTAATAAGTTGAGTTTGTGTTTGTGATGATAAAACTCTAGAAATGGAAAGTGGTTGTCTTAGTGAGGGTTCTATTCCTGCACAAACATCATGACCAAGAAGCAAGTTGGGGAGGAAAGGGTTTATTCAACTTATACTTCCACATTGCTGTTCATCACCAAAGGAAGTCAGGACTGGAACTCAAGCAGTTCAGGAAGCAGGAGCTGATGCAGAGGCCATGGATGGATGTTCCTTACTGGCTTGCTTCCCCTGGCTTGCTCAGCTTGCTTTCTTATAGAAACCAAGGATGGTACCACCCACAAGGGGCCCTACCTCCATGATCACTGGTTGAGAAAATGCCCCACAGCTGGATCTCAAGAAGGCATTTCCTCAAGGGAGGCTCCTTTCTCTGTGATAACTCCAGCCTTTGTCAAGTTGACACAAAGCCAGCCAGTACAGTGGTGATGGCTAAGCAATTCCAAACTATACAATTCACATGGCTGGAAAAGTTAATTTTACACATATTTTCTCAGAATAAATACAAAATAGGGGTGGAGATTCAGCTTAGTCATAAAGTCCTTGCTTAGTATATACGAGGTCCTAAAATCAATCCTTGGGATTAGGGGAAGGTGATAAGAAAGATAATCTTCTTTATATAAATAACATTTTTATTAAAAAATATGAAGTGTAGAAAATTATATTTTTCCAAATCCTACCAAAGATGTAAAGTTAACATTTTTATAACTTTTCTCTAAGATTTTTTCCTATTCATGTTCGTATTTTGTTCTTAACAGAATATTACTATCAGTAAGTGGTTCAAATCATTTCCTGAATAAATACATTATTTGGGAAGGAATGCCACAGCATATTGTATGTCTACATCTTGTAGCATTTTAAATATTGCCTTTACTTACCATGAAATTTAGCTTTAAGCATTGTTTTGTTTGAGTCAGAGTCTCACTATGTAGCCCTATGTTGTTTTGGAACTCTATGATGTTATATAGATCAGGTTGGCCTTGAACTCACAGATACTACTTGCACCTGTTTCCTGAGTGCTGGGATTAAAGTATGTTACCATGCCTAGCATTTTCATGCATTTTTAAAACATTTTGTGAAAGTGACTTTTATAATTATTTTTCAATACACAATGAATGTATTTAAGTAACAGTCTTGAAAATTCACAAAACGTAGAACATGCAGAACCACCTGTGTGCCATTCCCTCCAACCCTCTACCCTGTTCTCTATGGGAAATCTCAGAGTGGGAGGCACAGCCCTTTTCTCCCTCTAAGCATGGGCACACACATTCCAAAGTATACAAATAGACACACACACACTTTTTAATATGAAGGGAATCACAAAAGTGCATGACTTTTTGTTTTTATTATCAAGTCTTGAAGAGCCTTCTGAGTTATTATATTTCATTTTCACCTCTTCTCAATACAGACTGTATGTTTTCGATCAGTCATGATTTGGTGCATCTATTTAAGACATTCACATTGCCCCCAAATTTTTCCCTTTTAACTAAGGTATAAGCAAATTTTGATAATACATGTTTGCGTGTGCATGCTAGCATGTGCTCCTAAGGCTGTAAGTATCCATGCACGGGCAGTTTCATAATGCTTTGAACACATATATGAGGACAGGCTTTTACAATGCCTGATAGGTAATTTAGCTTCCAAGAAACTTCACCAATTGGGATGTCTATTATTCTGCATTTTTACCAACACTATTATCAATCATTCAAAAATGGTAATCTTAGTGGCTGAAAAAACTGTGATTCAATTTGTTTTTCTGTGAGATCAAATATAGTTCAGAGATTTGCTGGTCAGTGATATGGTATTTCTTCCTATTATGATGATTCTTATTTAAAAACATTGTTTTACCTACACTATCCATTTCCTAGGATGGTATGTTTGTTTGTTCCTTTCTTTCTTTTTCCCCCATACAACTCAAGTTTGTAGTGTTTTCTAGAGAATTTAGTGGGATTTGTTATTAGGACTGTGTTCTATTTATCAATGACATTAGAAAAGCTAAGAGCTCTAGTGGACTATATGCTTCTTTCATCCCATGAACATTCCAGCATGTATTTAGCATTCTCTCATGTCTTTTTGAAAAGTTTCCTGAACAGAGGAATACCGAATGGCTGAGAAGCACCTAAAGAAATGTTCAATATCCTTAGTCATCAGGGAAATGCAAATCAAAACAACTCTGAGATTCCACCTCACACCAGTCTGAATGGCTAGGATCAAAAACTCAGGTGACAGCAAATGCTAGCGAGGTTGTGGAGAAAGAGGAACATTACTTCATTGCTGGTGGGATTGCAAGCTGGTACAACCACTCTGGAAATCAGTTTGGTGGTGCCTCAGAAAATTGGACAAAGTACTACTGGAAGACCCAGCAATATCACTTCTTGGCAAATACCCAGAAGATGCTCCAACATGTCATAAGGACGAATGCTCTACTATGTTCATAGCAGTTATATTTATAATAGCGAGAAGCTGGAAAAAATCCAGATGTCCCTCAACAGAGGAATGGATACAGAAAATGTGGTATATTTACATAATGGAGTACTACTCAGCTATTAAAAAATGAATTTATGAAATTCTTAGGGAAATGGATGGATCTGGAGGATACCATCCTGAATGAGGTAACCCAGTCACAAAAGAACACACATGGTATGCACTCACTGATAAGTGGATATTAGCCCAGAAGCTCAGCATACCCAAGAAACAATCCACAAAGCACAAGAAATTCAAGAAGAAGGAAGACCAAAGTGTGGATACTTCGATCCTTCTTAGAAGGGGGAACAAAACACCCATGGAAGGAGTTGCAGAGACAAAGTATGGAGCAGAGACTGAAGGAAGGACAATCCAGAGACTGTCCCACCTGCGGATTCTTCCCATATTCAATCACCAAACCCAGACACTATTGTGGATGCTAGCAAGTGCAAGCTGACAGGGGCCTGATATAGCTGTCTCCTGAGAGGCTCTGCCAGTGCCTGACTAATACAGAAGTAGAGGCTCACAACCATTCATTGGACTGTTAGAGAAAGGACCCAAGGAACTGAAGGGGTTTGCAGCCCCTTAGGACGAACAACAATATGAACCAACCAGTACCCCCAGAGCTCCCAGGGACTGAACCACCAACCAAAGAGTACACATGGTAGGACTCAGAGCTCCAGCTACATATATAGCAGAGGATGGCCTAAGTCGGCCATCAATGGTAAGGGAGGCCCTTGGTCTTGTGAAGGCTCAATGCCCCAGTGTAGGGGACTGCCAGAGCTAGGAAGTGGGAGAGGGTGGGTTGGTGAGCAGGGGGAGGAATAGAGTTTTTTTTCAGAGGGGAAATCAGAAAAGGGGAGAACATTTGAAATGTAAATAAAGAAAATATCTAATTATTGAAAAGTTTCTACATGTTTACCCATCTATAGACACTCTGTATCACCTAGTATGGTTTTATTTTGGATTTCCCAGATTACTAGTAGGGTTACATACGTTTCTGATGTAGTTGCTGGCTGCTTAAGTATTCTCTTTGGTGATTTGCTGACTTCAGTATTTTGTCTGTGCATTTTTGTTTGTTTGCTTTTGAAACAGAGTCCCACTATATAGATTTGGCTAGCCTCAAACTCATGGAGATGTACTTGAGCCTGCTGAGTGTGTGTTTCTGCCTTGCTTCTGTTCATGATTGGATGAAGTAGCTTGTCTTTCTGACTTGTAAGATTCTTCTGGGTCTGAGTCCCTGGGAGAAATAGTAAGGGCTCTTAATCACTGAGCCACCTCTTCAGTTCCTTTTCAAATGCTTATATATGTTCACTTAAAAAATGTTCTGTGTTTTTAAAAACTATTTGAAGGCAGGTGTGATGGTTACTGAAAGGTATGATGCTTAATTTTAACTGCCTACTCTAGAATCACCAAGGAAGAGAGTCTCAGTAGGGGACTGTCCACATTAGGGAAGCCTGTGGGGGATTATTTTGTTCACTAAGATGACAAGCCTACTGTGTGCAGCACCACTCCTTTGGCAGAGAGAATTATAGAGAGTGGAACAAACAAGCAGTGTATTAACATGGGTTAATGAATTAACTGCTTTTTTGCTCTCTACTGTGGATTATAATGTGACTGGCTGCTCTGTGGATTATAATGTGACTGGCTGCTCTGTGGATTATAATGTGACTGGCTGCTTTAAGTTCCTGCTACCTTGACCTTGTTATGATTGACTGAACCTGGAATTATGAGCCAAATAAAATCTTTTCCTTTAAGTTGCTTTTGTCAGAGTATTTTATCACAGAAAGGAAATAAAACTAAGGCAGCAGTCATTTAGAGGTTATTTGATGGAGAGATTTATATGTTTGTATTAAGTTTTGTATTAAAAACATGTGTTTCAAACAGTCTAACTCCTTTCTGATTGTTTGGATCTGCTTGCTGTATCAATCAAAGAGGGATGTATTACTAGCTCTAAGCAAGACTGGGGATTTGTCTATTTTGAGTTCTGTCAATTTTTATATATTTAAGAAAATGTTACCATGGGTATGTCCATATTGAAAGCTACTGTATCTTCCTGTGAACTGAACATTTTTGTCATTATCAAGCATTTCTGCTTGAGTTAATGCTTTTCCCTACTTGGTATCTACCTTGACTACTGTATATCTCTTTTATGGTGTAAGTATCCCTCCAAAGTCTGGAAATTCTAACTAGTTTCTCTATTTATCTACCTATCTCCTTCTCACTTGCTTACTTACTTGGAAATCAGTTTGCTCACCTTGCTTATTTATTGAAGTTTACTTTTCACATCTATGGGTATGTAATCCTGAGACAGTTATGGCAGCATAGTGATGACTAAGGAGGGAGGGAGGCAAGGAAGAAGAGAGGGAGAAGGAGAGGGAGAGGTGGGAGGGAGAGGGGGAGAAGGAGAGAGAGAGAGGGTCAGGGAGAGGGAGGGGGAGAAGGAGAGGGAGAGGGAGAGGGAGAGGGAGAGGGAGAGGGAGAGCTGATTGAGTGGAAACTGCACTTTGATGTACCTCTTAGACTCCAGACAGCAAATTCTCCACTTCAGTCTTAGATGCTGTTGTCACTCAGAACTTAGCACAAAGTGCATTGAGAAACCAGCTTTTCTTGACAGCATGTACGTGGTTCTCAAATGACTATCCCCAGCAGTATCTATTTGCTTTTCTATGATTTCCCTCTCAGCATTAACTTGTGGGTTAGCACTTTATTTTTGTATTCCTTTGGCTATCTTAATACACATGTTCTTTTTCTTTCTATTTGGGCCTTTTTAAAAATATATGTGTAGTTATTTGCTTGTTTTGTGGTGCTGGAACCAGAACTCAAAGCCTCGTGCATAATCTATCATTGAGCCATATCCCCAGAAAGTACTTTATAAATTCCTCAGAATGACTGACCCACTTGTGGTACAATTTAGTCTCTTCAAGTGATACTGGATGTCTTCTGCTTTTCTTTTTCTTTTTTGTATTGTTACATATATTTTCCTCTCATTTTATGCAAGGAGAAATGGGCCCAACTGCCAACATGATACTTCATATAATTGCTAATTTTGTTTTTTGTTTGTTTGTTCAGTGTGTGTGTGCGTGTGTGTATGTATGTGCGTGTGTGTGTGTGTGTGTGTGTGTGTATGTATGTATGTGCGTGCGTGTGTGTGTGTGTGTGTGTGTGTGTGTGTGTGTGTGTGTGTGTGTTTTCACCAAGCTAGCTTACTTCAAATCTCAGCAACAAGTTACCCTGCTTTTGCTTCCATGATTGATAATGCATTTTGGTGCTGCTGTTCTGGGCACTTGCTAGATCACTCACCTTTAAACTTGCCACATCCTCTTCTACATATTCTTCAAATTCACTTAAGTAAAAAGGCCTAAATTCTTCTTCAATGCCTGTATGAAAACACAGTTCTTTAAATTTTTTTATCTTTTGCACATGTTCACATGTGTATAAGTGTGTATGTAGGCCCAAAGACATTAGCTGTTCCGCAGCTGCTATCCACTCTGCTTTTTGAGACAGGGTCTCGTGCTGGCCTGGATCCTGCCAAGGCTAGTCTGGCTGGACAATGAGCCCCTGCCTGTCTTTCCCTCCCCAGCACTGCAATTATAAGTATTTACTATCACAACTGGCTTCTTAATGTGAGGAACAAACTCAGGTCATCCTGCTTATAAGACAGTTTACCAACAGGGCCATCTTCCCAGTCCCCCAAATTTCTTAATTATAATGTCAAATATTAACAATCTATTATTTCTAAGTCACTTACCACAGTATGTAGATAAAGCAATGAAATAAAGTTGGAAACTCCAAATAACTGACTCTGATGAAAAGACCAGAACTCAATGCCAGGTAGACATCACAGAGTTAACACTTGCAGTCCCTGGCTTCAGCAGAACTGTGTGCCTTGCTCTGGCTATAGCCTAGTACTGATAGTGTGAGGTAATCTCCAAGTGACTAAAGATGATGGAACTCCATGATTTCTATCTCTCGTTCTAAGAAGCTAGAGCTACTAGGATGGAAGTAGGGGTGGTGCTGGACATGGCGAATTATGCATGTAACCCCCGGATGAGACAGAGAGTCTGACACAAGCTTAGGGATGACTTCTAAGCTGCACTTTACAGAGTGAGGTCTCATCTTCAAAACAAAACAAAACAAAACAGGAGATCTTCTGTTTTAAGATAGACTAGTAATAATTTTCCTTATTGTTCCATCTAAGTACAATAAAACAACCTAGATATTATATATAAGACAAGCATATAGATACTCTGGGAGAAGTGGTATGGACCTCAGGGTCTGTGAAAACGCATGGCACTAAGCTTACTGTGCCTCACTTGTATATCCCACGGTTAAAGCTGAAAAGCTAGCAATACAGAAATATCATCAGGTACAGACAACAGCAGTAACAAAACAACAATCAAAGCTTTTTCTTTTTCTAGTCAGAGAACTAAGCATGCAGCCACCTACTAGCATACAAAACCTTTGGTCAATTATCAATCTACTAACCAGCTAACGCCACAGAAAACAACCATGATTTTTACCCTATTCCCACAAATTCAATGGACAGCCTAGATTTCTGTGATAGTTTGAATGAGACTGGTCCCCATAGATTTATATATTTGAATGCTTGGTCCTCAGTTGGTGGAACTGGTTGGGAAGGATTAGTAGGTGTGGCCTTGTTGGAGGAGGCGTGTCATTAGGGACAGGTTTCTGAGGTTTCAAAAGCCCAGGGCATTCTCAGCTAACTATTTCTGCTTTATGGTTGTGTCGCAAGATATGAGCACCATGCCTGCCTGCCTGCTGTCATGCTCTTTGTCACGGTAGTCTCAACTCTCTGCAACTGTAAGCCCCAATAAACTCTTATAAGCTGTCTTGCTTCTGGTGTCTCATCACAGCAACAGAAAAGTAATTAAGACAACCTCCAACCTGGTGAAAGGCTTGCTAATCCCTACCAAGATGATATAAGAAATCATCAAAGAGGAAGCCAGAACTTTCCTGTATGAAGCTGGTAACAAGCTCTTACAATACCATGGACAGCTCTTAAAATCCCTGAATCTCCTAATGAAATAAAGGTGCCATTGGGGCAGAAGCAGGGGGAGTAACAGTCTTTGCTCAAGGGATGGTTACTACAAAGGCCACACCACTGATTAGAGCTGGAATGCTGGGCACTACCATGTGATGCCTGGAGGAAGGAACTGGAGATTAAGTTCAGTCACTAACAACCTATGATTTGCTTAACTGCAACCACATAATAAAACTCTGACATAAACCCATAAATGTTGGGGTCCAAAGAGTTTCTATGTTAGTGAAAGAAAAAAATGCTGAGAGGGAGGTTCAGCTGCAGAGGGTCTGGGGTATCACCTTCAGAGGGTCTGGGGGCTCCCCTGTAGAGAGTCTGGGTTATTGCCTGCTGAGGGTATGGGGGATCACCTGCAGAGAGTCTGGGGGAATCACCTATAGAAGGTCTGGGGGCTCCCCTGTAGAGAGTCTGGGTTATTGCCTGCTGAGGGTATGGGGGCTCCCCTGTAGAGAGTCTGGGGGTTCCCCTGCAGAGGGTCTGGGGGCTCCCCTGCAGAGGGTCCAGAATCTCAGCAACCCCTACCTGAACACACTGCCTGTACATCTCTCTTCTATCTGGTTGTTTCTAAATTTAATGTTTTATAATATTGAGTTATACTTAAGTGCAATATTTTTTGAGCCAGATGAGTCTATTACCAAACCTGAGGTGGGGTATACACACTCAAACTCATAGTCAGCTTGGCCGAAGCCTGGGTACTATATAGGTAACAGTCACATGAGACTAAGCTCTTAAATGTGGAGTGTCATGATAGCCTGCAAAGTGTCAGAAGTGTAAATATATGTAGTCTCAGAAAGATGATGCATGACAATTAAAACAATGGGCAAATAAAAGCAAAAGGTTCTTTTAGAGGTTTTTTTTTTTTTTTCCTTTTTAACTATGAAGGCTGAAGGAAAGCTGCAACATGGTCTGATATACCCTACATGTGTAAAGGAAAAATGCTTAAGGAGAAAGAAAAGGAAAGGTTTATATTCTTCACTCAGGGTGATAAAATGGCAAACTGGAAAAATAAGTTATGAGATAAAATGACATATGCACAATATAATGTCTAGAATGTCCATGAAAACCAGGCAGAGAAAAACACTACCGATGAACAAGTTTAAGAACCTTCAAGAAAATGCTTGAACAGCCTTCAGTGTATGGCCTGGTCCTCAGCCAGCAACATTGTCAGGAGTTGTGGGACCTTAAGAGGTGGGGCTCTAGCCATGTATGGTGGCATACTTTTAATCACAGCAACCAGAAGGGAGAGGCAGGGGATTTTTATAGGTCAGCTTGGTCTACACAGTGGGAATGGGTGGAAATCCAGTTCTGTTTTCTCATAGAAACATGACAACATGATGCTTTGTATATTCCTGAGTGCCTCCTTGTATCTCTGCTCTTCTCCTTCAGCCTAATTCATACTCCTAGGTAATCCAGGGAATGGGACGGGTGCAGAATGGGCCAAACGCTCATGTCTCCTTCAATTACCTCAACTACAAGGCCATCCTAAATGGCAGAATTCATTTCTAAGGATACAAATAAGATGCTAAGGAAACTGAAGTGGAAGAAGCTAGAAAAAGTTAGGCCAAGTGTTTATCAACAGATGAATACACACACAAACTGTCTATCTATGGAGTAGAACATTATTCTGCAATAAAAAGGAAATTCTGACACATTCTACTACATGGATGAACCTTAAAGCCAAAGCTGGTAAAACAAGACAGATGCAAAATAGAAGAACTATGCAATTTTTGGTTACATGAGACACTTGGGGCAGTCAAAGTCAATAGAATGGCGACTGCTAACGCTGGAGCGGAGAGAGGAGAGAGGAAGTGGAGTTAGTGTTTCCTGAGGACAGAGTTGTGCTCTGGACTGAGGAATCTTGAAGATGTATAGTGGTAGATGTTGTTGAAAAAAGGAATGGACTTCACAGCCCTAGACAGTATACTTGCACGGGCTAACATGGAAAGAAAGCATTATATGTGCTTCAAAACAATAAAAATGCTAATCCTCCAAACTAAGGAAGGAAATGAAGAAGCCCATGCTTTGGGGAAGGGGAAGACCTTTCCATTGACAAGATGCTTGAAATCTGTCCAGTCAGCTTGAAGCCACACATGATATGGCACTTAAAAGTATGTTCCTTCGATGGCTGATTTTTCTTACCAACTTGACTGGATTTAGGGTCTCACTTCTAGGTGATGCTAGGGAATGTAGTTCTAGGTGTGCCTGTGGGAGTGTGAAGCAGGGAAGCAGGTCCACCCTGATGTGGGCAGCATTATCCCATTGGCTGAGACCTTGCACTGAATACAAGGAGAGAGCAAATGACTGCCAGCATCTATGTCTGTCTCTCTCTTGACTCTAGATGCATTGTGGCCAGTTGCCTCAGGTTCCAGCTGCTATGACCTCCTGCCATGGTAGATTGTACCCTTGAACAGAGTCAAAATAAACCTTTTCCTCAAGTTGCTTTGTCCTCTATTTTGTCACAGCAACAGGAAAAGTAACTAAATTACCAGTGTCCCTTTACTGAGTAGAGTCAACATGCCAGAAGCATTCTAAAGAGGCACACAACCCACTCTTACCAGGAAATGTTGGCCTGTCTTCTGGGATTGCCTGCCAACACCGCTCCATGAGGCTGATGATCTCCTTTGGACAGTATTCAATGATGTCCTCCACATTTGGCCTGTTCCCAGATTTTATGCAGATCACGAACTGCTCAGTACAGATGACATCTGCAAAGAGGGGTAAACTTCAGCTAGGGCTCTCAGTCCCACTCTACTCTCAAGGAGGAAGATGGCAGGACGTGGGTAATACTGCTGCTTTGTCTTCACCTAGGATATGCTTCTTCCATGGCTGTCTCATTCCATAAAGTAACAGCCTTGTGGCAAGGAGTTGATGTAATCTACTATAGAAGTGATAGGATGATGCTTTAATTTTGCAGGAGAGAGACAAAATTCAAAACAAAGTTACCTTTTCACAGAACAAACAAGTGGGTAAAGTCATGGCATTCTCCAGAGTTCAGTACTGAGGCAAATACAGGATGGCCTGGGCTTTAAGAAGCTCGGTTTAATGAGAGTGGCTTAAAGTATACATGATAACTGGTACTGTAGGAAAATGAGGTGTTCTGGTAAAAACAATCATGATGAGAACAGTTAAAGTTGCTTATTGTACCACTCGGTGCAGGTGGTAAGCAACATGTCCTGTACTGATAAACTTGACAACTTGTTTTGGGGATACTACTTTGGAGGTGCTTATGATACATGTGCTGGGTCTAACAGGTCTGTGGAAATTTTGGTCATGGTCAGAGACTAAGGTTTAGGAGACATCAGCAAACAGATGATGATCCCTGATCTATTGGTCTTAGTAATCATGAAGAATTCATAGAAAGTAGTCATTCCTTTCCACACTTAACCAAACTGAAGGATGACTTTTTCCCTGTACAAACAATGATTTAGGTACTTTTACATTCCCAGCTGACTGAACTGTCCACGGTAGGTAATGAAAAAGGCTCACTCACAAACAGAATCAAGGTATGGGGTGTATGCCTGGTAGTAAAAAGGCCGTTCCTACTCCAGGAAGAATACTGGAATTTTACAGCAACTCCCAAGCTAAGCTATATTATAAAGGAGTCTACGTACCCTATGAGTTTATCCTAAACTGGGATGAGTAATTCAAGAAAGGTCTTTTGAGTACCTAATATAGTTCAGTCTCTCTCTCTGTCTCTGTCTCTGTCTCTGTCTCTCTCTGTCTCTCTCTCTGTGTGTGTGTATGTATGTGGTGTCTATGTGGGTATGTGTGTGTGTATATGCTAAATAAATAGCAGTGAATAAATTAGATATGGGATTGGCATTTATGATTCTACAGAAAGCAATTTAATGAACAATTATAGATTTTTAGTTGAATTCACTAAAGGGTGTTATTTCATGTTTAAAAATTATTATATTTAAAAAGTTTAGTGTGAGGGTGTCTGTGTATATCAAAGAGACAGAGAAAAGAGAAGAGAGAGAGAGAGAGGAGAGAGAGGAGAGAAGAGAGAGAGGAGAGAGGAGAGGAAATAGAGAAAGGGAGAGAAGGAGGAGGAAGAGAGGAGGAAGAGGAGGAGGGAGAGGATGAGGAGGAAGGAGAAGAGGAGGAAGAAGAGGAGGAGGAGGAAGAAGAGGAGGAGGAGATACATCTGTATGCCACAATGCATGTATAGAAGTCAGAGGTCAACTTTCAGAAGTCAGTTCTTTAACTCTCCACATAAGTCCTGGAGTTTGGACTAATTCAGGTTGTCAGGGTCAGTGGTAAATGTCTTTACTTACTGAGCCATCTCACCAACCCTCCTTTAACAGTTTTGATTACTATCAAAATCCCACGACTCTAAGTGTCTTACTCTCATAGGGCTCCTTATTTGCAAATATTGCCCAAAGTACAATGCCAAAGCTGTACACGTCCGACTTCTCTGTGGGCTTTACATTGATGTCATTCAGGTGTTCGGGTGCCATGTAGTAGAGGGTGCCTCCATTGTTCTTCTTAGCAGTGCTGCTCGCTTTCCTCTGCTTGTTGTATTCCTCCTTTGTCAGTTTGCTCCATGTCTTAAAGGAAGCCACACCAAGATCGGCTATCTGGAAAAGAAGAGGGGCCAGCGGAAGTTATCACGAAGACTACAAGTAAATCAAACTGCATTTTCATGAAATCCAGCCTGGGGCTTATCCAGTACATGTGTAGCACAATCAATTTTCCAGTGGCTGCACAGAGCCTATTTTGAAGTTACCTCTCAATAGACTCTCAGAATGTTCATGTGAAATGCTGGCATATCAATTATTTTTTTTAAAGTTTCTTTTAAACATTTATTTATATCAAGGGGTGGGGCATATATGTCAAGATATGTGTGTGTGTGTGTATATGTCAGAGGACAACTTGCAGAAGTCCTTTTCACCAGGTGGGTCCTGGAATGGACCTCAGGTCTCAGGCTCAGCAGCAAGTACCTTTACTAGCTGAGCTTTCTTGCCGGGGCCTTGGCATCTCAATTCTTAGCAAGAAGACTAGGGCAAGACAACAAAACAGTGTTTGTGCTAATTTCTCATTTACTTTGCGTATTTCTTTTCTGGGGAAGACAGAGACTGGTTACCACACCTTTCATTTACCCAATGGCATCCAGAGGACCATGGCTTTTTTTCCGAGCATCCCAAAGCCACCCTGAGGGTGAGACCGTTGCTGCTACTTGTTTTGAGTTGGCAGTTTGAACCTAAGAGAAGACAGGATGGAGAGAAGGAAATCGAAACACACATAAAGGCAGAGAAAGGTAACCAAGTCAGACACAGCAAAAAAGAAAGTGGCAAGGGGAAATGGCAGAGCAGGACAGTTACGGGAGACCCAAGGAGACGGTTCTCTTCTGTGTCTAAGAAGCATTTAGGGGGGAGATAGAGCACGTGCTTACCTGAAACTCACAGACTTTATCCCAGGTCACAAAGGTTAAGTTCTTAATTGAAAGAATAAACAGAATTGAAAGAATAAAAGGCACTGGGATTAGTAGCCATCTGAGGCACAAATGGTGTCTGATGTGGATCTTGTAGGCAAGTCCTGGTTCTTCCCCAGTACTATATGCTCTTAGGTTCTTTTTGTTTCTTGTTCATATAAGTCTGAGGATGAAACCCAGAACTCTGACCATGAGCTATCTAGCCCCTGTTTAGGTCTTCAGCTTGGATGCTAGCTACCAAGACTAATTATATATGCTGTTGCTTTCTCAGTTAAATGTAACCCCTGGATAGGCAAAAGATGGGTCTCCTTTTCCTTATTACCTTTGCTATGACAAAAAGAATTTTCTAAAGGAAATTGATTTTTTAAATGAAAATAAACATAAACAGGATGTCAAAGCAGAAGTATTTGTCTTGGAGTGCCAGGACTGAGCCTAGGACCTCAGATGTACAAGACTAGTTAGTATTCCCCACTGAACCATGCCTCCAGTTCCACAAACTGGAGGATTCTGAGGCCAAAATGGTTGATCTACTGCTGCTTTTAATCCATTTCTGATTTCTAAGAATATTCTCCACACGCTTCCATACTCCCTTTATCTCCAGGGTGGAGAAGTCTCAGTCACAAGATTTCCTGAGAAAAATGATGGGCAGATAGCCCGATCCAGAGTAAAGACAGCAGCCCTTGAGTGCTTCCATTTCCAACTCTAATCAGGGGGATACAAGACCCAGGAACCAGGGATGAGATCTTTTCATCACTGCATCCATCCAGTCAAGCCTGCAGCTTTCATACCATGTCAGCCTTGCAAGCAGCGCCATGCTGCTGAATGCTGAACTAGGTCCTTGTTTATCATGATCACTGACAGGAATGGATTTCCAGTGGAAAATTAAACTACAACTACTCAGCCTTCTCAAAGTGTGCAGACTGTGGATTACCTTGATATGAAAGTCACGGTCAACGAGGATATTTTCAGGCTTCAGGTCCTTGTGTATCACGCCTTTGTCATGTAAGTAGCACATGCCTTCTACAGTCTCCGAGATTATCCTTCCTTTCACTGAAAGCGGGACACCTATCTGAAGTAACACATGCAGTCTATGAAGTGGAGAGGCAATCCAACAGGCAAGAACAACTGCTCCACCCATGAGGGGGGTGAGGGCCCAAGGTTAGTGTTAGTAGGTTCCTCCCACCATGTGCTCCATAGCACTGCTGCCCCTGGGAAACAAGCTCCTCTCATGAAAGGTTCTACCCCAGGGCCTATAGGATAGCCAAATACTAATGCTGCATTTTGTTTAGGGCAAACAATAGAGATAAATTCTGTGCCAATCTATATAGATATAAAAGTACTGAAAGAAGAAGAAGCTATGAATTTGAAAGCAATTGAGGGGGTGGGGGTGGGGTACATGGGAGATGCTGGAGGGAGGAAAAGGAAGGAGAAAAATGATGAAATATATTTAGAAAATAAATAAATCATTTCAATAGAATAACATGGGAATACTTGTTATTCTATTCATTCTATGACATCATTTAGTACAGTATATAATAAAAGCTCATGTTTAAAAGAGCCATGAAACCAAACTCCTTGCAAACAAAGATATTTATTATTATTGTTACTATTATATTATTACTTCTAGTTCCCCTACTACTCCAAAGATTGCCTCCATATATATAAGATGATGTTTCGAATATTTGAATGAACAGCAAATCACAAACATTTCCATTGCATACTGTTATGATATGACACACGTATTTACAGAAGAATAATAACGTCAGGGAAATGGGAATGTGAAATGACAAAAAGAGAAACAGAGTTCAGGAAAGGATGCTTATACTACTAACAACCACATAAGCATCTCTGCCACATGAATTATACCATGGAGGGTCCATTAGTATTTATGTGGTGACCTGGTAGCAGACAGTTTAGATCTTTGTAGACTCTCAGGTCACTCTTAAAATTATACTCTAATTATGTCAACCTCAATGTCATTATTTAAAAAATGCATGTTTCTGTTTTAGTAGTATCATTTCAGTTTTTTTTTTTTTTAACACTAAAACCAGCTTATAGACAGAATGATTCTTAAAAACCTAGATGTGTCTACTACTGGTTTACAGGTTAAAAGGTCAAGGGGATAGAGCTTGGACTCCCAAGTCATACTAGACCACAGGCTTCATATCACATCTATCCATGCTGTAGCTGAACCACAGCATCAGCAGCTTGACTTCCACAATATAAAAGATATCAGAAGACTGGATCTGGTGGTACATGCCTGCAGTCCCGGATACCAAGGAGGCCGAGGCAGAAGGACCTAAAAGTTTGACAGCAGCATTGCCATTGCCTGTGTTTGCAAAAATTAATCGATTAATTAAAAACAGCAGCAGAGACTGTTCCTGTCTTCATCAGTATACTTTCAGGAAAGCCTTGTTAGCAGGTATGATTGTCCCCTAGTCAATCTGTTCTTGCTTCTCTTGGGCCCTTGACTTTTCTTGTCCCTATCTTGTGAAGCTTATCACTGGTTGACCCCATGGAAAGGCTTTTATCACAGATGACTTATCTCTGGATCAAAATGCCTACTTCTGTCACATGGCCGATCTTACCCGGTTTGGGGGAAGAGAACCATCTGGTAAACTTCAGTGCCATGTGTATCATGTTTTATCCTTCCCACCATGTTCATGGTTCTGAGAGATCTGCTGATTTGGCAGTTGTAAGGTATGGGGAGATGGAGGGAGGGGAAATATTTGCGACAAAGGCAGCCAAATGCTTCTGCCCCTTACATGCAATCTGTGCTCTGTCCAAAGCTAGTGACTGGCAGTTCTACAAACTGGCATCCCCTAATTCCTTCTTACATGTCATTCTCTGTGCCGGAAACATTTACTCCTTAGTTATCTACTTCAACTTGTCCTGCGGGAAATCTTTCCCACTTAGCTTAGGCTGGGGTGGGCACCTCCCCTGTGCTCTGCAGCAGGCGAACTGTATGCCTATCAGATACCATCCATCACATCATATACTCCAGTGCTTCTTCTGCCTCTTGTACTTGCCTGCGTTGTATCAGCTATGAGCTCCTGACAAACTAGCACAAGATGCAGATCCTAATCTATAGAGAAACAAAAAAATTATCTAGCTTTGATAAATTCATCTCTTCCCTGATTTTACATTTTAGATTGCTATGGTCTATATTCTAGATTTAACCTATAGCAACTTCTTAAATGGTCTAAAAGTATAATTGCTAATATCCCACTTTCTGTTAAAGTCAACAACAGTGCGCACACTTTTGTTCATTACTACCTATCATTTACAACATAGACATTTTCATCAATCAACTCAAATTTGTTATCATTTACACATATGTCTATCAGACCATGTGGTGGCAAACACCTTTGATTCCAGCATTCAGGAGGCAGAGGTAGGTGGATTTCTGTGAGTTCAAGGACAGCCTGGTCTATATATGAGCTGCAGAAAAACTAGAGCTATATAGCAGAGAGAGACCCTGTCTCAAATCAATAGTAACAAAAACCTCAATAAACAAATAAACAAATGAATGAACAAAAGGAAGGACAGAAAGAAAGCCAGAAAGCAAGCAAACAGATGAGCAAGCAAGGAAATCCAAACTATAAAACAAAATTCCCAACCAGGAAGCTACAAACAAAACTGCAAGAGCAGCTAGTATCTGACGCCTTACGGTGCCACCTACCTCGGTCTTTAGCACGTGCATGAGGTTGCCCTGCTCCATGTACTCCATCACTAGTGAATAATTCCCTTCTTCTATGATGATGCCCAGTAGCTTCACCACGCGACTGTGTCTCAGTCTGTGCATCATCTTCCCCTCTTCCAAGAGAGCTTCATTGTACCTGTGGGCAGGAAAGGAGCTAGGCTGAGCAGGGCAGAGCAAACCCTTCTACCCAGGTGCCTAAGAAGCTCCAGTGTCCCTGCAGTGTGTGCCATTTGCAGACATTTGTCACAGTCAGGTCTGTTCTGGTCTCCTCCAGGCAGACAGGTCCTAGAAGGCAGAGAGGTTTCTCCTCATCTAAACTCCTCCCTCCTGTTTTGTATTAGGAACTGGAAGTTGGGCACTCACAACATGTAAATCAATTGATAAAAAGTGCAGCATTGATCTTGCCTGATAGAGACTGAGCTGGGAAACACAGTCAAAAAGGCATCCCTCTCAAACTAGCCTGAGGAGGAGAGAAGCTCTCCACCTTTTACAGCCTTTTACAGGGCTGCTGGGTTTTATTCCGAGACAGAATTGACCTTTTTTTGTACTTCAGGTTTAGGTGTTTGCGACCATAGCTGTTTTCTTCTCATTGCCTCCTTTACTACCCAGATTCCTGTCTTCAGTGATGTCTTTCCCATACATTTCTCAAGCATTAATATCTTTTTAATTAACCCCAAAGTCCTCATCCAGTACAGTAATGAGTTCTGGTCACCCTTCATCTAGCCAGTGTGTCAAATCTCCCCACAGGTCAGCCTCATTTAAAACTCTATGTGCTTAGCCACACAGATGGAGAGAACTACTTTCTGCAGTCAGCTAGCAGAGGGCCAACCCATTTCTGCCCGACTCACTCAGCACGGTTGGGCCCTGTGTATACTTTTTTCAGGATGACAAATCCATGGCTTCTGTGAAGACACAAGGACACCTTCCCAAAGCCTCCGCTGTCTAGGTCTTTACTCTCCAGCAGGTCACTGGATGCCATCTTGATATTGTCCAAGGACATGTCTGGTTGCATTTTGAATGCTCAGAATCTCCAACACACCACTTTTGGTTCTTGCTTAGTGCTGTGTCCTATAAAGCAATCAGAGAGGATATTTCAGGGTAAAAACACCATTGATTTAAAAAAAAATAAAAAAAAAATACTACATGTTGCCAGGGATAGTGGCACATGCCTGGAATCCCATTACCTAGGAGGCTGAGTCAGGAGGACTGAAGGTCTGAGGCTAGCCTGTACTCCACAGTGAGTTCCAGACCAGCTAGAAAATATAGTGAGTCTTGTCTCAGAAGCCCCCACCTCCCAAAGTACCACATATGTGGAGTGCCTTTGCTTTTCCTGAGGAGAAGTATAACCTGTGACATGAGCTATTCAGCTAAGAGTTATGGAAGACTGCGATTTATATTCCAGTGGATGCTTCACTTCTGGCATCATGGAACACTAGAAAAAAAATAAAAAACATTTTGTCAGGAAGCTATATATGTTAGATAATATGAATTGAGCATCCACTAAAATTCATAATTTAGTTCAGTGGAAAGGAAAAATTCTAGGGACAAAAAGTAGACCGAGCACTTTGTGTAGGGACAAGAGGTAATGACTTATAGGGCAGCAACTTTACTAGTGTGGCCCTAGGTTAGGAGTAGAGGTGGTCTGTAATACAAGAGGATTGGAGTGAGACCCTCCTCATCACCTGGACCTCTTTAGGATACTACTTCTCAGTGGAAAGATGGACTGGAAAAAATAAGAAGCAGTCACTACCAATGAATCTATGTGTCTAGGACTAGGAATGAGGTTAAGCAAGACTCTCTGTTAATTCATAACCTGAGCCATCTTCAAATAAATTTGGGCTTTGTCTTTAGAGGATCCTGGACATTCTCTTTAGGGCAGGATTCCCCAAACTAAGAATTTTTATGTAGAAAGAGGTCATAGTCTGATGACATTCTTAGATTATATAGCCATCAAAACAACTTTAAGACATATTAGGCATAAGTTCCCTTCCCAAAAGTATAAATAACAAAATAAAACATTCCTTATGAGCTAGACTCTCTCTATATAACCAACAGCAGTAACAAGCACTGGGTAAGAACATGAGGTAATTAGTCTATTGAATAACATTAGGAAATATAAATGTCTTAAGTAATTACGAGCAAAGGTAGGGACTGGAAGAATATAAAAAGAATACTGCTGAACAGGAAGACGGGAAAAGGATGATGACTCATGGGATCTGCTTATCTCTGCTGAGTGGCATTCAGTGTTCCTCAGGGTGAGGACTTAAAGGAGAGTGTCCTAGTGGGTAGGTATGGAGTAGCTGCAGTGCTAGGATGAATGCCACAGCTTCACTGAGTTCAACATCTTCTTGCTCATCCACACATAAGAGGTTACTCACTATAAATAGTACACATTCAACACAAGCCAAGTTGATTCTCACTCTGAATGCTGTGAAAAGAAGGCAGGAAATGCCAAAGGAAGGAAGGTTAAATACAAGGAAACAGTAGTTTATGGGTTACAGTACATTTTAATGAGTACCTAAAAGGGGAAGTAATGACCAAAGAGAAAATCCAGGAGACCTAAGAAGTACACAAAGAACATCTCTGCAATGATGTCTTTAAAAGGCATTAAACTATGATAGTCATCACCCATGAAGTAAAGACTCTTCCTGAAGGCTCTGTCATCTCCAAGGAAACTCTCTGTTCACAGTGGAAGACATGGCCCCAGTGTGCTTTACTCTGGGAGAAAACCTAAGACAGTTAATAGTATCAAGAAGTACAGAGGCATCACTATTTAGTAGGCCTGGTTCTGGGAATCCTCTCAACACTGTGTTAAATGTTTTGGATAGTTTAGGTGAGAAGTTTTCTGTTATTAGGGACTCACAGCTCTACAAGTTGCAGATACTTTATCTTGAGTTACTCAAGGAATAGACAATAACTCATAGGGTGCCTATAAGCTTGTCTAGTGGCCTGTGGCAGAATGCTTGGGTAAGGAACCTCCTACACTGTACAGAGGATACCAACATAACAGCACAGCTGATATCAGATAGGCACATCAATGATCTTCTCCACATCTCAGGCATTGCCTAGCAAGATGACTAGCAGTGTGGTAGTGGGGAGAGAGAGGGGGCGGCCCAGACTGAGGAGTGAGGAAGGTGCTGGAAGTGTGCTAGCAGGAACCATTAAGGCAGTGCAGAGCAAGGATCTTCCTCCTGAGCATGAGCTCTTAATTCATTTGCCTCGTGATTTTAAGGAACTTACTTAAGCCTCCATTTCCTCATCTTGTGAAAGGAAATAACAGCCCATCTTGGGACTGGCAAGGAATTTTATGAGAAAATAACACTTGAAAACACATTTGCCCGCTTCAGGGCTGTGGGTACAGTTAGCCCTGTTGTCTCTGTTTATAAACATCAGGACTCTGAGAACCCACGGTGTCACTGGGCCAGTATACAGAGGTGTATTTCCAAGTGTACGAAAACCACTTCTAAGATGATGTATAATGAGAAGAGGTATAACTACAATGATCATCTCCCATCGAACTAAAGGCTGCCCCTGAGGGCTCTGTCATCCCCAAGGAAACAAAACAAAAACCAGCTCCAGAGCACTTCTTGCTTACTTGTTGAATTAGCACTCATACACTGAATTGAGACTACCCACCAAGTCCCTACTGACAATCTATGAGAATGGACAAGTATGGACACAGAAGGTGTTAACATTAATATGTGTGCCAGGCCTGATTCCTCCTTTCCTGTAGATGTTCTGGGGCATGAGGACCTGCCCAGTCTTCCTCATTTCACGATATATGCCTCCCTCTCCAGCCACATTCTTTTAAGCTCTAGTCAGGAAGAATAGAGGTTTCTGATCTGCCAGGTGTCCAAGTACTTTCATTTCCTGGGGGAATCCATCTTAAGTCTTCCTGTTATGAGATGTTTACAGAGCCTGCATGACTCTCCTCAAGTGGTTGTTTAAAAATTGTTTCTAATGAACTGTACAGAGGCAACCCCCCAAACAACAACAAGAACAACAACACCCAAAAAATATCAACCAAAACCAAAAAACCTGTTTGGCCATGGTTCTCAGTGCCTGGCAGAACCAAACACATGGTAAACAATTGTTAAGTGGTAAAAAATTTTTAAAAGAAGAACTATTTAGTTGTTAAATAATAAAGGATATGGTTTAACAGATTATAAAGTATAAAATAGATTATATGGCAATTCAATAAAAAAATAGAGAAAGACATCAAAATATTCACCACCATTTTATTTGGACTTTAGGACAAATTTTTCCCTTCTTTATACTTTTGTTAAGTCAGTGTCTTGTGTGTGCCTAGGCTGGCTTAGGATTTGTGATCCTCTTGTTTCAGTTTATGGAGTGTAGGGATTATAGCTGTAGTTCACCATACCTGGCTCTTTACATTTTTTTTATTACATTTCCTATAATAAACACAAATTACATTCATAACAAAATTATGTTTTGAAAGAATTATACCTTAACTCAATGACTATGTATTCTGAGTAATCAAACCTAAGACACTGACAAAGTTATGTACAGTGATGTCCCTAGCAATGTTACACAGAGTAGCAAAGGCATGTATGACAATTCGTATGTACAGAAGAGGCATTATAACTCACTCATGCTCTGAGATACAGGTAACAGTTTGAAAAATGGTGCAAGATGAATATGTTTTATAGGCGGTACACTCTTTAATCCCGGCACTTGAGGCAGACAGAGGCAGGAGATCTCATTTGAGTTCAAGTTTATTTAGTAAGTTCCAGACCAGTCAGGGCCTACACAATGAGCCCCTGTCTCAGGGGGGGAAAAAAAAAAAGCAAAAAGAGAAGTTTGGGTGGTAATGGAAGAGAGATGACTTAGTGGTTAAGAATGATTGTTGCCTTTGCAGATGACCTGGGTTTGATTCCCAGCACCCATGTGGCAGTTCAGAAGTATGTGAAACTCTACTTCCCAGGGATCTGAGCCTTACCAAGAGTACATGTGGTGCACAAATATACATGTAGGCAAAACACTCATGTGCGAAAAAAAAAAAGGAATGTTTAAGAAACACAAATACACTACAGTCATGTCCAGAAATATGCCAATTCAAAATTCAAGTGTATGATTTCAACCCTATGAGTTCTACTTTGTTACTTCTCCTGCTTGGCCAGGCCTCCTGAAACTTGCAGCCATGGCCAGGCTCTCTAGAGTCTCCAGTGGTGTGGAGCTAGGGAAAGTCTTCACTATACTTTGAGAGCTTGGCTCCAGACCCAAGTAAGTTCTTCCAGTCTTATGCTTTATGATTTTGGGCTGGTCTTAGCACAAATCCTCTTTTGATAGATTTTCAATCATTTCTTTTGTGTTTTTTATTTTCCCCCTAGAATGATTCAAATTTATGCTACTATTTTCTAGCAATGCTGGAGACAGAACCCAGGGCCCCACACATACCCGTCACGTACTCTACTGGTGATCCCCATTCAGTCTATTAGCAGTGTATTTTGAGAGAGCCATGTGGGCAGTTTACTGAGGTAGACCCAAGGACTGCAAATACACTGAATATACTGAATGCAAGGAAGGAATCCAGATAATCAAACATCATTTTACAGACTTAGCTAAGTAAAGTTTACCTGTTACAGTAAGTGATAACTAATTTTAACTAATATCATGTCCTTGTCAATGGGATTTGCTAATGCTTTGAGATAAATGATTATTAAGTCAGAACCACAGAGAAGTGAAATTTTTCCTCTGAAATGAAGCAGAAATTTCAAGAAATTTCAGAATAAGCACTGGCAAAATAAGTTTGTATTATATTTACATATAATACTGTTTGAGTTCAAGCTTACTTAGTGAGTTCCAGACTAGTCAGGGCTACACATCAAGACCTTGTCTCAGAAAAAAAGGAAAGAAAAGTGTGTGCATGTAGGTGTGTACACATCCTTTTAATGGCTGGACTCCTTTTAAAACCCAATTAATTTTCACTTAAATTTTCAATGACAATCATGTATAATAAGAGCAAGAGGACAAAGAATGTTAGTTGCTAGCTATGCCCTACTTCCTCCTTAACAAAATTCTAATTTTACGTAAGTGACATATCAGAGGCTTGCTGTCTCCAAGGTTCTTTAATTAAAACAGCCCATGCTTTGTTCACAAAAAGGGCAGTGAACATAGAATTAAACCACCAATAAAAGACAAAGGTGGAATAAAATTTAACAAAGCATGATCAAATACATTAGCACATTGTGACCTGTGAATTAATTTATCAAGACTATTTTCAGTTTATAAATAAAGAAACTACAAGTTGAGGTTAAACGATTCACATGAATTGAATGAACTCAAACCTTACCCCTTCTCTCAGACTTCCACTCTCTGCTCTTTAATAAATGCTATTTTTCTAGAAATGCAACTAATAATTTATTTTTTGAAAACCCCCAATGCAAAGATAAAATTGTTGCCAGGCATAGTGACACAGGCCTTCAATCCAAACACCAGGAAGGCAGAGGCAGGTGGATCTCTGGGAATTCAAGGCCAGCCTGGTCTTCTACGTAGCTAGCTTCAGGATAGTAAAGGCTACACAGAGTCCCTGTCTCAAAAACAATAAACAAACAAATAAAATCATACAGACTTACTCACTCAGATTAAATTAATAGGCTACATTTTAAGAACATGGGAATGTACAAATTTAATTTTAAAAACTTAGGAAAACTATGTTTAAAAAATAACTATTATATCCATGTTTAAATAGTAAGACACATCTGCCAGAATAATATCCTACCGAAGTGTGGGAAACTATATTTCTGAATTAAATTCCAGATCCTACTGGAGATGTTAAGGAGACACGAATTAAGAAGTAATAGTACCGTGCCAAGTTTGTAAGTTGTTACCTTGAGCATATTTCTTACTCTAATCTTGAAAGCTTAATAATATGTGTAAGGCTAAAAACAGCAAAGAAAGAAAAATGAAAATTAAAGTTAAGAATTGTTGCTACTGTTTTGCCAGCAATACAAGTAAAACATCCCAAATTTCATTTTAAATAAAACTAGTATATTTCTGTATACAATACTTGCTGTGATAGTTCACCTTTCTAACAAGCCTTAGTAGTATCTTTCCAGTGGCTACGGAATTACACGACTAAGTCATTACATCCCAAAGTTCACTCCATTCTTCATATGTTAAGAAAGAATACCTTTCTAACGGTCTTTTGTGGAATTCCTGGATTAAAACAGCTTCAGCTCTTTGCACAAAATAAAAGAGCAAGGAAATCAAATGATCTACAAGAGACAAAGAATGAGTCCCCCTGGACTGCACCATCCATCCTCAGGAGGCTCTGTCCAACGCTCAGGCGAGGAGGATGAGGCTTATCTTTTCCACAACTCAGAGAGGGTCTGCAGCAACGCGCAAAAGCAAATGCTACTGAGGACCGGAGAAGCCTTGGGTGTTCGACACTGACCTCTCATTGGGGTCGTGGATCCCTCCTTATTTGTCAGCTCACCTCAAAGATGACGATGAAAGCGACTGACTGACTGCTCTGTCACCTTCTGCTGCCCCAAGTAACAACAGCAACAGACCCACCCTTTTAAAGGGTTGGTTAGGTCCAGGGTTGATGGGTTTACATTTAGGTAACCTTGTTAGGGCACTGACGCTTCAATAAGCTGTCCTCCCTACCAAAATAATAGTAAGAGAGAAACACCTGATCTACAGTCACTCTGTAACCGTGGCCACGGCGCACCTGCGGTCGCGACGTGAGCTAAAACTACCTCCAGAAGGGTCCAACCTCCCGCTAGCTAGGTGACAGCAAGCCGCGCGCTTCTCGACTTCCGGGTACGCTTGAAGTCCCGCCCGCCACTCCGCTTCCGGATACGCGCCCCGCCCTCCGGTCCACGCGCAAACACTCGCGCGGCCCCCGCCCCTTCCGGGAAACCTGCTCCTGGGGAAACGAGCGGCCGCCCCGGTCCCCGGCACTGACTTACCTCGCAGTCGTTTCCGCGGCGCAGGTGAGGGAGGACCGGCAGGGGACGTCAGGCGCTGCGCCTCGCCGTGCCTGCCGGACCAGGATGGCCCTGGACCCTGACGGGGACCGGACGGAGCTCGGTGCTGAAGTGGCGCCCAGCCAGTCCCAGGTTCCCCACACTGCCTCCCGCCTCCCTTCCGCCGCGTGCAGCTCGCTCCTTCGCGGGTCCGCGCCGCCGCCGCCGCCGAACTCACGGGAGGTGAGCGGCACCGACACCCGCGCTCCAGAGACCGTTCCGGGGGCCGCCCGTCCGCCTCTAAGGTCTACTGGGGTGGTGCTAGGCTGCGACCGCCCCTGTCTCCGCCTCAGCTCACGCCCCGGGGCGGTGTGCACGGGCGAGCGCCAGCCTCCCTGCTGGGCATTGAGCTCTACTGAGCATGCCAGGTTTGCCACACGCCGGTTGTGGAGGCCTGCCTTTCCAGCTCGACGTCAGGGCGGAGACCTCTTGGCCCGCTAGAAAGCACTGTGTGCGACAGTGGCCTTTGGCAAGCTTTGCGGGTTCCGTGGTGACGCGGTGACAGAACCACTGGCAAATTCTCGTTTCGTCTGCCACAGCAGCCTGTCGAAGAAGAAATGCGATTAACTGGTAGCCCTCTGAAATGGTCATTGGAATCCCAAGCGAAAGATAAGTGTTGCAACAGGTGTCATTATGAAGGAAGGTGCACGATAGTACGCTGATCGCTTATTGCCAAAAGATAAATATGTCAAGAGAGGGAGAGGATCACAAAAGACACGATAAAGGAGTCTTATTAAGCCGTACACACGACCACCACTTTAAGAAAATTCACAGCCATTTTACCAGATACCTCACCATGCAAATAAGCATTCAAAAGATGCTCGATGTTATAGGACATAGGGGGACTCAACTTTGATGTAAAGTACACATAAAATGCTCCCAAATCCCAAACATTCACAGATGTTAATGAAACCGTACAATAACGGAAAAATCACGTATATTCCTGCAAGAATGTAAAACCTTTATGGTTACTGTATGATTTAGCAGTTTCACATACAGGTATGCACCCAAATGAACATACATCTAGTATATAAACACATGTACTTAAGTTGGGTTTTTTGTTTGTTTGTTTTGAGATCTTTCAGGGGTGGATTGGGTATGTGTGAGGAGGCCAGGAGCCCACCTCCAGGCAGCTCTTTCTTATAATGCATCTTTTTCTTTTCCATACAAGGTCTTACTTTTACCTTTAGCTTGTGGAATGACTAAGCTATCTGGCCAGGCAAGAGCACCAGGGGTGTCACCAGTTTTTTTTTTTGTTGTTGTTTGTTTGTTTTGTTTTTTGTTTTTTTCCCCTATTTTACAGGTTGTGGGGATTGAACTCAGATCCATATGTTGCCATGGAAAGTACTTTGCTGAAGGAACCATGAGCTGTCTTCCCCAGGTCTCTGTATATTTTTTCTTTAAGTTTTTTTGTTTATTTTTGAGTGTGTGTGTATATATATATATACTAGAGTGCAGATTCTCCCAGAGGCCACAGAAAGGCATCAGGTCCACTGAAAGTTAGTTTCAGGTGAGCTGCCTGGTGTTGGTCTGGGAACCAAACTTGGGTCTCTGTAAGAGCAGGATGTGCTTTTAACAGCTCCTGTATCTGAAAAATTTAAAGGTTTATTTTATATACATGAGTGTTTTGATTGCACGTTTGTGTACCACTTGCATGTCTGGTGCCCATGGAGGTCAGAAGAGGGCATGGGACGTCCTGGAATTAGAGTTATAGATAGTTGTGAGTCACCATGTGAGTGCTGAGACCCAGGTCCTCTGCAAGAACAACCACTGAGCCATCGCTCCCATTACTGTATTTGAACTTTTGCAGCAGCTTTTCCTAATTGCCAAAACATGAAAGCAAATACGTTACCTTTTAATAGGTCTAGTAAGTCTACAACAATGGACTATTACTTGGAACTAAAATGAATTATAGAATTAAAAATAGAATTTGATGTGTTTTTGTGTTTTCTAAGAAAAAAATCAATCTTAAAAAACTGTTACAATGTATGATTTCAAAGATGACATACTCAATGAGAGAAAGTTATGAAGGCTCTACAAAGGCCAGTGGTTGCCATGAGTTTGCAGGGAAGGGGGATATATAAGTAAAGCATAGGGGACTTTGTTTTTGTTTTTACAACCTGAAACTATTGGATCTGACTATACTCCCATGGATACCTGTTATGGCATGTCTGGTCTGGGTACTCAAGAGAAGCAGATCCAAAAAGATAGAAAGGAAGATAGAAAGATAGGAGTAGTTTTTTTGGGGGGGGGGAACCTGACTGAAATTATAGAGACTGAAAAGTTTTGTATGGGTCTGTAAACTGAGCTTCAGACCTCAGGATAAGGAAGCTAATAATGTGCTTTTACAATGTATGGCTAATTTTTATTGCTGTTAACACCTTACTAGGTATAACATAAATTACAAGTTAACTTGAGAGAGAAAGAAAGAGAGAGAGAGAAGAGAGAGAAAAGAACATTTTCCCATGCATGTGTTGTCTTTTATGCTTCATGCACCTTCATTGTTTTAAGTCACCATCTAAATCACATGTTGCAAGGACAACGGTATTCTATAGTAGCACTTTTATAACTGCTACAAAGAATGTGAAATTTTTGTTTTAAAGTCTGTATGTGAGTATGTTCTTCTGTACAAATATTAGAAAAGAAGTCCTAAAACTATTGTTCAGAGATGAGTAATGCCTACCCAATATCTGGGTTAGCATGTTTTTTTTTTTTTCTTCCCGTGCAAGTTGAGACTTACTGGCACCTTGAATGCCAAATAATTTTGTATTTCATTATGGATATTTTGGCAGTCATGCTATGCAAGGCTATATGCTAGTCAGTATCTATGAGGAATGTTGTTAGTTTTGTTTTATCCAGATACCAACATGGTGAGGGTCAGGCCACAAGTTACATTATGCAAATAGGCAGTCTGATTTTGGTTCCATATGTATATTAAGTAGCCTAAAGACTTTTTTTTTTTTGTTCTCAGTGTCTTTGGCGTGCTGCTTAGACTCTGAAATCAGACTCTGAAATGATTCCAGGTATCTATATAAACCTTATAGTACTGCCTTCCTCTATTTATTTTTCTTCCTCCTGGTGGTCTATCCAGTACTTTCTGCCTCTAGGGGACTTGTGTCTCCAGTCTGCTGCAGAAAGCTGGGGCTTTTGTTGCCTGTTGCCACTTGTTTCCACAAGTGTATCCTGCCTGGAGCCAAGATGGGAAGAAAGGGCAAGAGAAGGAGGAAGATTTGGTTCAGACTGTTATCAATTGAAAAGTTTATGTCTTCAAGGTTTCTGTTTTTGTTGGCTGCATTTGTTGTTACTACAGAATTTCTGTAAAACCAAACAAAACTTCTTATTTAGATACTTTAATTGATGTATTATGGTTACTGCTATGAAGAGATGTCATAACAATGACAACTCTTGTAAGGAAATGTTTAACTGGGGCTGACTTACAGATCAGGAGTTTAATCCCTTATTGTCACGGTGGGAAGTATGGCAGTACACAGGCAGATGTGGTACTGGGAGGTGGCTGAGAATTCTACATCTGGATTAGCAGATAGCAGAAAGAGAGAGAGAGTGGGCCTGGATTGAGTTTCTGAAACATCAAAGCTCACCCCCCAGTGACATATTTCCTCCAACAATGCCACATCTACTTAAACAAGTCCACACTTCCTAATAGTACCACTCTCTCTGGGCCTGTGGGGGCCATTTTTATTCAAACCACAACTGGTAATTGAAAAATAATTCAAGGAACAAATGATTAATTTTCTTATTTTTTGTGGGGGTGGGCGGGAAGCCATGGACCTAGCCATGTATACTCTTTGGTTGGTGGTTTAGTCCTTGGAAGCTCTGAGGGGTCTGTTTAGAGTTTCAGTTTTCAAACCTAGTGATTCTCTTGAGGTACTTAGTATTCTGTAGTCTTTTTTTTTTTTAAGTTTAACTATTTCTTTACTATTTTATTTTAACTTTTTTTGTTTTTTTTTTTTAAATTTATATATTTATTTTAATTTATTTACATTTCAAGTGTTATCCCCTTACCCGGTTTCGGTTTCCCCCCTTCCTGGAAATCCCCTATCCCCAAATAGAGAGAGCTAGCCTCCCAGGAGTGCCGAAAAGCCTGTGAGTGCAGGTAAAACCACACCACTGCTGCTCAGAGGGACACTCTTGGAACCCTCAGGACACAAGAACCGAGGAGTGGCCTGGGACAGGAGCCTTTAGGTTTCTGTCTGGCCTGGAGCTGTTCCTGTTCCACAAGGCTCCATACCCAAATTCCTCCCAGAGAGAACTGGTCTCCCAGGAGTACTAACACAGAGGCTTGCAGGAGGGACAAGTTACAGTCAGGCAGCAAGACCATCTAATACTAGATGGTGAAAGGCAAGAGCAAGAACATAAGCATCAGAAACCAGTTCTTCCACCACAGCGAGTCCTGGATACCCTAACACACTAGAAAAACAAGACTCTGATTTAAAGTCACATCTCATGATGATGATAGAGGACTTTAAGAAGGACATAGATAACTCCCTTATAGAAATACAGGAGAACACAGCTAAACAGGTAGAAGCCCTTAAAGAGGAAACACAACAATCCTAAAGAATTACAGGAAAGGGGTTAGCGAGATGGCTCAGCTGGTAAGAGGACTGACTGCTCTTCCAAAGGTCCTGAGTTTGGATTCCAGCAACCACATGGTGGCTCACAACCACCTGTAATGAGATCTGACGCCCTCTTCTGGTGTGTCTGAAGACAGCTACAGTGAATTACGCCAGAGCGAGCAGGGCTAGAGCTGAATTCAATTCCCAGCAGCCACACATATGATAGCTCATGGCCATCTCTACAGCTACAGTGTATTCATACACATAAAATAAATAAAAATAAATCTTTAAAAAAAAATACAGGAAAACACAACCAACCAAACAGGTGAAGGAATTGAACAAAACCATCCAGGATCTAAAAATGGAAATAGAAACAATAAAGAAATCACAAAGGGATACAACCCTGGAGATACAAAACCTAGGAAAGAGATCAGGAGTCATAAGATGCAAGCATCACCAACAGAATACAAGAGGTAGAAGAGAGAATCTCAGGGGCAGAAGACAACTTAGAAAACATTGACACAACAGTCAAAGAAAATGCAAAAACCAAAAAGCTCCTAACCTAAAACATCCAGGAAATCCAGGACACAATGAGAAGACCAAACCTAAGGATAATAGGGATAGAAGAGAGTGAAGACTTCCAACTTTAAGGGCCAGTAAATATCTTTAACAGAATTATAGAAGAAAGCTTCCCTAACCTAAAGAAAGAGATGCACATAAACATACAAGAAGCCTACAGAACTCCAAATAGACTGGACCAGAAAAGAAATTCCTCCTGTCACATAATAGTCAAAATACCAAATGCACAAAACAAAAAATTTTAAAAGCAGCAAAGGAAAAAGGTCAAGTAACATATAAAGGCAGATCTATCAGAATTACACCAGACTTCTCACCAGAGACTATAAAAGCCAGAAGATCCTGGGCAGATGTCATAAGAGAACATATATGCCAGCCCAGGCTACTAGACCCAGCAAAACAAGTCAATTACCATAGATGGAGAAACTATGATTAATTCTTAATCCAGCTAATTCAGGGTTATTTATAGAAAGAAAAAGAGTGGACTCTCCAACTTACTCTTTTAGAATGTTCTTCATATGAAAACTAGACAAGGATGAAAAGCAAAATCACAGGCTTACTCAGCAACATCAATATAAAACTTTTTTTTCTCATCAAAGTGAACATTTTTTTATTGTTCTCTCTTATAAATCATCCGGATCATAGCCTCCCATCCCTCCACACCTTTACAAACATACACATCTCTCTCCCCTATATTTACCACTCCTCCATTTTACTTCAGAAAAGAGCAAGCCTCCAAAACATATCAACACAACACTATATAACAAGATGCAGTAAGACTAGGAACAAACTCATATCAAGGCTGGATGAGGTAACCCAGCAGGAGTTAAAGGGTCCACAGAGCAGACAAAAGAGCCAGGGACACCTCCTCCCCCAACTCCATTGTTAGCAGTTCCATAAAAACCCTAAGATAAACAACCATAATATGTTGCAAAAGACCTAATGTAGGCTCTGTGATTGCCACTTCAATCTCTGTGAGTCTCTATGAATCATGCTTAGTTGCTTCTGCGGGCCACATTTTCTTGGTGTCCTCAAACCCTCTGGCTCCTACAGTCTCCACCCCACCACATATACACTCTACCACACCACATACACACTTCTGTGGGCTTCCCTGAGCTCACAGGGAAAAAGTTGGGCTGTGGATCTCTCCATCTGCACCCATCAGCTGCTGGGGAAGCGTCTCTAATGGCAGTTAGGCTAGGCATCAATCTATGAATTTAGCAGAATATCACTAGGAATCATTTCATTGACTTTTTTTTAATGTCAACTGTCTAATAAAAGCTCTGGGAGAATTGAGAGAGACTAGCTGTAACTTGGATTCTGTTCCAAGGGTAACTGAATCAGTGTGGTTTACCATGGTACCAGGCACTTAGGGGGAAAAACAAGCTCTGCCAATGTTTTTGCAAGGAATTTATACATTTGATTGAACAAATCAACAAAACCAAGTTTTTACTGTCTTTTTGACTGCAATGCTAACTTACTACTTGAGCTGGGTATCTACAGCCATGCCTTTTGATCATCCTCCCATTAAGTATTTCTCTGAGAAACATACTTCTCAGTTGGTGGCTAAAACACATCCATGTAATCTTCCCTGGCACAGCTTAGGTTAGTACTTAATTGGACTGTTCAGAGAATGTGTGAGAAAAAATGGAAAACACCTAGAGTTTGTAGCATGCACTGTCTGTCCAATCCAGTCTTTTATCCTCTTCCCCTTTCCATTGCTAGTAGCTTTTCTCTGCTCTCTTGAAGCAGTATAGGTAAATTGAGCTCTCCATTTCAGAGACTATTCCCCATGATACTGGATTCCTTAACTGTTGACATTTTGGATTAGGTGATTCTCAGTGGTCTGAGTTGTTATGGGGTAGGTGAAGGGCTGTCTTATATGTTGTTTAACTGTTTCTGACCTCTAGTCTCTAGATACAGTAGAAGCCTTTTCTATCCAAAGTTATGACCATCAAAAATGTTTGGAGACATTTTCAAATTTCCCTGGGGGAAATGGGCAACAAAAGAAACTCTAGTGAGAACCACTGCCTGGAGGATAGTTTAGTTGGAGAAAGAAAGAGAAGACAAAAGGAAAGTGATACTAATTTCACTGCTTGCAGCATTAAGTTGGATGTCTTGTCTGTCACAGGGCCCTTGCAGTTGGTGTTAGCATTACCTTATCAAGCCATGTGTATAGCAGTGTTTGGGTAAGGCGTGGGTTACATATCTAGGTTCACATAGCCTCATACTAAGCAAGCATCAGGATTGACAAAGTATGACTTACACAGTACTCTATCCTGGCCACGTTGAGTCACAGCTGCTCAGGCCTCAATAGTAAACTTCCTGATGGACAAGGTTGATCCATATTCAGGTTGTTTCAGAACATCCTATTGCTTGGATAATTGCATGTGAGGGATGTAGGAATGAGAAGGGGGCTGAGGTGGCAATATGAGGGTGAAAGGCATATTGCTGGGTTCATTTCTGAAGACAAATCACTTAGCTTTTCTGTGCCTCCCCCCTTACCCCCATGCTAAGGGTGGAATCTAGAACCTTTCATATGGCTAATCAAACACTGTCAAATGAGATGTGGACAGGACTTACTATGTGGTTGTTTCATGCGTTTAGGTGTACAAAACACCTTTGTTGTGGATAGTGTTTCTGAAAATATTATTGGGCATTTATATATTATTGAACATTTATACATACACATACACATATGTATACATATATACATGTATATACATATACATATATGTATACATATATATGTACATATACATATACATACATATGTATATGTATATACATGTATATATATATATACATGTAGAGAGAGAGAGAGAGAGAGAGAGGAGTACAGTCTTCAGAGAAGCCTTATTTGAGGACCTTTTCATTGAGCATTTCCTAGGAAAAGCAGTAGACTGGGGAAAGTACTCCAGGCTTAGAAAACATCATGTTTCACTAACTGTAACAAAAGCTGACACCACAACATAAGCACTGCTTTTAGTGCTTTATGCACATACTAATGAGTTAGTCTTACTCCTACTCCTAGCCTTCTTTTGTAGCAATAAAAATACATTCTTGTCAAATAAATAAATGAATGAGCCTAGCCTCCACACTTCTCAGGCTTTTAGCCTTGCTATGTGATTTCTTCGTCACATGTTCTCACCATCTCACATGTAACATCTTACATGTAACACCATCTACCTTGAAACGTTTACTGGAAAGTAAACACATGGAGCTATCCACTATTGGACTTTAAGCCTGCCAAACTATGAACTAAAAAGAAAAGCCAACTTTATAAAGAACTCAGCTACATATTTTTATTATAATAATAAAGAGATTAAGGCAGAGACTACAAATATTTGACTGTACTAGCAAAATATTTTTTATATTTATTTCTTATATTTGTTTCCTTCTATTCAGTCTTTTTTAACATTTAAAAACATATTTTAATTAAATAGAATTGAATCACATTCTCGTTTCCCTTTTGTACCACTGCTCCTCCCAGAGGCACCCCTTTCAATACCTACAATATCTTTTTT
>NW_022196913.1:38334012-38334799 GCF_008632895.1 Mastomys coucha | reverse complement strand
AATCTGACTGGAGCCTGTTCTTCCTGTGATCCTGGTTGTGTCAGAACTCCTCAGAGTCAAGCTGTTTCAGTGATCCTGTGATTCTGGGATCCTGGTATCCTGGGCTTGTTAGATCATCTGGGAGTGGGGCTTTCTCTGGGTGTTGTGGGACTGGCTGCAGAGCTTGCACCCAAGGTCTGCTCTGGACCCCAGCCCAGACAGACTGGAAGGAACCTGAGTTACTGGGCTGGTGGAGTTCCTGTGTGCCTGGTCCCGCTGGTCCCAGTTACTCCCAGTGTTAGGACAGATGTTGGTTTCTGCTCACCTCTGATCCTGGGTGTGTCAGAGCGCCTGGGAGTGGAGCTCCCTCTGGGTGTTGTGGGACTGGCTGCAGAGCTTGCACCCAAGGTCTGCTCTGGACCCCAGCCCAGACTCTATTCAGTTTTTAATGCTCTGTGACTAGTGTTCACATTGCTGGGAAAGACAATCTAACATGTCGCCTGGGCATCTGGAGTTCTTGCTGTTGGTTCCCTTTTCTCATTGCTGTGACAAAATAGACAAAAGCAAGTTAGGGTGTCGTGCTGCTGCTGGGAGGAAGCTCGGCCACCTTGCTGGCCGAAAGCAGGCCGGACCCCCGGTTGCTGGTCTGGCTTCTCCAGGCGTGGGCGAGGGCAAGGATGAGGCAGCAGTCCAGCCGCGTCCATCCAAGGCAGAACGTTAGGTTCCTGGAGCAAAGAACGTAGGTACATCCAGTTCTCATTATGCATCAGAAAAATGAAAAAACAGAAGAAAATTCTATGGAAGAAAG
>NW_022196913.1:38327245-38332701 GCF_008632895.1 Mastomys coucha | reverse complement strand
GGTCTCTCAAGCAGAGCATTCTTAGTTCTAAACTGCTGGACCACCCTTACTGTAAAAGTCCACTGGATACTCCCTTGGTATGCAGTGAACTCAAAGTAGAAAACCAAATGGCAAGTGGCAAGAGCAACCAGACAGAGTCTCCAGTGGATGATGAGCAGCTCTCAACCTGCCTTTCTGGATTCCTAGATGAAGTTATGAAAAAGTATGGAAGTCTGGTCCCACTCAGTGAAAAAGATGTCCTTGGGAGGTTAAAAGATGTTTTTAATGAAGACTTTTCTAATAGAAAACTATTTATCAATAGGGAAATAACAAACTACCGGGCCAGACATCAAAAGTGTAACTTCCGAATCTTCTACAATAAGTACATGCTGGATATGGATGATCTGGCCTATAGTGTGAGGTTCCATACAGTTAGATACCACACCATGGTCTGGGCTGGGGTCCGGGCTGTCAGGGGCTTCAGCCTGGAAGAACTTAGAGTGGCTTGTATTCACAAGAAAATGGCTCATACCATCAGCATCTCTGTGGACTCAAGAAAGTGAAACAAATCCACTGAATCACTACAGGCCAATGTGCAGCGCCTGAGGGAAGGAGTATCACTCCAAGCTCATACTTTTCCCCAGGAAGCCTTCTGCTCCAAAGAAGGGAGACAGTTCTGCTGAAGAACTTAAATTGGCCACCCAGCTAACAGGACCTGTGATGCCCATCTGGAATGTGTTCAAAAAGGAAAAGGCCAGTGTTGTCACAGAAGAGAAGAACTTCCAGGCCTTTGCCAGTCTTCACATGGTCCGTGCCAATGCCTGGCTCTTTGGAGTCCAAGCAAAAATGGCAAAGGAGGCTGCAGAGCAAGACGTTGAAAAGAAAAAGTAATGTGTGGTTATAGTGTTGCAGTGAATTTTCTATAAAGAAAAAAAGAAGGAAGGGGTTATTTTGGCTTAGAATTTGATAAGATCTAATCCACTGTGGCAGGGAAGGCATAGTGGCAATGATATGGGTGGCTGGTCTCTGAATCTGTAGTGCTAGTACTAGAGGTGAATGCAAGTGTTCAACTTTCTCCCTTTTCTCTTTGTATTCAGTCTGAGAACATAGACTACGGGGTGGTGCTGCTTACACTCAAGGGGACTCTTTTACTCTTCAGTTAAACCTCTAGAAACACCTTCACAGGTAGGGCTAGAGGTGTCAAGTTGACAATATGCACCTCTAGTCAATTGATACCCATACACATCATTTTCAGCCACAAATTTCTACCCTTAAAGGCTTCTCTACAGAGAGGGTGGCCAAAATTAGGTTTGTTTAAGGCCCAGGTTGATGGTTGGGCAGGCTTTCTAGAGATCTTTATTCCATGTAGCACGTGGGTATGTGCTTAGGGCTTTTTCTTCCTTTCTCTCCAGAATTCTCCCAAAATGAAGGAAATTTATACTTGCTTTTAGAGTAAATATTAAGGTACATGGGGGAGCTGACAGGCTATACACTGGTAGCTGGCATTTGCAAAATTTATAGACAACTCTGTACTTTTTAGTAGCTAACTCTCTGTGTTGAACATTATTGCTCAAAATACCAAGGGGCATGTTGTGACTGGCTTTTCTTTTCCAAAGTCTGTGACCTCTGGGCCCACCATGCCACTATTGCTTTTCTTTATTAGATGCAGCCTCAGAAGCCAGAGTCATCGCTTACATACCACAGAAGTGTGGCATTTCTGGACTGGCCTGAGTCCCATGCTGAACCTGCAGCTCCCTCTGTGTATGTGAGAAGTGGTCAGAAATTACCCCCTATGAGTTAATAACACTCTAAATGTTCTTGAGAGAAAATCAAATACCAGTTTATTAAAAAGGAACCCCTTCTCAGTGCAAGGACAAAATGGACAGAATATAATTTTTTCTGTAATTTTATACCTAGAGGGTTTCTGATTTCTTATTGTGTCAAGTTCAAATCGTGGTGGAAAAGTAGAAGAGGAAGTTTCTTGTAAAAGCCTGATGTTACTCATTTCTTCACTATCAGTTCTTAGAACTCCTAACCAGTTTCATCCTCTGAGTAGAACAGATGTTCCACCTGGATTAATGCCTTTTTTCTCACCTGTGTTTCCCATCCTTAAGTTGTACTTTGTGAGATACTGGACTTGGAATTTCTCATCATTGTTTAGGTGGTCATTTGTCATACCATAGGAAACTCTGTGCAAAAGATTTGCCTTTGACTCCATCCAAAATGATTCAGTTAGTCAGCTCTCAAAGCACTTTGAAGACACTATCAGGTAGTTATTAAAAATTTTTCTGCAGTGAGACATAGATTTTGATTACTTTGAGGGCAATATATCTTATTTCCAGTTTTGGCTTCATTTCTCTGATAAGAGTTAGTTCTCAATAAGTATTTGTTTACCAGCAAGGGCCCAGTTGTGGTTGATTTCTCAGGGCTACCAGAAAGATTGAATGCCAGGACATGTAGCTGCAAAAGGGAAACACGTGGCCTAAATGTGCAGAAGCCTGAGGAAGTAAAAGTTATTCTACAGGGAGCTGGGACCGGTAGCCCTGCTGTGTCCCCTCTGCCCTATGGTTAGTGAACCCAAGTTCATCAACTTCAGACTGCCACCAGAGGGCAGCAAATGCACAGCCCTAAGTATTTAGGAACAAGTTAGTCACACCTATTTTACTCTGGGAAGCTCCTTTGTAGTCTCAGGCACATCAGGGACCAAGTGACCTTTCATTATCAGATCAATGACACAAGTGAGGTATTTGGAATTCAGTTCTTGTTATTTCCAGAGGTTTTCAAGTCTTATTCGGAAAGTAACCACTAATGTCTAGACTGTTTAAGAGTTAAGAAAAAAAAGTGTGAGTGTGTATGTGTGTGTGTGGGTACACGCGTGCCTGTGCAGGCCTGAGATATTGATCTCCTGGAGCAGAAGTTATAGGTGGTTGTGAGCTGCCCATTGTGGGTGCTAGGAAACAAACTCAGGTCTCCCTTAAGAACAGTACTGATTCCTAACTGCTGAGCCATCTTTCTAGCTCCTATGCCTAGATCTTCCTCCCTTCCTTCCATATTTTTTCAGTTCAGAATTTAATTGTAAGTGTCTATCAATAACAGTAATTTAAATACAGAAAGAGTACACCACAAGCATTTTCTACACTTTTCTTCTGTGGTAATTATGAAACAAACCCAGTCAAAACACGAGATTTCAAGCTTTCCCTCCTAAGAACTATCTAGCCAAAAGGACCATTTCTAACAGAAGCTTGCACCACCTTGTTTGAGATGGGGTAATTGTGAAAGTAATTTTTTTTTCAAAGATTATATTTATATGAGTACACTGTAGCTGTCTTCAGACAAACCAGAAGAGGGCATCAGATCCTATTACAGATGGTTGTGAGCCACCATGTGGTTGCTGGGACTTGAACTCAGGACCTCTGGAAGAATAGTCAGTGCTCTTAACCTCTGAGCCATCTCACCAGGCCCTGTGAAAAGTATTTTTAAGTGCTCATTAGAGGCCCTTTTAATACATCATCTAATGCTAGCTTCTTGTGATGTCTCCTTTTAGACCATGTTAGGATTCTGGGTAAGGTAGCTGGTATCCGGCTAAGGGGAGGCAGGAGCTGATTGGGGAGGCTCCCATATGCCTCCTGATGGTCACTACATATGCATTTGTGGAAAGAATTTCAGGGTAAATGGCTATCATGGTGAGAAGTTAGCATCCTAACCCAATAACTGCTGTAACTGGGGTGCCTGGAGACGTTTCTGTTTGTACCTTACGAATGAAGGTCTCCAGTATCTCTGAGATTACTTCCAGCCACAGCCTGCATCACAGCCATCTTTGGATTGGAAGGCCTTGGCCTAAAGTTCTAGAGGGTAAATCACCTGCAAGATTCACAAGAGAAGAGGCAGACAGAGATAGCTATGGGAGGACTGCTGTGCCCCCGGTGCTAACAAAAAAGCTGAGCCTGGGGCTGGCTCAGCAACTGAATTCCAGTTTAGAGGGTGACTTTGGTTGTGGATATGGTCAATTACCCCAGTGAAGTAGAAGATTGTTTTGTGTTGAATAAACTTTAAAAAAAAAAAGTCACACTTCATTTTCTTTTCAATAGTCACATATTGAATTTTGATGGGTGTGTGATAGTTTTGTTGTGAAATGCCTCCACAGGCTCAAACATCTGAATATTTGTTCCCCAGTTAGTGCTACTGTTTGGGACTTTATGGAATCTGTAGTAGGTGTGGGGGAGGAGTACGTCACTGGGGTGGGCTATGAGGGTTTATAGTCTTCCCTGCTTTTTGCTTGCTATCTTTTGCATCCTGCATGTGGATGTGATCAGTCATCTCCTTTGGGTATACCATGCCTTCTGTACCATTATGGACTCATTTTCTCTCTCTGGAACAATAAGATAAAATAAATTCTTTCTTTTTAAAGTTACTTTTGGTCAGCATGGTATTTTATCGCAGAACAAAATATAACCAACACAGTGGGTTTAAAGATATTATTTATTATTATTATTATTATTATTATTATTATTATTATTATTATTTTTAAAAAGAGTTGCTAAGCAACCTAACTGAGATCACAGGGCAAGTGGCAGGATTATATATGATAAGGTAAAACTATAAGTCTCAGGGAGGCTTCAGATCAGGGTACCCTACCCAGGACTAGAGAGTAAATTTTTCATTTGACTATATGGGAGCCAAATTAATAGAGAGATAGAACTGGAATTTAAAATGAGGACATCTAAAGGAAGACAAGAATGGAGGAAAAAGAAATAGTAAAACCAGGTAAACGGAAAATGTAAAATACTTTGGAAGAAAAAATCCTAATATGTCTGGATCACAAAGTAAAGAAATGGAGCAGAATATCAGCCAAGACGGGCAAACTTAATTTCAAAATTAAATTCAGCTGTTTATGGTTTATGAGTTTTATAATTTACATCCAAACCACTAATCTATCACTACAGACACAGGAGGAATGTGCTACGATGTAGTGTCATGGAAGCTACGCGTCCATCATAATAGGAATTCTTCTGCTCCACGGTAATTTTATGGGGCCATCATCTATATGTGGGCAATTATAAAAGAAATGTTGCTATACCTGGCATATCTATATTTGTATGATTTACTCTTTTCCATATTTTCCCTTTCCTGCCTTTTGCCCCACTATTGTATATTATGTGCCTTCAGTTTATCTTATTTATTCCCTCCTGTCTTAGAGTTTTACTGCTGCAAATAGACATCATGACCAAGGCAACTCTTATAAGGATAATATTTAATTGGGGCTGGCTTACCTCAGGGAGATGGTGCAGGGGGAGAACTGAGAGTTCTACATCTTTATCTGAAACAGGAGGAGACTGGCTTCCCATGCTGGAAGTGACATACCTACTCCAACAAGGCCACACCTCCAAATAGTGCCACTTCCTTTATTTCTTTTGTTTTTGGTGTTTTTGTTTTGTTTTGTTTTGTTTTGTTTTGTTTTTTTTTCTTTTTTTTTTTTT
>NW_022196913.1:38208075-38327172 GCF_008632895.1 Mastomys coucha | reverse complement strand
CGAACTCAGAAATCCGCCTGCCTCCGCCTCCCAAGTGCTGGGATTAAAGGCATGCGCCACCACTGCCCGGCTTGTTTTGTTTTTTGAAACAGGGTTTCTCTGTGTAGCCCTTGCTGTCCTGGAACTCACTCTGTAGACCAGGCAGGCCTCAAACTCAGAAACCCACCTGCCTCTGCCTCCCAAGTGCTGGGATTAAAGGTGTGTGCCACCACTGCCTGGCTTAATAGTGCCACTTCCTGGGCCAAACATATGCAACCATCACACCTCCCTCTCTCCTCTCTTTTTTCCTTTTTCTCCTGCCTCTCTCCTTCTCTCCCTCTTTTTTTCTCTCTTTCTGTCTTTGCTATTTGTGACAGGGTTTCATGTAGCATAGGCTGGCCCTGAAATTACTATGTAGCAGAAGCTGACCTTGAACTCCTGGTCCTTCTGCTTCCCAAATACTAGATTCACAGATACAAGCCAAGAGACTTGTCAGTTTTCCTCCATTCTTACTTTCTTCTGGGAAATTGGACTTTTTGTTTGTTTGTTTGTTTGTTTTTCGAGACAGGGTTTCTCTGTATAGCCCTGGCTGTCCTGGAACTCACTCTGTAGACCAGGCTGTCCTGGAACTCAGAAATCCACCTGCCAGCAGGGCGGTGTTGGTGCACGCCTTTAATCCCAGCACTTGGGAGGCAGAGGCAGGTGGATTTCTGAGTTCGAGGCCAGCCTGGTCTACCAAGTGAGTTCCAGGACAGCTAAGGCTACACAGAGAAACTCTGTCTCAAAAAATACCCCCACCTCCCCCCAAAAAAAGAAAAAGAAAAAGAAATCCACCTGCCTCTGCCTCCCAAGTGCTGGGATTAAAGGCATGCACCACCACTGCCTGGCTGCAATTGGATTTTTTTTTTTAAATTCTATTTTTCCCCTCTACTAAGTTGGCCGTTGGCTCCTATTTTAGATAACTCTTGTAACCTGAAAATGTACATGACACTTGAAGTGGTTGTTTTTATTTTAGATTATGCCATTTTACACATTGTTTCCTGAGTATTACCATTGCATTCCCCTGCCTCAGGGGAATTCACACTGTGAATTGGACCATATTATAATAATTTCATACTAATTATTTACCTAGGGTTAACACATTTCCCACTGCCTTTGTTCCCCCACGTCCACTGCATTTCAGCTCTTCCTTCATTTCTTATATTATTGCACTTCTAAAAGACATATAATCTTAAGAAATTTCTGTAGTAACATACATTCATTGAAAACCGTCTTGCTTTAATCTGTTAAATGTCTTAACTTTTCTCTTAGGGTCTAGATCTGGTTATTCATTTTTCCTGTGTGCTGGATGGTTTCACTGTGCTGTGCCTAATAGTAGTTTTTATTTGTGCTGCTTGATCCATGTGGTATTTATTAAACCTGCTAACCAATTAATGTTATAAATTAATGTCGGGCTGACGAGATGGTTTAGTGGTTAAGAGCACTGACTGCTCTTCCGAAGGTCCTGAGTTCAAATCCCAGCAACCACATGGTGGCTCACAACCATCTGTAATGGGATCTGACGCCCTCTTCTATAAATTAATGTCTTTTTCCCCCCTCAATCTTTGTCTTTTTTATTTATTTTCTTACTTAGTCAGATCTTTGTTGGGGGAAGGGTGGTGATGGTGGTGGTGGTGGTGTATTTGCTTCTGTGGAAGCCAAAGGTTAATTGTTGGGATGCCTTCCTCAGTAACTTATTTTTTAAGATATGCTCTATCACTGAACTTGGAGCATGACCTTTTGGTTGGAAGAGCTGGCCAGTAAAGCCTGGGATCTGTCTGCATCCACCTTCTAGCACCGGGGTTACAAGCACATACTCAGCTTTCTCTGTGGTTGCTCAGGACCCAAACTCAGATTCGCATGCTTGCACAGTAACCACTTTAACCACAAAGTCCTCTATCTATCTAGCACCTGTCCAGATCTTTTTAGCTCATTAATTCTCTCATCTGTGTGCCTACTAGTTTACTTAGCCAGTGTTTAATTTCAACCTTTATGTATTTCAGTTCTAAAAGATGTATAACTTTGGAATTTGCTTACTTTAGAATGTGTGTAAACACTTTGTATGTGTTTATTTATGTGATATGTCTCATATTGCCACTATGTGAAACTCATGAGTGATTAAGTTTTATTTGGTGTTTTGTGTTTAGTCAAAGTCACGTTTTGCTTCCTTGTGTGCTTGGTGATCTTTGAAGGTTTATAGGAAGCTCATCTTAGCTCTAGAAAATGCCAGTAGTTAGGGAATGATATTTTCCTTTAGAAAGAATTTATGATTTTTTTCCTATACCAAAGATTGATCTCTTTGATTCATTTGTGGCCACTTCTTTTAGCATTCTTCTGACATTGTAGATATGAGTGCCTTATGTTCAAGCCAAGACTCTGTGGTATAGGTCAGTTTTGTTTTGTTTTTTTTTTTCTCATTCAAAACTAAGACAGAGATAGCCTGTTTGCTATCAAAGGCAGATTTTTCTACCTTTTCACAAGCATGGGCCCTTTATTAATGGCCTCTTTTGGTTTTTATTTGTATATGAATACATTTTTCTTTTGTTAAGATAAGATCTCCCTAATGTAACCCAGGCTTGTTAGAACCTACTTTGGACAAGAGGCTCCCTTGGAACTAACACAGCAGTTCCTCCTGTCTCTACACCTAAGTGCTGGAATTATAGGGGTGTTACCAACTTCTTAACCAGGATTGATTATCTACTCACATCACACACACGCCTGTAGTGTAGTTGGACTCTATTTGTACAGTTGCTGCTGTAAACATGAGGCCAAGGCAGCCCGAGGTGCCACACTTGCCTATCACTCTGCTGTGACTAGTTTTGCTGTTGAACTGTAAGCTTGGGGATATGCTTCTTACTTCCCTACTTTCTCATTTTAGTAATGCATTTAGATGAGTGTTCGTAGTGTCTATCTGATAGAAGCTTTGCTTCCATAGAGAGTATTGTGGAATAACTTGTCTGCTAAAGAGTAGGAGGGGAAATCAATCTTAGCAAAGTTTAATCTCAGCCAGATACCCAGTGTGGTTGAATAAGAATGGACACCATATGCTCATATTTGAATGTTTAGGGAGTGGGGTAAGGAGGTCTGGCTTTGCTGGGGTAGATGTGGCCTGGTTGGAGGAATTGTGTCACTCTGGGTGGGCTTTGAGATTTCAAAAGCCTAAGCCAGTCCCAGTGGTTTTCTCTCTGCCAGCTGGTGGTGGATCCAGATGTAGAACTCTCAGTTACTTCCCAGCACCATGTCTACTTGCATGTCACCATATCATGATGCTTCCTACCATGACAATAATGGACTAAACCTTTGAAATTGTAAGCAAGCCCCAGTTAATGTTTTCTTTAAGAATTGTGGTAAGGGGCTTGGAGAGGTGGCTCAGGGGTTAAAAGCACTGGCTGCTCTGGAGGGTATCAGATGCCAGGGAAGTGAGAGGCCCCCAGGACCCAACAAGGATGATTTTTGCCAAAATTTGAAATGCATAGCGAAAGGGAGTTAGAACCTATAGAGACCACCTCCAATAGATAGGTACAGCCCCCCAGTCAAGAGATGGGATCACCCACCTATCTCAAAAGTTTTTAACCCAGAAATGTTCCTGTCCAAAGGAAAGACAGGGACAGAAAATAAAGCAAGACTAAAGGAAGGGCCATCTGGGGACCTCCTCACCTTGGGATCCATTCTGTCTGCAGACACCAAACTGGACACTGTTGCTATTGCTAAGAGGCGCTTGCTGACAGGAACCTGGTGTGGCTGTTCCCTGGGAGGTTTTGTTAGCACCTGACCAGATGCAGATGCAAATGCAGATGCAGATGTGGATGTTTGCAGCCAATCATCAGACTGAGCTCGGGGACCCTGATGGGGGAGCTGGCAGAAGGACTGGAGGAGCAGAGGGGGATTGCAACCCCATAGGAAGAACAGTGTTGGCTAGCTGGACCACCTAGTGCTCCCAGGGACTAGACCACCAACCAAGGAGTGTTCAGGGAGGGATATATAGCTCCAGATACATATGTAGCAGAGGATGGCCTTGTCTGACATCAATGGGAGGGGAGGCCCTTGGTCCTGTGGAGGTTTGATGCCCCAGCATAGGAGGATGCTGGAGTGGTGGAGTGGGAGTGGGTGGGTAGTAGGGGAACACCCTCATAGAGACAAAGGGGAGGAGCGGAGAGGGCAGATGGAGGTGTTATGGAGGGGTACCTGGGAAGGGGGATATCATATGAGATGTAAATGAGAGGAATGATTTAACAAAAATAAAATTTTAATAATAATAATAATAAAAAAAGCACTGGCTGCAGTTCCAGAGGACTTGGGTTCAATTCCCAGAGCTCACACATCAGCTCACAACTGTCTGTAACTCTTGTTCCAGGGAGGTCTGACAGCCTTACACAGACATACATGCAGTCAAAATACCAATGTACATAAAATAAAAATAAGTTGTTAAAAAAAAAAAACAGAATTGCCGTGGTCATGGTGTCTCTTCACAGCAATAGAAATTGACCAAGACAACTAGCTCTTACTCACAAAGCAATCTCTGACTCACAAAGCATCAGGCTATTACTGAGCAGGGAGATTTTTTTCTTGTTGTGAGCTCCTGAAATGTGTTTGTTCAGGGTTTCTGAGCAGCCTAGAGAAGAGCTCCAGAAAAGGGTATAGTGATGGGATCCTGGTAAAGTCACTTTACCTCTGTCTCAGTTGCCCATCTGTAAAATGAAGATAATCACAAAACCTTCCTGCAGACTGTTAGCACATGCTTGGAAGAAACCTTCCCCATCCAGGGTCTGCACCAGGACTTTGGGATCCCAAGCTGTTTTCAAGCTCTTTTCGAGGCTCAAGAAGAAGTTAGTTTATTAGCTTTGCATTGCTGTGACCAAAATGCCTAAGAGAAAACAACTTAGAGGTGGAAAGTTTATTTTAGCTCACAGTTTCAGACCATTGAGCACTATTCATATCATCTTGGACAGGAAGAAAGGGAATTCCTGAAGAGGTTAGGGCAAGATATAGTTCCCATGGACATGCTTGTGTCCTGCCTCTTCAGCTAGGCCGCATCTCCTAACTTTCAACACCTCCCAATAATGGTGTCATACAAATCTATTAAGGGGCTAATCTATCAGTTTGGGACAGCCTCCTGATCCAACTGTCATTGGAAATTCTCTCAGACACATCAGAGATCTACTCCACTAGTCTCTTAAGCATTTTTAATCCAATCAAGTTACCTATCAGTTTCATATGCCAGAACTAGGGACACACTGTCTTCTTGCTTGTTAGGTGGTGTAATAATGGAAAGCCAGACCCCTTTACATCACAGATGGGAAAACTGATAACCCTAAAGTCTGGCTGGTATGCTTAAGGCCACTCAGACATACCGGGACTGGATGATATTAAGCCTCTGCCTACTCTACCAGTTTGCCACAGTGACAGACACTTAATCTATCTCTCTTCTCCTTTGCTTAATAGATGCTACTATACACTGAACCCATCTGGGGAGAAAAGGATTTTGATAACTTGTATGGCTTTAAGCTTTGCTAGTTTTTATATAATCATATCTGTTGAATTAGCCATTTGTTTCCATTGTAATTGATATAAATCTAACCCCCATTTAAGCCCTAAAGACAGTTCATTGCCTCATAACTGGAATGCTGATGACTAGCTTTTACAGACAAGCATAGGTACATGTGTTCAACAGATGCCACCAGAAGTATCTCTCTATAGCTTGGGCAAACTTTTCCTCAGCATGACTTTGGTTGTGGGCTGACATCTCTATGTGTCGTTTCTGACTTACTCCAGAAAGAAAGGGCTTTATCAGTGCCTGAATTTAATTTCCTTTCTGGCTTGGGTTATTTCTGGGCCCCAGAACATGGATTAATTAGGTCTGTCTGATGCCACAAGTAGGTACAAAGGAAGAACCACCACTGTGAAAATAACATAGCTCAGAATAATGACACAATGCCCAAAGTAAAATCAGTGTCGACACCAGAAAGACAGGAAGATGTGTGAGACAAGCTGAGTGTGCATGGTGCCACATACAGTTTAGTGGAGGGCTGTGTCTAAGTTCAGATCCTACATCTGCCTCTTTATAGCTGTGATCCTTAAGCAAGAAAGAGTCTTAACTCTGCTTCAATGTCTGTGCCTATAAAATGAGGTAACTTTTCTTGCTCACAAGGCTATTACAAGAATTCAGTGAGCTCCCATATAACTAAAAAGAGTTAGCAGCTCCTGGCATGTTAAATATCTACTATATATCCATATATGTTAGATACTTTCCCCTTACCATTATAACTAGTACTGCTAACCAACAAATAACAAAATTCAAACAGCAGTTAATTTCCAAAATACTTTCACTTACTCTGTATTTTTGTAGAATAGAGCCCTTGGTTTTCTTGCCAGATGGCTCTCAGTGGGACTGGATCAATTACTACTGTACCAGACAAAGAGGCTCTGGTATAACCCAAGTGGAGTAATACTTAAGGACAAGACTGTTGGCCTGGCACACTCTTCAGTGGGAGGGCCTCATGGGACAAGATGGGTTTCTCCAAGGATGCTATACTACCTCCATCATGGAATTGCTCACAAACCACCTAATTCCTGATCCCTGCGTTTTTCTCATCTTCTGGGGCTTGTTTTCTCCACTTAGTGACTTTTGCCAGCATCTCTGTCCTTTGGAGACTGGTTCTGATAGGATTTTCTGCTACACTCCCCCTAGTTTCTGACGTTAAGCTGTGGTTCCTTCTTTGTTAATCACCTCTGCACAGAGTGGCTCAGGGAACTGAACCCTACAGAGACAAGGATTTTTCAAAGTCACACAGGCCCTGTGTTCATAAGGAAATGGTTTGCTTAATCCTGGGCTTCTAACCAATAGAACTTTTTGATTAATGGCTGTGGCCATTTCCTTCTCTTTGTAGAGAAGCACTTCTCACTGCCCTGGTGATGCAGGATTTAAGTGCAGGTGATGTAGCTGATTAGATGTGAGCAAAGTCTCAACTCTGGAACTGCTAGTGATTCTGCTTGGGAGGAAAAATTTATAATGTGCTTAGATGTGTGAGGCTAAGCTAAGGATATCAACTCCCAAGGTATAGTTGTATTTAAAAAAAATGGCATATTCACTATCAGAACTAACTTGGGAGCAGGGTCTCAGAGGCTATGAGCAAACTCCAGATTTTGGAGGTCAGCATTTAGCATTACAACAAACAGTAAAAGACAAAACCTCAACAGTAGTGGCTTCTGAAACCTGGGAAGGCAGCAAGGTTCCTTCCATTTGGAATTCCTGTCCTCTCATCCAGTACTAGAAATGGGGAGCTGGGGAACCAGGGCAGAATTCCTACTTCCTAGTACTCTGGTGTCCAGCAGTTCACAAGGGCCCCAGAATGAGGCTCTAAAGGTGCGGTGTTGCTGTCTCTCCAACTTCCAAGCTCACTGTGCCCTCAGTTTGCTAAGCAAACTGAGAGATCTGAATTGTCAAACCCATTCCTGAGGGGAAGGAATGGAGGAAAGGAGAGAAGGGAGGGAAGGAGGGAGGGGAGGGAAAGAGATACATTATCTAGGGTGTTTCTTCTGGGACTGCCCATTTTTTCTTGGCCTCCTAATCCTGCTTTTCCTTATCATAAGCTTGGGCCTATTTCTTCAGTCATAGGAGAAGAGACACCAGTGAAAAAGTTCTATTGGTCAGAAGCCCAGGATTAACTTCTGGATGCTGGAGAAATGTGGGGCTAGCAAGTCACTGCAGTCAAACCTCTGATGGAGGCCTGGTGACTGGAACCCCCCTTCAAGCATTGAATGAGTTTACAGAGGACTATGTTAAGAGACCAGGCTTAGATGATGGGGGAGGTTCATTGAATGCTACTAGAGCCAACACAGACATGCAGTGTTTTCACGCATCTTAGCTTATACTAAGCAAGCTTTCTAGAGTAGGGATTCTTTGGAGAACCCAGCATATGCAGAGCTACCACTAAAGCTACGACTGAAATGGCACTTGAAGAACCTATACATAATAAGGTGCTTGGAGGACACACAGAAATTGGAGAGGTTCCTAAGATATTTCAGAGATTAAAATGCTGTAAGAAAGAGGACCAATAAGATCCAAAACAGGCTTGAAAAATGTCTAGACATATCTTGAGAGGAATACTAGTTAGCTTTCACTGTTAATTTGGCACAGGTCAAAGTTATCTGATAAGAGAGCCCCAATTGAGAAACTGCCGAGATCCTCATGAGGATTGCCAGAATCCACATGGCTACTCACAAATTGCACGTGTATGGGGGTGTGTCTTGATTGATAATTGAAGGAGGACTCAGCCTACTGTGGGCAGCACCACTTACTTCATAGTTGGTCCTAACCTGTATAAGAAGGCTTGCTAAAGGTGGTATATGCCTTTAATTACAGCACTCAGGAGGCACACACAGGTATATCGGTGAGTTTGAGGTCAGCCTAGACTGCCTAGACTACATAGAGAATTCCTCTAGATCAGCCAGGGTAACATAGTGAGAAAAGAAAGCTCACCGAGTATTAGTCTGTGAGTAAGCTACTAGCAAGCATCCTCTTCCATGATACTTCTTAGGGTTCAAGGTTAGGGTTAGAGGTTAGGGGTTAGGGTTAGGGTTGGGAGGTAAGGATATATGGAAGGGTAGCAGGTCTGCCTTCCCACCTTGAGTTCCTGCCTTGACTTGCCTAACAATGGGCTGTGACCTGGGTTGTTTTTGTCTTGTTTTTTGTAAAGATTTTTTTTTTTAAATTATGTGTATATGTGCATATCTTTGTGTAGGTTTGCACACATGAGGAAAAGTGCTGGAGAAGCCCAGTGGAGCATATCAGATCTCCTGGAACTGGATATTTCTGCAGTCATAGGAGAAGAGATACCAGAGCAATAACTGGGGAAATAGGCAGAAACAAAGCTGGTTGTAATCCACCTGGTGTGGGTGCTGGGAATAAAACCTGGGTCCTCTGGGAGGGCAGCAAATGTTCTTAACTGCTGAGCATCTCTCCAGCCCCGTGTTCTGGGGTTGTAAGCTACAATAAACTTTTCCTCCCCTAAGTTGCTTTTGGTCAGAGTATTTTATCCTAACCTCAGGAAGGGAACTACAACAGAAGGAGAATCTGAAGAGTGCTCTAAAGAACAGCTTGGGGGTGGTAAGAAATACTTAAAGGCTGGTGAGGTGTCTCTGTAGGTAAAAGTGCCTGATAACCAGAGTTCAGTCTCTAAACACAATGGAAGGAGAGGGCTGACCCCTCAACGCTTTCTTCTCAGTTCCATGTGGCTCACTGGTTAAGAGCATATCGTACTCCTCTTTTGGAGGATCTAGGTATGATTACCAGTATTCCCATGGCTACTCACAAATGTGTGAGGGATCCAGCACCCTCTTCTGGTCTCTGCAAGCACCAGACACAAAAGTGGTGTGCAGACATAGATACAAGCAAAACACTCATACACATAAATAAACCTTTAAGCACAGGATCTACCTGCACAGGTTCAAACCAGACACAATCCCCATTGAGAAGGGAGGTGGACAAAGTCCCATACCTAGCCAAGAAGCTATTTGTAATTGATGTCATTGGGTGTATCAACCACATTTCATGACAGACCCCAGGCCCAGGAGTAGTTGGCCAACGTAAAACAGACTCTGCTCTTTATTTTGGTGGACCTTTTCCTATGTTTTTGTTAATATTTTATGTCTTACTAGATTTTGTTTTTCATTTTCCTTTTTTTTTTTAAGAGTGGAAATGGAGGTGGGGAGGAGCTAGGGGAGGAAAAGAACATAATCAATATATTGTAAGAAAAAATTTAAAGAAAAAACTAGGAAAAAGTGGTTCTTAAAATAAGTGGGGAAAATGGCTCTGAAAAATCAAAATTTGAAAGCATAGGCTCTGAGTAAGTATTTGATGAAAAAGACTTGTAAGATAAAGAACTATTTGGAAAAAATAGCTGATGACAGCAAAAAAGATGAAGAAAATACAGAAAATACAGATGAAAAGGGATCTGGAGCTGACAATATGGCTCAGCCAAGCCTGGTGACCTGAATTTGGCATCTGGAACATGATAGAAGGAGAGAACCAGTTTCTGTAGGTTGTCCCTTGATTTCTGCATTAAGATTTCTTTTGCTGTGGCAAAACACCATGACCAAGGCAGCTAATAAAAGAAAGCATTTAATTGGGCTTATAGTTTTAGAGAGTTAGAGTCCATGATGGCAGAGCAAGGGTAGGAACAGCTGAGAGTTCACATCTTCATCCAAATGCAGGAGGCAAAGAGGCGCACTGGGGATGACACTAGTCTTTTGAAACCACAAAACCTGCCACTGATGACACTGTATCCAACGAAGCCACACTTCCTATCCTCTCTCAAACAGTTCTACCAACTGGGGACCAAATAGTCAAACACATAAGCCTATGGGGCCATCTCATTCAAATCACCACAATTACACACACACACACACACACACATGCGCACACACACACACACACAGTGGCATGTGTGTGCATGCATGCACTAAACATTTTAATAAGTGAATAAGGGTCTGAAGATGCTATTGAAGAGGAGGAAAGGAATATAAAGAAACTACAGATAGAAGTCATTTGAAGATAACAATTCTAGCAGGAAACTGAGTGAAACTTTCAGAAAACTGTACTACAAAGGTTTGCTACAAAGTAGCAAGAGAAATTATAGAGAAACATTAAAGAACTGAAAAATGAGTGAATGACCAGGCAGAACTAATACAGTGCAACAAGCTGATTTTTGAAATATCTGATCTAGTTGTATGAAATGTATGAAACTAAAGACAATCATTGGTGGGCACTGTTAAATACATCTCAGGATACAGCACCACCTTCTCTTTGCACATGCTTTAGGTCTCTCACTGTGTTGCTTGCCAGCTGTACTCAGAGCATAAAATGTTACTTTTGGAAGTACCAAGGGGATGTACAGTGGATGGGCTCTTCCTTCCAGATGCTCTTCAGCCGCTGGGCCCATGATGCCAGCATCACTTTTCTTTCTTCTTCTGATGAAACATCAAGACCAAAACTGATCTGCGGGGCAAGGACTTTAAATCCACAGAAGTGCAATGTACCATGCTGAAGCCATAAAGAAAAGAAATGATCATAACCATGGTCTTTATGTACATTCAGCTAAACTAGTAAAGGGGGAAAATGATGTGAGTAAGCTTTAAAAAATTATGAAACAATGCTACAAAGTAATTGTTAACAACCCACTTCAGGATAGCTGCAGGATAGAGTACTTCATTTGAAGAAGAACCTGGCAGCTGGAATTATCAGACAGATCTTTACTAATGAACCAACCATTAAACATAGCTTTGATAGATTTGGCAAATTATGTTATTTTTCCAAATATGCTATTTGCTAAATATGATGTATTTGTCATATGTTATATATTCAGTGCTAAGTACAGAAAGGTTATTTTAGCTATGATATGCTGCTGTAGAAAGCTGTTGGCCATACTTGTTAAATCAAAACAAATTTTAAGCAGTGTTTGTTGTATACCACTTACGTAAAATAATAACTAGTAATAGACATTTTTAATGTAAGGATCTATCTAGGCCATTTAGAAATAAATTACAAGTAATTCTTTCTAGAGGTGTAGATTAAGTGGACTTTTAAACATTTTAAATAATGTTTACCTGTATTTCTACTATATGTTGTTATAAACTGGGGTAAAGTACATATTTTTAAAACAAGATTTAAGATTAGTCAAGGACATGTGTGAGAATGGCTAGCCTTCAGGGAGAGATGCTCACAGATTATAATTGCCCTTAATGGAGCACCACTAATCTACTAACTGGAATCATCTTTCAAAACAAGCCTAGTTTCTCCCTAGAAATATCATACTTGATCTTTTGCACTATGCTTTTTAAAAATCACACACTCATATGAGTCTTCCCTATCAGGTGGAGTTAGAGGAAAGAGCCCACATATATGTTTTATATTGCTTTCTCTCAGATGTTATGATTTATTGGAAATCAGCTCTTAAAAATCCATTACTGGGGCTGGAGAAATGGCTCAGCAGTTAAGAGCACTCAATGGGTATGGCAGCATTGGATCTGTAATCCCCGTATATGTGGGGAGAGGAGCAAAAGCAGGCAGATCTCAGGACTCACTAGCCATCCAGTCAAACCAAATCAGCAAGCACCATGGTTAATGAGAGATGTAATCTCAAAAATAGTATTCACACATGCATGCACAGGCAAGTGCATACACACACACACACACACACACACGCACGCATACACATACACACATACAACACACACACAAACATGAGAGCAACAAAAAGCAAGGAATAAACTTAAATATATACTGTCTATATAAAGAAAACTCTTACTGTTTTGAAAAGACACAATAGGATAACTTCACTAACAAAGAGCTGGCAAATCAGTTAAAAATGCCAATAGAAATGAGAAAGGAATGTGAACCTAGAAAGAAAAATCTCAATTTTTATTATTTTGAGACAGGGACTCTTGTATCCCAGTCAGGCCTCCAACTTGTATAGCTGAGGATGACTCCTGCCTTCACCTTCCAAGTGGTGATTACGGCCATGCACTACCACAACTAGCTCAGACTCCAGGCTTTGTGTACACTCAGCACTTGCTCCACCTCAGACTCCTACCTGCAGCTTCTGTCCACAATGTCTACGTTCACAAATGCAATCTCTCCAACTGTTAGTACAAGCTTTCCCCATAACTGGAGCACATCCATTTGGGTTTCAAGGACTCATAAGAGTCTTTGCCCTGAAGTCTGTCTCCTGTTCTCCGTCCCTCATCAGAGAGTTGCATGCACATGGGCATCTTAGCCTGCTGGAACTTACTCTGTCATCGCCTTTCCCTTCTGTAGAGCTATTCTTCAGCTACTCATCTATCTAGGTAGTTTAGAGGCTCAGGTGAAGCTATCCATATCACAGGGTCAGTGGTATCTCTCACCACGGCTAAGGAATGGTGCTAGCTTCATAGATTACTGTAAGTCTGGAGAGGGCTTTCTAGGCCTTGCTGTGGCTCATCACTCATACCCATACACCTTGTCCCACCTCAGGGACATCACAATCCCCAGAAAACAAACAGAAGGCCAGTTTGGCTTAACTTTGGGTCAAACATTATCAAACATACAAAAGTTGTATGTTTTCCCTCTTAGCCAGCCTTTAAAATGCTATCAATTTAAAAAATAAAATAAAGACAAAATGTTATTATTTTCTTTTCTAGTTGGGAGTCAAAAATGATATGGCGTGGCAAGCTTACAAGACATACGTGTATGTGTGTGTGTGTGTAGGGTGCAGGGTGACAGGTTGTCCATTGGGCCAGCAAAGTAGAGAAGACATGTTTACCTGAATTGGCCACAGGAAGTACCGGAAATCTCCATTGACCCCAGCTTTTGTGTACATCTCCGCTGTACCTCCCGTGGTTAAGGAAAGCAGGGCTAATTTACCCTACAGGTAGGGGAGAAAGTAAATGCATCATGTGACTTCAAGAAGAGGAAACTGCTCCTATGGTGTAGTACAGAGATTTTTTGATGGCCAGAAGAGAGTCTGAGGTCAGGTTCTTTCCAGGGTAGACAGATGTAATCCTCCCATGTCCCATGGGCCCATCTAAAGATGACAGCTAGTGCCCTAACAGGGATGGGCACAGAGCAGGTAGCAAAGGGAAAAATGAACATCAAACTTCTAACATGCAGGACTTCTAGAGGGAACTAGGTTTCAGAGACACCACGGGAACTGAGATACTGACCACAGAGCTAATGGAAAGGTGTTGGTGTTTATACAGGGTGACTGTGCCATGAAGGTCAGTGTCTTGGTACCTGATTCATTTTCATCATATATATTTAATTTCTGAAATTTTTAGAATTTAAATCCATTTGCTTAGCAGAACATTCTCTCAATAAGATATACATATTATGCATGGTACCTACCAGTTCCACATTCCTTCTTCTACAATATAGGAACTGTGTGATTACCAGCCCCCCCAGGATAGTCATATGGACCCAATGGTATCAACTGGTATATAAGACTAGCCAGACTGTCACAGAGTTGATACCTTGGCACTGGGGCTGATCATGGTACTGTCCATGCCATTCACCCTTGCTCAGTCAGTATCCAGCCCATACTTCCTTTGCCTTGTATGTAGATTAGTGTGGATGCTTATCCCCTCCACTATCAAAAAGTTTAGTGAATTCAAAAAGAATGTACTTGTCATCCATAAACTGTTTTGCATAATTAACTGCTTAATGAATATTACATATCTAATGCAAAAATGCAAACAAGAAATATTAGTTGATGCCCTCACCTTTCTTCCACTGGACATATCTGTAGTGATCCTTATTTTAAGAACACATACCTTGAGTAAACCAGAGTCATAAAAGCCTGGGATGTCGAAGGCAAACCCTTGGCACAGCACCCTATCCATCCAACCTTTTAGGATTGCTGGAACACTGAACCAGTATAGTGGAAACTGGAGATGGAACAAGCAGAGACAAATTATGTCCTGTCTCAGGATTCATACTTTAGTTCCACTGATCTCTCCTCCAAGGTCACCCAGTAGGAAAAGGTAGCTTACAGGGTCAGCCTAGTGGGGACACAACATGGGCACAGTGGAGAGAGGAGTAGAGCTGACTATGGTACTGAGGAAGTGTGCTGGGTAGCTTTATGTCAGTTTGACACCAGCTAAAGACATCTGAGAGGAGGGATCACAATCATGAAAATGCTTCCATAAGATCAGTTGTAGGTAAGTCTGTAGGGCATTTTCTTAATTAGTGATCAAAGTGGGGAGGGTTTCTGACCATTGTGGGTGGTGCCATCCCTGGGCTGGTGGTTCTATAAGAAAGCAGGCTGAGCAAGCCACATGGAACAAGCCAGTTAGCAGCAGCACTCCCCTGTGGCCTCTGCATTAGCTCCTGCCTCTAGATTCTCTCCCTGTTTGAGTTCCTGTCCTGACTTCTTCATTGAAAGACTATGGAGGTGGAAGTGTAAGCCAAATAAGCCCTTCCCCCTTCAACTTGCTTTTGGTCATGGTGTTTCATCACAGCAAAAATAACCCAAACTAAGATAGGAGGTAAAAACAGAGCCTTTGGGTCATTGAAGTCTTTGCATGATGGAAATCTGTGGAGAGCAGAGCTCTCCAGAAGTGCTGTCATGGCCATTCTCATCCAAAGGACACAGGTTTAGCAGAGAGAGCCCTTATATATTGAGCCACCCTTCTTTTTGAGTCTGACTTGGATTTCAGTCACTATAACAGTACTTTAGAAGCACATGCTTATATGACTACCCAGATTGTTATAGGTACATGTTAACTGCACCCTGTCCAGTTCTGGCAGGAGTGGCCATATTGAATTAGCACTTCTGGAAGTCAGTCTGTTGGTCTAGTTCCTTATGTAGCAGCTTCACCTTCTTGGGATATATACGCCAATCTATATCTATAATGTGTGTGTGTGTGTGTGTGTGTGTGTGTGTGTGTGTACATTGATATGTATGTAGCAACCAGTCACAGGATGGAAGAAAGGCTGTCTTGTTAATGGTCAGGGCATTTAATACAAGAATTGGCCCAGATTGCCTTGATAAGCAATTGTGCATAGAAATCTGGTTCCAGCTAGCTGGCATGTCTGGGACAGTGACTTTGGGAGATGAAAGCAACAATACTGGCACAATTCAGATGCTTCTGGGACCACTGGGCCATGGGTACATTCTTTATTCATATTGACTTAGGGAACCAGGGTTTTGAGTAACTTGGCTATAAGGATCTCTTTACTGAAGTAGGTAAGTGTTCTAACTAGAGTTATAACTAGGAAAGTATTTCAACTGTGTACATGTCCTAAAAAAAAAAAAATACTGGTTCCAAAAGCAGTGTTCAAGTGTTTATTCATAGGAAGAGTCTACTCATCTGAGGAAAAACAAACAAACAAACCTGAAATATCACTAGATCGGCTTCTTTCACCTTTTTCTGCTCTTCAAGTATGTCACTGGTCAGATCTTTCTTCTTGTAGGCTTCATAGGTTTCTATCCCATATCTGAAGACTTCAGGATTAGAGAGGGCACCTAGCAAAGAAAAAAAAGTTTTCATTTATAGATGAGCATCCCCAGCTTGCCTCAGCCTTCCAAAACCTGCTGAACTCACCAAAGCCTTAGGAGTTTTCTGTGACTGACCAGAAAGAAGCTCAGCCTTGAGATCTGGCTGACAGATAAGGCTGGGAGAACCACACTGGTAAGATTGCTTCCTATCTTCCAGGAGCTGTGCTCTGCACAGCTCACTTCTCATATCTCCCCAACAACCCATGAAATCACTGTAATTCCTGACTTAGTAGAAAGGAAGCCAAGACTTGTGAGGAAGTAGGTAGTTAGTGCCATGTGAGTGCCAGGTAGCAGAAGTGGCCTTGTAGACTGATGTGACCTCCCCAATGCATGGCATCAAGACTAGAGTGTGCAAACTCAAGGCCTCTGAGAAGAATCTCAGTGGAAAGTGAGTCAGTCCTTTTCATAACTGAAAAAATTGAGCATTTCTTTGTACTCTTCTGTGCTTTTCAGGGACCCCTAGAGTGGAACTACGTTAGGGAAAAGGCTGGGATGTTCTGGGGAGGTTGTCAGATGGGATATGGCCACCACATTACATCCAGCCTAAGTCTACTTAGGTCCTTTGCACTTACAGTAGTCCTTTAATATCCAAGGGAACTGGGTCTGACACTTTCTGCAATTTCTGTTTTCTCAGTCCCTGTTCTGCTGTTTATTAAATGAAATGAGTACTGGCCATGAACTTGCAGATCAAGCATTCAACTACTTTGATATATCCCCAGCCTGAACTGATGTTTGAAAAAAAAATGGGAGAGAGGTGGAGAGAAGGCTTAGTAATTGAGAGCAGCTAGTATTCTTGTAGAGGATCAAGGTTTGGTCAGCACCCATATAAAACAGGTTATGTCCTGTAACTCAAATTCCAGGAGTTCTGATACCCTATCTCTGCCTTCTCAGACACCTGCATGCCTATGGTATGCATGGAGGCAATCAAACACAAATACACATAAATAAGAAAAGAAAGAAAGATTGGGATGAATATTACAGACTGTATCTGGAGGTGTAGTCTACACAACTCCAAGTGCATAGACAGTGATCAAAGGAAGAGAAGGAAATTAGGAGTATTATTAAATACTGGAAAAAAATAAGGTGAAATTATTTGCAGATAGTTGTTCACATGTCTGAAAAGCTCCCATAAAATCAAAGCATTACTAACAATATGAAAGTTAGAGTTGGTTGGATACACACCCACCAAAATCCATGGGATAAGGCATTTCAATAAAGGAAGGCTACTGATTTGAGTTAATTTTATATCCAGCTACTTTGCAGAAGTTGTTTATCAGCTGTAGGAGTTCTCTGGTAGAATTTTTGGGTTCACTTATGCATGCTATATCTTCTGCAAATAGTGATACCTTGACTTCTTTTTTGCCAATTTCTATCCCCTTGATCTCCTTTTGTTGTCTTATTGCTCTAGCTAGAACTTCGAGTGCTATATTGAATAGATACAGGAAGAGTGGGCAGCCTTGTGTTGTCTCTTACTTTAGTGGGATTGCTTCAAGTATCTCTCCATTTAATTTGTTATTGGCTGTTGGCTTGCTGTTTATTGCTTTTATTATGTTTAGGTATGTGCCTTGAAATCCTGATCTTTCCAAGACTTTTAACATGAAGAAGTGTTATATTTTGTCAAAGGCTTTTTCAGCATCTAATGAAATGATCATGTGATTTTTTTCTTTTGAGTTTGTTTATATAGTGGATTATGTTAATGGATTTTTGTATATTGAACCAATCTTGCATCCCTGCAATGAAGCCTACTTGATTGTGGTGAGTGATGGCCTTGATGTGTTCTTGGATCTGGTCTGATAGAAATTTATTGAGTATTTTTACATCGATATTCATAAGGAAAATTGGTTTGAAGTTCTTTTTTTTGTTGGATCTTTGTGTGGTTTAGGTATCAGAGTAATTGTGACTTCATAAAATGAATTAGGTAGTATACCTTCTGTTTCTATTTTATGGAATAGTTTGAGGAGTGTTGGCATTAGTTCTTTTTTGAAGGTCTGGTAGAATTCCACACTAAAGCCATCTAGTCCTGGGCTTTTTTTTTTGGTTGGGATATTTTAAATGAGTTCTTCTATTTCCTGAGGGGATGTGGGACTGTTTAGATAGTTTACCTGCTCTTGATTTAACTTTGGTATGTGGTATCTGTCTAGAAAATCATGTTTCATCTAGATTTTCCAGTTTTGTAGAATATAGGCTTTTGTAGTAGGATCTGATAGTTTTTTAAATTTCCTCCATTTCTGTTATGTCTCACTTTTCATTTTTGATTTTGTTAATTTGGATACTATCTCTATGCCCCTTAGTTAGTTTGGCTAGGGGTTTATCTATCTTGTTGATTTTTTCAAAGAATCAGCTCCTGGTTGTGTTGATTCTTTGTATCATTCTCATTGTTTCTATTTGGTTGATTTGGGCCTTGAGTTTGACTATTCCTACTATCCACTCCTCTTGGGTGTGTTTGCTTCTTTTTGAAGACTTCCTTTATACAGATGATAAAAGGCTGAGAAAGAAAATGGGGAAACAAAACCCTTCACAATAGTCACAAATAATATAAAATATTTTGTGGTAACTCCAACCAAACACTTGAAAGATCTGTAGGAAAGATTTCAAGAAAGAAATCGAAGAAGACCTCAGAAAATGGAGAGATCTTCCATGCTCTTGGATTGGTAGAATTAACATGTAAAAATGGCCATCTTACCAAAAGCAATCTACAGATTTAATGCAGTCCCCATCAAAATTCCAACACAATTCTTCAGACATGGAAAGAATAAGTCTCCATTTCATATGGATAAACAAAACACCCAGAATAACGAAAACAATTCTTAACAATCAAAAAAAACTTCTGGAGGAATCAACGTCCTTTACCTGAAGCTATACTACGGAGCAGTAGTGATTAAAACCACATGGTATTGGTACAAGTCGATCAGTGGAAAAGAACTGAAGACCCATAAATAATCCCACACACTTATGGACACTTGATCTTTGACAAAGAAGCCAAAAATATACAATGGACAAAAGAAAGCACCTTCAATAAATGTGGCTATTCTAACTGTCAGTTGGTATGTAGAAAAAAGAAAATAGATATTTGTCACCTTGCACAAAGCTCAAGTCCAAGTGGATCAAGGACATCAACATAAAACTAGATACACTGCATCTAATAGAAGAGAAGGTAGGAAAGAGCCTAGAACTCATTGGAAGGGTGAGGGGGTGGATTTCCTAAACAGAACTCCCAATGGCTCAGGCTCTAAAATCAAGAATTGATAAATGGGACCTCATGAAACTAGGAAGCTTCTGTAAGGCAAAGAACATAGGACAAATCTGCATTCTACAGATTGGGAGAAAAATCTTCACTAATCCCACATCCAATAAAGGGCTAATTCCAAAATATATAAAGAACTCAAGAAGCTAACCCTCAGAAGAACAAACAACACAATCAAAAAATGGGTATAGGGCTAAACAGAGAACTCATAACCAAGGAATCTTGAATGGCCAAGAAACACCTAAAGAAATGTTCAGAGTCCTTAGTTATCAAGGAAATGCAAATCAAAACAACCCTGAGATTCCAGATTACACCAATCAGAATGGCTAAGATAAAAAACTCAGGTGACAGCACATGTTGGTGAGGATATGGAGAAAGAGGAACATTCCTCCATTGCTGGTGGACTTGCAAACTGGTACAACTACTCTGGGAATTAATCTGGGGGTTCCTCACATAACTGGAAATAGACCTACCTAAAGACCTAGCTATATCACTCTAGGGCATATACCCAAAAGATGCCTCCACCATACCACAGGGGTATATGCTCCACTATGTTCATAGTGGCCTTATCTGTGATAGCCAGAAGCTGGAAACAACCCAAATGCCCCACAATGGAAGAAAGTGTGCTTCATTTATACAATTGAATACTATTCAGCTGTTAAGAATGAGGACATCATGAGTTCTGCAAGCAAATGAATGGAACTAGAAAATATCACCCTGAGTGAGGTAACTCAGACCCAAAAGAACATACATGGCATGTACTCACTAGTAAGTGGATATTAACCAGAAGAGTACAGAATACTCAGGATACAATCCACAGAACTCAAGAAGGTTAACAAGCAGAAGGGCTCAAGTAAGGATGCTTCAATCCTACTTGGTAGGAGAAGAAAACAATCATGGGAGGCAGAGGGAGGGAGGGATCTGGGTAGGACAGGAGAGGAGGAGGGGAATAGGGGAACATGATCAGGTATTGGGGGCTGGGGGAGACAGGAGAGGAGCCCCGAGGGCCAGCAGAATGAATGGAAATATGCAACCTGGGTGGTAGATAAGGGGGACCCTCTAGAATGTACTAGAGACCTGGGAGGTGAGAGACTCTCAGGACTCAAAGGGAAGGACCTTGGATGAAATGCCCAACAGTTGGGAGAGGGAACTCATAGAGTCCAGCTGCAGGAGAAAGACAGGGCATCAAGTGGAGGGTTGGGGTTACCATCCCACAGTCAAAAACTCTGACCCAGAATTGTTCCTGTCTAACAGAACTGCAGGAACAAAAATAGAGAACAGACTAAGGGAAAGGCAATCCAGTGACTGGCCCAACTTGGGATCCAGCTTAAGGGGAGGCTCCAAGGCCTGACACTATTTATTACTGATGCTGTGGTGTGCTTGCAGACAGGAGCCTAGCATGGCTGCCCTCTGAGAGGCCCAACAAGCAGCTCACTGAGACAGACACAGATACTTATACCCAACTACTGGACTGGAGTCGGGGACCCTGTGGTTGAATTAGGGAAAAGCAGGAAGAAGCTGAGGAGGGGGGAGACCCAATAGGAAGACCAGCAGTCTCAACTAACTTGGACCTCTGTGATCTCTCAGATACTGAGCCATCAACTAGGCAGCTGGTACTATCCCCCAACCCCCACAACCCGACACATATACAGCAGAGGACTTCCTAGTCTGGACTCAGTGGGAGAAGATGTGAGTAACCCTCCAGAGATTTGAGCCCCAGGGAGTGGGAAGGCCTGGTGGGGTAGGAGGACATCCTCTTAAGGATGGGGGCATGGTGGGGGGAGGAGGAATGGAATGAGGAACTGTGGGAGAATGGACCAGGAGGGGGACAACGAGTAGACTGTGAAAAATAAAAGCAATAAAAAAAGTGTTAAGAAAACCTAATCTCACAGAAGCTTCCTAAAATATATACATATAAATATGCAAAAAAAATTTTTAATGGACTTATACTATAATGTGGTAACAGGACTAAATAAATAGATAAAAAGCTTTTAAAAAGACATCTCAATAAACCCAAGGAAGGGTAAAAGAGGAAGGGAGGAAATTCAGGGCAAATGAAAGATCACATCATTCTCTTGAAGAACAAGAAGCAGCATCACAGAATTCTCCCTAAATTTACCTATATGGTTAATGAGACCTTAGCAAAAATACCATTGGATTTCTTTTTTAATCTGGAATGCTCACTTAAAGACTTAATTGAAAACTAAAGTAAAAACAATCACAAAAACTAGGAATTGACAGTGATCTAGCTTGATCAGACATTAAATTCTATGTATGTATATACATATGTATCTATCTAGATATCTAGATATAGGTATAGATATAAATAGATATTATTCTGTCTGTTGATTATCAGGAAACACTTTCTGGAAGATTTTACCTCACTGATGCTAATTTCTTCTTAATTACTATTAACTTCTCAGCTCTAGCTAACCAGCATCTATACCACTGTGGTGGTTTGAAATAGACTGGCCCCCATAGGCTCATATAGTTGAATACTTAGTCATCAGTTGGTAGACTGGGAAAGATAAAGAGATGTAGCCTTGTGGAGGAGGTGTGTCACTGGGAGCATGCTTTGCGGTATCAAAAGCCCACACCAGATCCAGTGTCTCACGTCCTGCCTGCAGATCAGGATGTGGCTCTGAGCTGCTTTTTCAGTACCATGCCTGACTGCATGCCACCATACTCCCTGCTGTGATGATAATGGTCTAACCCTCTGAAACTGTAAGCAAGGCCCCAATTAACTGCTTTCTTTTAAAAGAGTTGCTTTGGTCACAGTATCTCTTCACAGCAATAGAACAGTGACTAAGACACACCCAGCAAAATAAATATTTCACTTCAAGGTGCTGGTTGCTTGTTAATCACAGCTGATTCTTCAGCCCCAGCTGAGTAGAACCACAGACACTTAATTCAAAATAGTAAATATGCATTGGCCTCTATAGTCTTTAATAACTCTCAAACTTCCCTCCAGAACTTCATAGGTCAGGCCTCTCTCATTTGCATTTCTCTTAACATTCTTTTCCTCCAAGCTCCCACAGAACACTTCCACCAAGCTTTTCTCACTCAAACACTCAATGGCTTTTTCACCCAAAGTTCCAAAGTCCTCCTACCGTCTTCCCAAAACCAACATGTTTAGGTCTGTCTCAGCAATACCCCATTCCTGATACCAAATTCTGTCTTAGTGAGGGTAACTAAGATATGCTGAAACACCATGACCAAAGCAACTTGGGGAGGAAAGGGTTAAAAGGCCTATACTCCCACTTCACTATTCATCATTGGAGGAAGTCAGGACAGGAACTCAAAGAGGGTAGGAATCTGGAGGCAGGAGCTGAAACAGAGGCCATGGAGGATGCTGCTTACTGGCTTGTTCCTTCTGGCTTGCTCAGCTCAGTTTTTTTTTTATAGCTCAGGGGTAACACAACCCACAGTGATCTGAGCCCCTCCCCTCAATCACTAAATTAAGAAAATACCCTACAGGCTTGCCTATGGTCTGATCTTATGGAGACATTTCCTGAATTTACATTCCCTCCTCTCCAATGACTAGCTTGTGTCAAGTTGCCATAAAGCTAGCCAGCAGACAGTGGGGAAATTTTCTTAAGGGCATTTCAGGAGATCCCATCCATAGCACCTTACAGATATGAAAGAGAAAACTTGCTTGAATATTTTCCCTTGAGAAGACTATGCCTGTGGGCAACCTGATTATAATGGAAATCCTAGGAAGCTGTTTCCACAGAATTAGTTTCATTGTGCTCAGGCTCCCAGGTATTTAGAAGCCAGCCCAGCAATGATGCAAATGGATCTAGTCACTGACTTAGAACTGCAAGCCCAAATAAATCTATCCTCAAGTTGTTTATGTTAGGTGTTCTGTGAGAGGTGAGGAAGCAACAGGAAGATATTGCTGACATTTTAAAAATTATAAAATACAGAAAGTTTAAAAAAAAAAGACAGATGATTTACAGCTGGACTCACCAGTGATATCGTTTCTTGTGGCCCTTGGCTCAAAGTTCATTGTATACAAATCAGACACAGTGACTGTGCATCCCTGCTTGCTCAGTTCTTCCACAGCCACGTTCTTCAGGGACCCATTGAAGGATTTGGGTTCTTGGTGTGCATAGATGATGAGCACTTTCTTACCTATTAAAGGGAATACATGGTTCCATTAGAAGCCTGTGCAAAGAATTTGAAAAGCAAATCCATTTTGCCAAAAACCCAGTGCAGACTAGGGTAAAACTGATGTGTAGGCACATTACTGCATTGAGCCAAAGAAATCAGCAGCCTTTTAAGTGGGTGATATAATAATGAATATTTTAGTGCTATTATAGGGCACTGTAGCCAGACTTACTAATAATGCAAGTTGAGAAGCTTGTATTTTTTTAAATGTTTGGGACCAGAAATGATTTGGAATTTGGATTTTTTTTCAGACTTTGAAATGTCTGTATAGACTTTATAAGTCCATATTCCAAATTTGAAAATTCAAAATTGCAAATGCTCAAGAACTCAAACATTTTGGTTCTGGAGATTTGGTAATCATGTGCTCAGAATTGTATTTCTGTATTAAGCTAGTCAACCTTTACTCATAGAACGATGAACCAAGACATGTCTCTTTAGAAAACATACAATAAAATTCTTCTAAAAGCCTGTTCAATTTTGGATAGCCTCTATGACAATTTTTAGCCTTGCTTTATAACAGAAAACAAAACAAAAAACAATAGGAATTAATCTCTTGTGCCTACATTGGCAGTCAGCAATAATGGCATGTTTCACACTAGTATATTCTGCTTCCATCTCCCGCAGGTCCATGGACAGTTGACACTGAAATAAAATAGGATGAACCAGATCCTGATCTTTGTGGGAGACAGGGCAGTGTAGAACCTATTTTTTGGTGGTGACATTGAGACAAGAATATTCTAAGAACGAGTTATGAAGGCACAGTTTCTATCATGAACAAGCATGAGGACCTGAATTTGGATCCCAGCATGCACCAAAAAGCCAAAGATGTCAGCACATGTCTGTCACCCCATAACTTGGTGGGGGATAGAGACAAGAGAATATCAGGAGCTGCTTACTGGACAGCCAGTCTAGGTCAAAAAGTGCACACGAGATTCCATACAGACCCTGTATTTACAAGGTTGAAGGGGGTGGAGAGATGACTCAATGGCTGCTCTAGAAGACCTGTGTTCAATTCTCAGTACCCATATGGCAGCTCACAGCCAAACCATCTGAAACTGTAGTTGCAGAAGATGCCCTCTTTTGACCTCTGAGAGTACCAGACATGCATGTGGTACACAGACATACATGCAAACACTCACATACATAATAAAATAATTTTAAAAAGTTAGGTAGAGAATGAGTGTGGAGGGCAATCCCAATGTCAACCTCTGGCCTTCTCATGTGCTGATACAGGCAAGTGCACCTATATATGCACATGTACACACACACACACACACACATATACACACATAAAGAGAGAGAAAGAGAGAAAGAGTGTGTGTATATGTATGTATGTGTGTGTGTAAAACTCTTGTGTGTATGTGTGCATGTGAATGTGAATACATGAATGTATGTATGTGTATAGAGCCCAGAGGTCTATAACAGGTGTTTTCTTCAGTGGCTTTTTACTTTATTTTTTTTGACCATAGTCTCTCATTGAACTAATTTGGCTAGACTGGCTAGCCAGAGAGCTCCAGGAATGCCTCTGTCTACATGCTGCGTTATAGATGAGCACTCCTGTGCATGGATTTTGTGAGGGTACTAGGGATCTGAACACAGATCTCTCTGACGCTAAGATTTGATTTGAACTTTCTAGTCTAGGACTCTGAATAGAAAACACATCTAAGGTTGAAGTAAACATGTTCAGGGCATTCAACTGAGTATAAAGGTTGAATTTCTTCTTCTTCTTCTTTTTTTTTTTAATGGTTCACCTTTTTTTGTTTGTTTTAAAGATTTTATGTATATGATTACACTGTAGCTTTCTTCTGACATACTTGAAGAGGGCATCAGATCCCATTACAGATGGTTGTGAGCCACCATGTGGTTGCTGGGATTTGAACTCAGGACCTCTGGAAGAGGTCCATCTCCCCAGCCCAAGGTTGAATTTTTTGTGTTAAGGATTAAGTATGAAATTTTATTTCATTTTCTAATGTTCCATTGCTATAAAGGACTTTCCAAAAGAAAGAGGGCTTTCCAAGAGAATGGGTATAAATGAAATACTTGTATCAGTGTTTCTCAAGCAGGGACAATATTACCAGTCATGGCTATGGCTGTGAACAGTAGAGATGTTTCTCGTTATCATAATTGGTGGTGGAAGTAGTACTTCTAGCATCTAATGAGGACCACCCCAGAAACTATATTAAATATGCTACAAGATAGTACCCTATAACTGGTCTGACCTCAAACATCAGTAATACCAAGGGTGAAAAATCCAAAACCAGGTACAAGGCACTAATTTAGCTGTGCGGAGTGCTTGTCTGACATGTACAAATAAATACTGTAAAAGTAAAGGAAATATGTATAAAATGTACATTACAACATGAACAATGAGGTAAATCTACATATTCTAAAATGAAAGAAGTCAATGTAATATATTACTGAGTAAAAAAAAATGAACTGTAAAATTATGTATCTCTGGTGTGTGTGTGTGTATGTGTGTGCAAATGCGTGTGCACGCACGCGGTGTAATAAGCAGACATACAAGCAAAGTAAAGCAGCCCTGGAGATGTGGCTCAGTGACAGATATGTGGTTCTGGTGCATGTGGCACTGGGTTTTTTCCCTAGTACTGCAAAAGGAAGGAAAAGGTAAAGATGGAATCAAACCTTGGTCTAAAATAGAAGCTAGTTTCTTCACTGTTCTTTTTGAGCACTTTTTTTCTCAAGAATGGTTACTGGACAAAGGTAGGAAAGGCATGTGGCCCACTTTTGGTGGAGGTTAAAATAGACAGAGTAAGTAAAAAGTACCAAGAAGTTAGTTACACATGGTGATCCATGCCATAAACCAAATGGGTTCACATGCACTTCTATGTTGCTTAATTTTTAATAGGACATGATACAATTTCTGACTAAATGTCTAACACCCCTATAACTAGTCATTACCTGCCATGTTAGAGGAGATGGATTCTCTGATTTGGATAATAGCCAAAAGTTTCAGGTACTGCCACTCTCCTTGGTTATTGTAACACTCTGGAAGAAATAAAGGGAAAATGGAAGATAGAGCTGAGGTCAGGATACTAAGTGTAGGCCTCAGAGTGGCTGCTTCACAAACACATCTGAACAACAGCTTTTCAGAGGGTGAGGAAACCACTCTGGAGAAGGGGGCTTCCTGGTAAAAACCACATACAATGTCACACCAATGCTTTCCTGTGTTTTTTGGAGGACTTGAACTTTCCATGCAGGAGCTATAGAGGAGCTCCTAGGAAATGTGCCTCAGACAAACAATTGAGCAGTGCCTGCTCAGCCAGCCTTTCTGCATCCCAAGATTTCACTTTTAGCCGGTAAGTGAGGCTCACAAGACAAAGGGCATCAGGGAAGTCAAGGGGTGTCACTGTGCATCTCTGGGCCTTTTCCTCAGCTGTAAATAAGGCATGCTTCAATCTTCTATCTAGAGCAGTGGTCCTCAACCTTCCTGATGTGGTCACCCTTTGTTGTGGTGACTTCCAACCATAAAATTATTTTCATTGCTACTTCATAACTGTAATTTTGCTACTGTTATGAATTTTAATGTAAAAATCAGATATGCAGGATCTATGACCTCTGCGAAAGGGTCCTTTGACCCCAGAGGAGTTGTGGCCCACAGGTTGAAAAGCACTGCTCTAAAGTCACAGGGTGGCCCAGAAGAATAAGAAAGATGGCACATATACATGCGGTTATTATATAATGTGACACTAGGAGACCTTGCATGGATGTAGCATGTGCAAACAAGCCCTGGGGTTTAGTCTCCAGCACACTTCCCTTCAAGAAATGATTTTGGATAAAATGTGCTTCCTAATGGGCTCCAAATACAAGGAGGCTGTCTTGGTTAGGGTTCTACTGCTGTGAACAGACACCATGACCAAGGCAAGTCTTATAAAGGACAACATTTAATTGGAGCTGGCTTACAGGTTCAGAGGTTCAGTCCATTACCATCAAGGCAGGAGCATGGCAGTATCCAGACAGGTATGATTCAGGCAGAAATGAGAGTTTTACATCTTGTTCCAAAGGCAAACAGGAGAAGACTGGTTTCCAGAGAGCTAGGATGAGGGTCTTAAAGCCCATGCCCACAGTGACACACCTCTCCAACAAGGCCACACCTCCTAATGGTGCCACACCCTGGGCCAAGTATATACAGACCATCACAGAGGCTCATGTCATCACTGTCTTGGTTAGCCATCTCCAGAACAGCTTTCTGGAGGCAGGATGTGTTGGTCTGAATGAGAAATGTACCCTCTTAGTCTCTGGTATTTGAACATTCAGTTCCCATTTGGCGATGCTGTTTGGAGAGGTTATGGGGACATACAGCCTTGCTGGAGGAAGCATATCACTGGGGGCAGGATTTGAGATTATATGGCCTTACTCTACTTCTCATCCCCTCTCTCTGCTTCCTGATTGTGATTAAAGATGTGAACTCTCAGCTCCCTACTCCTGTCATCATGGCTGCTGCTAGCTGCCATGCTTCCTTGCCACGATAGACTCTTGTCCCTCTGAAACCATAAGCCAAAATAGATTCTTTCTTCTACAAGTCACTTTTGGTCATAGTATTTTATCACAGCAACAGAAAAGTAACTAATACACAATATTTCCTGCTATTGGGAAGAAAAAAAAAAACACAACCAAAAACTCAGATAAAAGTCAACAATGAAAAACCAAACAATCCAATTCAGACTTTTCTCCAAAGTTATACAAATGAGCCTTATAAGCATGTGAAAAGGCATGTTAATCATTAGGGAAATATTATAGCTAAATGAAAATAGATTCTGAGGTTGTTGGGACACAAGATTTTGAGACAGTCTTATTTGTTTACTCATGCAAGGAATGGACATTAAGACTAGGGGAAAGATTCGAAAAGGTCAAAGTTCCATCTGCCATTGGTTCATGATGCATGTTTACAGAGCGGATCCAAAGTTTCATCTCTTTAGCAGAACACTAATCAGATGACTTTCTCCTATCTCAGTCAATAAACATTACGTAGACACCACAAATCCACATTTCCTCTGCCTGTTCCATTACAGAAAGGGTGTCCAAACAGAGACAGTAAGTAAATGGTGATACTGAGCCAGCCATGCAAAAACTTGAAGCAAGAGAGAGAAGTCCAGGAGAGTAAGCTGGCAGGCAGTCCGGTAAGGACCCGGTGGCAACTGAACTGTAAGAGTTCCAAGAAACAGCAAGAAAGGTTATTTAGCTGGCCTCTAGTTTGAAGTGAGTGGCTGGTTATGCAGCCAGGGACCTGGGTTGGGGAATGACTAAAATAGGGCAGAATAAAGATTTTATGCCAAGAATAACAGAAGACCTTAGGCAGATAGCCCCAAGGTTGCTACATCTTTTCAAAGGTTCCCAGAGCCACTGCAGATGAGCAAAAACACATCCGGAAGTTCCCCAAGTGGGCCCAGAGGCACTTTAGTGGGGACTTTTGACTGCAGTGCCCCTAGGCACACTCTACACTTGGTCTTGCCCCGATACTCCATCTGTGCTACTCAGCCCAGTTTATGCATTTGTATTACATTGGATATGGCTGGCTGGGTGCATCAGGGTTGAAATTTCTTCTTGCTCAACTCTCGAAGAGTAAGAAATGGGAACATAGAGAGAGTCTCCTGATTCAGGCTCTTCACTCCCAAATTCTCTCCTTAGGTGGAAATTGCAAGTTACCCAGAGTTTTTTTGTTTTTGTTTTTGTTGTTGTTAGTTGTTGGTTTGTTTTGTTTTGTTTTTGCTGTTGTTTTGCTTGTGGGGGAGGTGTGGTTATTAACCTACAAGCCACATGAAATGAGCCACATGGTATTTAAAGATACACATAATTTGTCTTACCATCCTGCAGTTATTTTGATATTTTCACTGTATCATTTTCTACACAGGCAGGCTCTATGGTGGTCATTCTAACATCTGACATGTTATCCTGTAGTGACATCATTGCCGGCCAGCTTTCTGTGCTCACTTAGGTTATCTTATTCTAGAGTGTGCTCTGCCTCAAGCTCTTCTCCCCACCTTCTCCTAGAGATTTCTACGGCACACAAAATTTCAGTCTTCTGTCTCTTTCTTACTGAGATTTCCAGAAGTTACAGGTTACTGAAACCAATAGTTTCACATTAAGGTTACAGAAAGCTGATACTTCTTTTGAGCCAGAGTTCTTGAAGACAGAGTGAATCGCAGTTGCTTAAGGCTCCAGGGTAAGGGAAGGCACCCTGTACAAACTTTGCTCTCGGCTCACTTCGATTTTTACCCTTTGGTAAAAAATATGCAGAGACCTACAACTGCTCACTATACAGGAGTGGCCTGGACGTGCCTGCAGATACTTAAAGAAAGGCTCGAGGTACGAGGAACCTTGGGAACACGAGTCCACAGTTTAATAGGCAAGCTAAAAACCGGAACGGACCTCTTTAGTCCGGTATTTCCCCCCAATCCCCAAAGTTGCTTGCAGGAATGACGGGCATGCCCCAGGGAAGCAGTGAAACAGACTCTCACCTTTTGCCTCCTGAAGGGAACATGCGCACAGTGCGGCACAGCCACTGTCCGGGCAGGAATATCTATAGTGTGCCTGCCCGCACTGCGGCTGCGCACTGGGGCCCGGGACAGCTCCCCTCCGGGCCCCGCCCTCACACTGACTGACCTCTGGTCGCTTCTTGGCAACAACCCGCCCACAGCTCCCTCTAGTCAGTCAGTACAGAATCATTGAACTTCAATCTTCCCTCCCCTCCTGTCTCCTTGTCCTGTTCCTGCCCCACACTGGGCTCCAGTGGTTGTGGGCGAAACCAGTTTCCTCCTTACTGCCGGCATATGGCAGGAAGCCTGTGCTGGGACATGGGTAGTAGCGCCTTCCTGCCTTGTACTTTATCCTTCACAGGCACTACGTAATATCCTGGTAAAGCAGCACAAAAATGCCTACAGTGTACTACTAGGCAATCAAAAAAGAAATGAGTTGTGAATACATCTGGCTCCAGTCTATTTCCCAGAGTAAGAGCATCCAATCCGAAAAGGTTACGTACTTCATGATTCTATTTCTTGAAAGAACAAATTGCAGAAATAGGGAATCAGAGTAGTGGTTGCAAAGATTTAGGAGTTAAAAAACAATATTTGTTTTGAGGGATGCATTCTTCGCCTGCCCTATCAATGTCATGCCACAATAAGACATTCTAGCCAGATGTCGTCACTGGAGGAAACAGTGAAACAGATATATAGGTCAAAATAAAATAGTTAATTAAAACAAAATGTTGCAAGACCAAGGACTTCCTTTAAAAGCTGGGGCCAGTGCTATATGTATTTGGAGGAGCTGGGGAAAGGGGCTGGTGGGAACTTCAGGTGAAAAATTGTGCGTGTGTGTGTGGGTGTGTTTGTGTGTATGTGTGTTTGGTGTTGGCTTTCTGGCTTTCTACCCACTGTGACATCTTAGCAATTCAAGGAATGGTGTTGTGGCTGATCATGTTGCTACCATTTTCCTTACATTGAGATGTGGAATACTCCGGGCGCCCAGCACTTGGGAGGCAGAGGCAGGCGGATTTCTGAGTTCGAGGCCAGCCTGGTCTACAGAGTGACTACTAAGACAGCCAGGGCTACACAGAGAAACCCTGTCTCGAAAAAAAAAAAAAAAAAGATGTGGAATATGGCATTTTTACTGCCCTGCCCTGGAGATAGTCTACACTTTTTAATAGAGCTGCATGTCTAGGTGCCTTAGCACCTGTAGGATCATGCATGACTGGAGTACAGCAGCATCTGAGAACAAGAAGAACTCACAGACACACTCTAGGTAACCTGCTCTCCATGGGAACTAGAAGCTGAACGATACTCTTTGGTGTCCATAATGGTGTAGGTTGAGTAGACGTAGAACAGTAGGACAGTTCACTAGGAACACTACCTTAATAGAATAACAGAGCTTTCCACCAATCTGGTATTGTTTCAGTCGCAGCAAACAAATAAGACGGACATTGTACACTGAGTTTCAGCTGTAGGTCTTGCTCTCAAAATGAGATGCACTAACAACCAACATGGCTCCGAGGGATTTCCAGTTAGTCGTTTGTGTCACTTTAATGCTGCAGAAATGGACAAATGGAGTTAGGAATAACAGGCAAGGAGGCAGGAAAGCCTATCAGAGCCTTCCTCAACTCCTCACCTCAAATATTTTATTTCAGAATGAAATGGCTACTGTACGGCTACCTTAAAGATGACTACACTAGATAGGCTGCCTCCCACAGAAGTTGTTGTTTGAGTTTTATTTAATATTTCTATCCCTTCTGCTAAAAATATTTCTTTTTCTTTGATAACCAGACACTTCCTAATAATAACCATTATGTGTATGTATATTTATGTGTAAAATTAAGTGGCTTTACTTACATTTACAATCTTTAGCTACTATTATTACCAATTCCCAAAACATTTGCACAACTCTAAACAAAAACTCCTTTTCTTTTCCATAATGGAAAATTTGGATCTTGAATGTCCCCAGAGGTCCATGTGCTGATAAGGGCTTGTATCCAGGCCATGGCACTTTTGGGAGATGGAGGAAGCTGTAGGAGGTGCCTTTGAAAAACAGTTGGGTCATTGGTGATATGTCACTGCATGGATATGGGTACCCTGGCACTCTATCCTCTCTCTTTGGTTCCATGCTTCTGTGAGGTGAATCAGGCTCCTCCCCATGTACTCTCTGCCAAAATAATTAGCCTTTGCACAGGCCAGAAAGCAACAGAGCTAGCTACTCTTGAGCTCAAACCTCTGAAACCGTCAGCCAAGTGGACTTCTTTCTACCTTTAAGTTGAGTTATTTCAGATGTTTGGTTATAGACCATCAAATAATAACTCCTCATTCTTCTTTCCTCTAACCTCTTGGTGTTATAGTGTCATCTCTGTGATAGATACTCTGATAAAAAATCAACATAGGAGAGAAAGGTCCTATTTCAGTTCACAATCCTGTTACAGTATATGATAGCGGGGAAGTCAAGGCAATGGAAAATTAGGACAGCTAGTCACATTACATCAGAATGAAGAGAGAGATGCATGCTTACACTTACTGCATATCTCTTTAGCCTTATAAACTCCTGGCCCAAAGCCAGGGAATAGTGCTTCCCACACTCAGGCTGGGTTTATCTATCCATATTAATTAAGGCCAGTCAAGACAATCTTCCACAGATGTGTCCACAGGCCAGTATTATCTAAACAGTCCCTCATTGGGAATGTCTACTCAAGTGATTGTATCAAGTTGGTAATTTAAACCAAGCATCACAATGGGCGACTTCTAGTCTACTTTCTGTTTCCAATGACTTGCATAATCTCTTTCATATAAATGTGTTATTTTCACTTGGCTTATTTACCTTGAAAATCTGGTTGCCAAAATTCATCCATGATCTAGTGAATACCAGAACTTTATTCCTTTTTTGTTTTTGTTTTTTGTTTTTTGTTTTTGCCTTTTTTTTTTTGTTTTGTTTTTTGAGACAGGGTTTCTCTGTGTAGCCTTGGCTGTCCTGGAACTCACTCTGTAGACCAGGCTGGCCTTAAACTCAGAAATCTGCCTGCCTCTGCCTCCCAAGTGCTGGGATTAAAGGCATGTGCCACCACTGCCTGGCTTCATTCCTTTTTATAGAATAATTTGAATACACACACACACACACACACACTACATTTTGCTTATCCACTCATGTTGATAGACAGGATGCTTGATTATTTTGAATAATTTTGTATTGGCTATTCATGTATGCTTACCCGTCTCAGTTCCTATATTCAATCTTTTTGTGCATATACCTAGGAATGGGATTGTTGGGTCATATGGCTGTTTTATTTAGCCTTTTAAGGAATAGCTAGTGGCAACATTTCTATGCTTATTTAGTAAGCAGTGTTTATACTCTTAAAGTTTTTTTTATGTGTTCTTGTGTGCTTGTATGAGTTTATGTGACCATCTACATGCAGGAATCTGCAGTGGCCAAAAGATGGAGTTGGATCCCCTGGTACTGGAGTTAGAGCATGTTATAAGCCACCTAAAGTGGGTTCTGGGAACCAAATCCAGGCTCTCTGTAGGAGCAGTATGTGCTTTTAACCCTTGAGCTGTCTCTACAGCTCCCATTTTGGAATCTGAATAATTTCTTCTCAGTTGTTGTACTTCCAGGTTTGTCTTCATGTTGGCTTGGAGGTTTTTGAGCTGTTTAGCTTCTGTTGAGCCATTTGGAATTATATTCACTCAAATACATGATGAAAAGAAACATAAGAGATTCAGGGCTCATGGTGATATTTAAGAAGGGTTATGAAGTAACTAGTCCACATTGTGTACACAGTTATGAAGCAGAGAGAGGACAGGAGATAGGGTTAGGGTATGCACCATCAAGGCCAATCTCTACTGACCCACTTCCTTCAGCAAGGTTACCATTCCTGAACTTCAACACCAAATGTTAGACATTTGAGCCTATGGGGAAACTTTCAAATTCAAACCACAACAGGGCTTTTAAGATGTTGGAATTCTAGATGTCCTTCAACAGAGGGATGGATACAGAAAATGTGGTACATTTACACAATGGAGTACTACTCAGCTATTAAAAATGATGAATTCATTAAATTCTTAGGCAAATGGATAGAACTAGAAAATATCATCCTGAGTGAGGTAACACAATCACAAAAGAACAAACATGGTATGCACTCACTGATAAGTGGATATTAGCCCCAAAACTCTAAATAACCAGGATACAATTCACAGACCACGTGAAGCTCAAGAAGAAGGAAGACCAAAGTGTGGGTGCTTCGGTCCTTCTTAGAAGGAGAACAAAATACTCACAGGAGCAAATATGGAGATAAAGTATAGAGCAAGGACTGAAGAAAAGGCCATCCAGAGACTGTCCTACATAGGGATTCATCCTATATACAGTTACCAAACCCAGACACTATTGTGGATGCCAAGAAGTGCATTCTGAAAGGAGCTTGATATGGCTGTCTCCTTAGGGCCCTGGCAGAGCCTTACAAATACACCCTAGAGGTGGATGCTCGAAGCCAACCATTGGACTGAGCTCAGAGTCCCTAGTAGAGGAGTTAGAGAAAGTACTGAAGGAGTTGAAGGGGATTGCAACCCCACAAGAAGAACAACAATATCAACCAACCAGTCCCCCCAATGCTGCCAGGGACAAAGCCATCAACAAAGGATTACACATGGCTCTAGTTGCGTTCATTTCAGAGGATGGCCTTGTCGTGGATCAATGGCAGGAGAGGTCCTTGGTCCTATGAAGGCTTGATAGATGTCTCAGTGTAGGGGAACTGAGGGTGGGGAGGTGCAAGTGGGTGGGTGGAAGAACACCCTCATAGAAGCAGGGGGAGGGAGGATGGGATAGGGGGTTTCGGGGGTAATGTAAATAAAAAAAATATCCAATAAAAAAAAGATGTTGGAGTTCTATTATTTGGGCTTCTGCTGTATGACAGGAAAGGCTGAAGTTCTGAGCCATGTGGATTTTACTGAACAAACACAGAGGACACAGAAAAAGAGATGGGTTAAAAAATGTATCCATTGTGACTCTATAACCATAAAAATGTTAAGTCTTTAGGGTCCTTTGGTGACCCCAAGGGAGATTTCTTGATGACTACTGTTTTCTATACTTATGACATATTTTCTGAATATACTATGAATTAACATAAATTTTTGTGTCATTTTGTGCCTAAAACAGCATAAAGAAAAATTTAACTGTCCCTAGAATTGTGTGTGAATATGTGTGTGTATATATATGTAATGAATTTGAACTTCTGAGGATGATTTTTAAACTACATTAATACATAACAAATTGTTTGAAAAACATTTAGAATACAGGAAATTAACAGTTACCTGTTGAATTTTGGGCCAAAGAAAATGGGTTATTTGAGGATTTCACTTTAGCCATAACTAAGTAAAATGTTACCTTATCAAAATGTTTACCTTCCTTCCTGATAGAATGATTTGTGCCTCATCCTGTTAAATATTAATATGTAAAGTCAAAAATATTTGTCACATTAAAGTTCTAATCTTGGAAACTGAGACTAAAATGTTTTATAAGATTTTTGCTATTTTTAAAAGTAGTATTCTTTTTTTCTTTTGTGTATGAGTGGAGGTGCATGTTGGTGTGCAGTTAGAGGCCAACATCAAGTGCCTTCCTCAGTCACTCTCCATTGTATTTTTTGAGACAGGCTTCTTAGTGAGCAATGAACTTGGAATTCATTGACCTCAGCTAGGGTAGCTGACCAGCAAACCCCAGAGCTGTTCTGTCCCACCTGTCTCCAGTCCTGGGATTATAGGTGACTGCCACCACAATGCTAGATTTTACTTGGTGCTAGAGATCAAATTCAGGCCTTCATGTTTATACAGCAAGCCAGCCAGGTCTATATAGTAATATTATGTCTAAAATACCTAAATAAGTAATTAAATCACACCCCTAAACCCTGACCTTATATCAGTACTTCAAAGATGGATTTAAAGGGTCAATGGGTAATATGATGAGTAAATATTCATCTTTATTGTAAATGTATAGAGTGTTTATTCCGCATGTGTATAGGCATGCCACAACGGGAGTTGCAGATGATTGTAAATCATCATGTGGTCACTGAGGACTGTACCTGGGTCCTCAGGAAAAGCTGCCAGGGTCTTACCTGCTGAACCTTTATCCAGCTCAGGGTGGTTAATCTTGGTTATCAGTTTGCTTGGATCTGAAAATCAACTGAAAGACACCTCTGAACAGGTCTGTAGGAACATTTCCTGGAAGAACTAACCGAGGGGAGAAGACTCTCCCCCAGAGCAGGTGCTCTTTGCACAGCAGCCCAGAAGAGGTTCAAGGAGAGGCAGGGCTGCTTACGTGAGTGTGATTGTCCCTTCAGTGTTGCTGCTGCCTTCACCCTCCCTGACACCTAGAGATTCTCCAGGGATCTCTGAGACCTTCAGTGTCATACTGGGACTGTTGAAGCCACTATCCTCATGGCCTGAACAGCTACGAGGTCCTCAGTGTTGTCAGCATGTAAGCAACAATCATCGAACTACTTAGGCCTTATTGTGTAAACCAATTTTAAAAATCCCATTATAACTACAGGTTCGGTTGCTCTGGACACAAGTGTTCTGTCTTGTTAACTGGCCCTCTTTGTTCCTCTTTCTAATAGCCACATAGAATACGTCTCTTTTCTCAGCTTTACACTATTGCTGATCTCTTTAATCGATCTGTTGGGGATAGATGGTTGACCTAACTTGTTAGGGCTGCTAGGCTTGGCTTCCGGAGAACTCGGTAACAGGAGCTGAGCACATGGCTGACTCGGGTTGGACCTGTTGTTCCCCTCCCCTTCCAGACTTTCTGATCCAAGAGATCTGCAGATTCCTAGCATTTTGCTTTCTCCAAGAGGGTGAGTGCCACCACCCTCATCTTCAGTTTTGAAAGTTTCCTTTTAAAGTCAGATTAAAGCATGTCTCAAGAGTCAGTGTGGAAAAACCAAGACTTACCCCCTGCAACTATGAGCCCCTCCCGCTTACCCAGATAACCTCTGTCCTCAGATGCTTTGGGGATCTTCATACAGGGAACTCAGGGAAAAATTAAAAACTCTGTCTCCTGCAGAAGATATCCATCTTCACTAGGTGGCACCATTTGGTACATGCCCTCTTGCCTATGTCTGAACTGTTGCAGACGATCCGAAATAGGGTAATTCAGCTATGATTCCTCAACCTTCATTCAGTAACTAATCCCAAGGACTCACTTTGGCTTTTGCCTTCACCTGGCAGAATATTTATATCGCTCCGACTGCCTGCTGCTTGCATGTCTGGCCTTTAGTGTGAGCCTGGGCTGGAAAGGCTGACTTTCTCAATTAAAGCCTGGCTAGCTCCACTGTCTTACCTGACATGGAGCCCTGCTGGTCTCATCATGCCACTTGCATAAAGAAATGAGCAGGGACAGTTCAACCCAAACTATATATAATAGTCTGTCTACTGGATGGAATGGGGGAAAAAAAAAGCCAATATAAATCTGGTTGATTTTAGTAAGTTGAGCCACAGAACATAATACCGCTTCTGAAAACCCTGCTCTCTTTAAGTATAGGTTAGCTGAAACCACATCCAAGGATATATATCTGGGTCCTTCCTGAGAGTCTAAGGGTGCCAAGCCATGCTCGGCTGTAGGCTTATAAGCCATGCCTTTCAGATTCTTGGCAAGAGCTTCAAAAACTATACCAAGAATTCCTACACCCCTTTGACTATTTTACTAATAGTGTACTTCAAGGTCTTTTGTCACCAGGAGGTGACCTCAAGAGCCTGAAGGACCAAACAGGAGAGGACAAAGATGTTTCAATCTCAGGAAACCCTAGAGCTCCATCTAGTGGTGATTCACACTAAGGCAGGGCTGGCCACCCTTTTGGCTTCTGGGTCCCCCACTGGAGGAAGAATTGTCTTTGAACCACACGTTAAATATACAAAAAGAAAAGCTGACGAGAAAAGGGGAGCTGTGTATTATTTTCCTACACATCTGCGCCATTTCAGAGAAGGAGAAAGTCCTCACATAACAATCTTAGTCTGTTCATAAGAGTCTTGCTTGTCTTTTGAGACAGGGTTTCTTTGTGTATCCCCGGCTGTCCTGGAACTAGCTTTGTAGCTCAGCCTGGCCTCAAACTCACATAGATCCACCTGCCTGTGTCCACAACGTGCGGGGATTAAAGGAATATCATGCCTTAGCTCCTAGCATTCTGGAAGCAAAGGCAGGCTGATATCTGAGTTCCAGGCTAACCTGGTCTACAGCATGTGTTCCAAGACAGCCAAAACTACAAACAAAACAAAACAAAACAAAACCCTGTCTCAAAAATAAAATCACTACACAGGTCCAAGATGTACAATCTGCCACCCATCCACCCCCAGCCAGAGGACAATGACCTAGTGTGCTGTTTGTCATTGCTCTTGGGATCTAATATATCAACAGCTGCTTCCATGGAAGAATAACTATTGTGATGCTGAGCATGTTGTCAGGCACTTGTCAAGTGTTTGGGTTCTAATTTTACTAGATGTGCTTCATTCTCAAGCATACTTGCTCAGCTAGGCAGTGGTGGCACTCGCCCTTAGTCCCTGCAGAGGAAAGGCTATCTCTGAGTTCAAGGATAACCTGGTCTACAAGAATGAGTTCTATAGTTGCTCACAAATGTATGAGCTGCCAACAAGTGATGACATGAACAGGTTGTGACTGGGAATGGAGGGATAATTGTGTCAGGAGAGACAGGATCCAGAAAAACTGAGTAAAGAGACCTAACCAAGTTTATTCTTGGGTTAAAAGTCAGATTTTATCTCTGTGCATTCTGCTTGACAACTGGTACATAACATATTTATGTGGGCTGAAAATGGAGTTGCAAATATATTAAAATATTAATTATTTTTTCCTGGAAATCTTGAAATTTGTTCTCAAATTCTAGTTCTAGATTGAAAAAGTGGGCTACATATTTGCACTCTTCACAGGGCTATGTTTAGCTAACATGTTGAAATGCATACAGGTGTTCACCTAAATTTGAGCTTGACATAATCTCAGATTTATTTGGAGTGGTGTTATGATTTGAAACCGAAGTACTGATAAGCTGATACACCTTGAAGGTGTATGATTTAAATGAGTCTTTGAATCTATTAAAAAGTTTAAATCTATAAGCCAATATTGTAGATTTATTGTGTCATATGTATATGAATATTTTGCCTACATGTGCATGCTTGGTATTCAAGGAAGTCAGACAAGTGTGACAGATTCCTTGGAACTGGAAATACAGACAACTGTGACTGCCATGTGGGCACTGGGAATGAAACCCAGGCAGGCCCTCTGCAAGATAAGCAAGTGTTCTTAACTGCTGAATCATCTCTCCAGCTCTGCGCCTCAATTTTAAGGATACTCTTGGCATCTGTCCTGGGCCAATGCATACTTCTTTTACTGGATTTATATCCCAATATGGAGAGACAGAGAGAATCCAGGCATATACTTAGGTCTGGCCATGGGCACCTTCAGCTGGGGAAAGGATAAGAAGGAGAAACTGAATCTGATTTCCCAAGGCCATGCTCAGTCTCCCATGGAAATCTGCTCATCATTTTCAGTTGTTCTAGGCAAGAAGAAACAACAGCACCTGGGGGCCCCTGATAAGAGAGACAGGAGGTTGAGAAGCATTCAGTGTGTACCTCTGTCTCTGGATGGCTCACCAGGTGTTATAGACATGGATCTGAAGTCCCAGGCCACATGCTGAAGTATGCAGATTCTTGTGTACTACAGCAAAGAATTAAACAGGGAAATGTCTAGAAACAGAAATAGAGACAGTTTCAGGAAGAGAAAACACTCCAGAGAATGGGAGTGCACTAGTGAGCTGAGCCCCCAAAGCACCCAGCCATGAGTCCATGACTCTTTACAGGTCATTTACACAGCCTCACCTCTCTCATGTTTGGATATTTTATTTTTCCTGAGTATGAAATCCAGGTAAAGCAGCCCTTCCAGTCTTTCTCTGTCAACTGGCTTCTTTCATATGTTAATCTTTTTTCTTTTTTCTATTAGATATTTTCTTTATTTACATTTCAAATGTTATCCCCTTTCCTGGTTTCCCCTCAAAAAACCCTCTATCCCCTCCTTGCTCCCTAACCCACCCCTCCTGCTTACTGGCCCTGGCATTCCCCTACACTGGGGCATAGAATCTTCACAGGACCAAGAGACTCTCCAACCATTGATGACCACAAGGCCATCTTCTACAAATGCAGCTGGAGCCAGGAGTCCCTCCATGTGTACTCTTTGGTTGGTGGTTTAGTCCCTGGGAGCTCTGGAGGTACTAGCTGGTTCATATTGTTGTTCCTCCTATGGGGCTGCAAACCCTTCAGCTCCTTGGGTCCTTTCTATAACTCTTTCAATGGGGACCCTGTGCTCAGTCCAATGGATGGCTGTGAGCATCCACCTCTGTATTTATCAGGCACTGGCAGAGCCTCTCAGGAGACAGCTATATCAGGCTTCTGTCAGCCAGCACTTGTTGGCATCCACAATAGTGTCTGGGTTTGGTGACTGTATATGGGAAGGTTCCCCAGGTGGGGCAGTCTCTGGATTGCCCTTCCTTCAGTCTCTGCTCCACACTTTGTCTCTGTAACTCCTTCCATGGGTATTTTATTCCCCATTCTAAGAAGGACCGAAGTATCCACACTCTGATCTTCCTTCTTCTTGAGTTTCATGTGGTTTGTGATAAGCTTCTGGGCTTATCAGTGAGTGCATGCCATGTGTGTTCTTTTTTGATTGGGTTACCTCACTCAGGATGATATTTTCTAGTTCCATCCATTTGCCTATGAATTTCATGAAGTCAACTTTCTCTGACACTCTTCCCTGTCCCATTCCAACTCTGCTTAGCGTTTCTCCTCACCTTTGCGATAGCTGGTATCCTATCTCTTACTCCGCCTTTCTGGAATCCCCACATGGGGTCCTTCTTGTTGTTCCCTTACTGGCTTTGACTACTTTCAGCTCCTAATTGGACAATTGGAGACTATCCAGCTGCTTCATTCAAAGGAAGCCAATAAGCTCTATCCCTTCACATGCATATCCAGTGAACACTCCCTCACGGGTCTCTCCTAACTGAATCTACACAGATATTTTGTTTCCTTACATCTCCTTGCTCACTAATTGAGGGTGCAGTCTTCTAACCATTGTGCTCTTAAGTCTGGCAGCCCAGGGGCTTACTTGCCTCACCAGAATGCAATGGTTTATCTGGGCCAGTCAAGTAGAAATATCACTATGCAGTTAAAAGTCCAAAAGCCAAACATTGTTTAAGACAGACAGCCTCTGTGAGCAGACTCCATGGGAGGGCACATGGGACTGGGTCTCTTGGTTAGTGCCTCACCTAGATCTACCTGCGGGCAGAATTGGCTCCGTTTTGGCCCCTGCTTCCTTAATCTTTTAGTTTGATTGCTATCTTCCCGATCACAGACCACTAAGCTGCAGATGGCATGGTTTTAGGAATATCATCTGTTAACCATCAGCTTCAGTGCCTGCGGCACACCCCTAAAACTATTTCACAATGCTTTCTATGATAAACACCCTCTCCCCTCTCCAAAATGCAACTCAAACCTTTCATGACTTAAGGTCCTACATGCTTATGACAGACGAACACTGCCAGTCAGACCCCTAGTGTCCCTTCTAAGCTCTATTTGTTTGTTTGTTGTTTTTAAAAAATTTTTATTAGATATTTTCTTTATTTACATTTTAGATGTTATCCCCTTTCCTGGTTTCCCCTCCAAAAAAACCCCTATTCCCTCCCCCTCCCCCTGCTCACCAACCTACCCTCCCCTGCTTCCTGGCCCTGGTATTCCCCTACACTGGGGCATAGAACATTCACAGGGCCAAGGGTCTCTCCTCCTATTGATGACCAACTAGGCCATCCTCTGCTACATATGCAGCTGGGGCCATGAGTCCCACCATGTGTACTCTTCGGTTGGTGGTTTAGTTCCTGGGAGCTCTGAGGGTACTAGTTAGTTCATATTGTTGTTCCTCCTATGGGGCTGCAAACCCTTCAGCTCTTTGGGTCCTTTCTCTAACTCCTTCACTGGGGACCCTGTACTCAGTCCAATGGATGGCTGTGAGCATCCACTTCTGTATTTGTCACTGGCAGAGCCTCTCAGGAGATAACTATATCAGACTCCTGTCAGCCTGCACTTGCTGGCATCCACTATAGTGTCTGGGTTTGGTGATTATATATGGGAAGTATTCCCAGGTGGGGCAGCTATCTGGATTGCCCTTCCTTCAGTCTCTGCTCCACACTTTGTCTCTGCAACTCCTTCCATGGGTTTTTTTATTCCCCCTTCTAAGAAGGATTGAAGTATACACACTTTGGTCTTTCTTCTTCTTGAGTTTCTTGTGTTTTGTGGATTGTATCTTGGGCATTCCGAGCTTCTGGGCAAATATTCACTTATAAGTGAGTGCATACCATGTGTGTTCTTTTGTGATTGGGTTGCCTCACTCAGGATCCTCCAGATGCATCCATTTCCCTAAGAATTTCATAAATTCATTTTTTAATAGCTGAGTAGTACTCCATTAGGTAAATGTATCACATTTTCTGTATCCATTCCTCTGTTGAGGGGCATCTGGCTTCTTTCCAGCTTCTGGCTATTATAAATAAGGCTGCCATGAACATAGTGGAGCATGTGTCCTTATTACATGTTGGAGCATCTTCTGGGTATATGCCCAAGAGTGATATTGTTGGGTCCTCCGGTAGCACTATGGCCAGTTTTCCGAGAAACAGCCAAACTGATTTCCAGAGTGGTTGTACCAGCTTACAATCACACCAGCAATGAAGGAGTGTTCCTCTTTTTCCAGAACCTCACCAGCATCTGCTGTCACCTGAATTTTTGATCTTAGCCATTCTGACTGGTGTGAAGTGGAATTTCAGGGTTGTTTTGATTTGCATTTTCCTAATGGCTAAGGATGTTGAACATTTCTTTAGGTGCTTCTCAGCCATTCGGTGTTCATCAATTGAGAATTCTTTGTTTAGCTCTGTACCCCATTTTTTAATGGGGTTATTTGGTTCTCTGGAGTCTAACTTCTTGAGTTCTTTGTATACATTGGATATTAGCCCTCTATCAGATATAGGGTTGGTAAAGATCTTTTCCCAATTTGTTGGTTGCCGTTTTGTCCTATTGACAGTGTCTTTTGCCTTACAGAAGCTTTGCAACTTTATGAGGTCCCATTTGTCAATTCTTGATCTTAGAGCATAAGCTATTGGTGTTCTGTTCAGGAAATTTTCCCCTGTGCCCATGTGCTCAAGGCTCTTCTCTACTTTCTTTTCTATTAGTTTCAGTGTATCTGCTTTTATGTGGAGGTCCTTGATCCACTTGGACTTGAGCTTTGTACAAGGAGATAGGAAAGGATCAATTTGCATTCTTATACATGCTAACCACCAGTTGAGCCAGCATCATTTGTTGAAAATGCTGTCCTTTTTTCCACTGGATGGTTTTAGCTCCTTTGTTAAAGATAAAGTGACCATAGGTGTGTGGGTTCATTTGTTTTTTAAGAATTTTTTAAAGGTGTATTTATTTATTATGTATATAGTGGCCTGCCTATATATATGCCTACAGGCTAGAAGAGGGTACCAGATCTCATTTTAGATGGTTATGAGTCACCATGTGGTTGCTGGGAATTAAACTCAGAACCTCTGGAAGAGTAGCCAGTGCTCTTAATCTCTGAGCCATCTCTCCATTCCCCCTCCTCAGCTTTCAAGCAGTCTCAGTAGAAAGAAGACCTTGATTTAGTTTCAGTGACTTGACCTTGCTCATGGGGAGGGGTTGTGGGGGGAAAGGGGGGCTGTAGAAACAAAAAGGCCCCAAATGAAAGCACATCCCACACCCCCACACACATACCCACTTCAACAGCAGAACCCAACTGCCTTAAGCCTGATCCAGTAACTTGTGATGCCTTATGCATCAGGGGATCCCCTAATGACACTTGAGGCCTCACTTAAGTGGCCAGGCTCAGGAAGGATAAATACTGCTGTGAGTGTATTACTTATCTGGATAGTAAGTAACATGGACACTTCCTGTCTACCCAGATATGACATCACACAAACGGCCCATGTACAAAGATCAAGTAACTTCCTCACTGGCATGAATGGACTCCCTTACATCTCAGAAGGGAGATTGTCTCTGAGAATTTTCTTTCTGTGCTTCTGTTTCTCCTGTAATGTACATTCTTTATTAAGCCTCATATCAGTTCAAATCAGATAAATCAGTTCAAATCAGGTAAATACTTCTATCCCTATCCAATCAGCTTCTTATTTATAGTCTGACATCTAGCAGGCATAGAAAGGAAGACCTCTAGATTTGAGTTCTATTTTCCAGGTTGAATAGTAAAGCTTTACATTATTTGGTTAACTTTGAGAACAGTGTAACTAAACAGTAAGACCTTTGGGAATGCATGGAGTTTTGTGTGTGTGTGTGTGTGTGTGTGTGTGTGTGTGTTTGATTCACACTTAGCATTAGATTATTTGTAATTTTGTTATTTATGTATTTACCTTTGAGTGTCTCATGTAGCCCTGGTTGGGCTGGAACTCAAGGATGATCTTGAATTTCAGATTCTACTACATCTACCTGAGTGCTGGAGGTGCAGGTATACATACTTCCCCAGGTTTCCGACGATCAAAGCCAGGGTTCAGTGCAAGGGAAGCAAGCACTCGTCTAGCTGACATACATCCCTAGCCCAGGTCGTGTTACATGAAAACTATAAAAACATCCTAAGTTTGAGTGGAGGACTCAAATAACTAATGCAACATTTGGAACGACAACAGAAAGCAAGGCTTCAGGACTCTGCCAGTACAGACCAGATTAACTGTCCGTAGAGAGTGACTGCATGTACTTTTTGCTGTACCAGCAGATCACACGTGGTATGCTTAATTTCCTTACTTGCTGGGCCAAGAACATAGTCTAAGCCACACCCTGCGGTAACAGGCTGGTCATCTTAGGTTAAGTTGTCACTTGACCTTTTCTACCACTCCACCCCAACCCCACCCGCCCCTTCCCAGCATTGACCCCACAGGGTTCAACCAGGGATCTTTCTCTCAGCAGTCCAGGCCCCAACCCCCTAGCCAGACCCTGAGCAAAATCCTCCTGGACCATTAGCCCATGGAGTCCCAGGCCTACCTCAGTCCCTGCCATGACCCTATCCCCTCATCCAGCCTCCACCCCCAACCCCTGCTCTCTTCTCGGAACCCCTGTCCTCTGGGATCTTAACTCTCTCCCAAGTATGTGACTCCACCCCCAGCCTCTGGACTCCAGCCTAGGCCTTCCCCAGCGGCTCAGTCCCATTCCAGTGGCCATGCTGGTGTGTGAAAGCTTCTGCCTGCTTCTGCCTAGGATGCAGTGAGTGGGCTGTGGGGTTCAAACTCTGGCTGCAGCCGCTGGTGAGTCCTGGCTGGCTGGGTTCAGGGACAGCCGGGAGGAACACACACTCTAGGAGCGGGCAGAGCTGAGGGACCTGAAGTTTTCCTTAAGTTTCTGGCACCCTCGGACAGTTCAGGACGAGGCTAGGGCGCCTTTAGGTCATGGAAAGGAAAAGCTTCTCCCTATCGCCCATGTGCCGTATTCCATCAGGAATCTGGAGTCATGACTGTCCCTGTCCTGGCTCTTTCCAGAGCAGGTGGATTCCTCTTGTCGATTAGTGATGATTTGTCCCTGACTCACACCGGTCATTTCCTCTGGGTGTCTAGAGACACGGCATTGCAACCCTGACCACCTTCCTGCACTGCTCTCCACAGAGGTCACAGGCTCACTCCAGTGCCAACAGATCCCTCCAGCACTTGCTCATTCCTGCTCTAGGCCAGACTACACCAGCCCCACCCCTGCTTTCTGCCCTATTCCCTACTCTGGTGCTTCAGGCCTTAGCAGAGAGACTCTTAGCATTTGACCGCACTTCCCTGCCATTCATCCTTCTAGTAAAATCCTCTCTTTTCTTCAAGAAAGCAAACCACACCCCTCCCCCCAAATCCTTCTCTATTCGAAGGCCGCCCACTTCTGTTCAACAGGTATTCTTCATGGCTCCAAACCACCCTGGTCCTTTTTTAGAACTAGCCCTACTCTTTGTTCTTAATAATCCATTCCTCTGTCTTCTGGACCCTCTGGCCTCTCCTAGTCAGCTGCTGTTTCTTTCCTCTCTATTCACCTTTGTGCATTCGAATTCCTGGGAATTCTTCTCCTTTCTGGGAAACTCTCACCAAGGCCTATGACTTGTATGTATTTGGCATCACATTTACACTTGGTTCCTAGACCTCTCTTGAACTTCCCACGGAATTTTAATCTTTCATTGTCAAAATTGAAATTGATTCTGGACCTGGTGTCACAGGCTTGTTATCCCAGGTATGTGGGAAGCTAAAGAAGTTTGAGTCTATTCTGTGCTACAGATAAAGTTTAAGGCCTGTCTGGGTACTTACTGAGATACTATCTCAAAATAAAATAGGGCTAGGGATGTAGCTCAGTGGTAGAGTGCTTGCCTAACAAGCAGGAGAGCCTAGTCCAGTCCCATGTGTGTGTATATATATATATATATATATATATATATGTACAAACAGACAGACAGACAGATGACTGCTGAGATGGCTTAGCTGGCTAAAGTATTTCCCTTGCCAGGATGTTGCTCAGTGGTAGAGTGGTAGAGTACTTGTTTAGCATTCAGGAGACCCTGGTTCAGTCTCCAGTACTCAAACAAACAAACAAACAAACAAACAAACAAACCTGCTAAGATGGCTTAGTTGGCTAAAGCATTTGCCCTGCAATCTTGACAGCCCATAAACCTACCCTTTTTTGTTTGTATTTAGTTATTTTTGAGACTGGGTCTCTCTATAAAGCCCTGTCTTGAAACTCACTAGATCAGGATGGCCTTGAAATCGCAGAGATCCACCTGCCTCTGCCTTCTGAGTGTTGGGATTAAAGATATGTGCCACAGTGCCCAGCCCATAAACCTACAAAGCTGGAAAAGAGAGAACCAGCTTCACAAAGTTATCCTCTTAACTCTATGAATGCATGGTGGCATGAGTCCATCCCCCTTAATAAACACAGTGTTTAAGAATTTAGTCACTCTTCTGCTTGTCACATCCATTTACCTGCTGGACCAAGTCAGGCATCTGGGAGTCATGCTGGAGTCCTCTTTCAGTACACACTTAGTCTACAAAGCCCCAAGCCTGTCTTAGCTACTTTTATTCTAAGAACAGCATCATTGCCCACCCCCTTCTCATTCCAACTGTTATTTAGCTCTAATGTGAAGCAAGCTAACCTAGCCTAATTCTGATATTGAGTGCCCTAGTTTGTCTTTCTCTCTTCTTTTCTTTTTATTTTCTTCTCTTTTTTCCTCTTCTCCCTCTCTATCCTTGTCATAGTCATCATTGTCCTCCTCCTCCTCCTCCTCCTCCTCTTCCTCCTCCTCCTCTTCCTCTTCCTCTTTTTTTTTTCTCATCTTTGTGAAGTGGAAACTTCTGGTTGTGTCATGTGATGCAGACTCAGGTGATGTTTTACAGAGGCAAGGCCCGTGAGAGAACATGTGATGTTTGGAGAGAGTTTGGGATGCTTGCTTAGATAGCTAGCTGTGCAGCAATTTTGTTGGTCCCCTGTCTTTGCTGATCTTCACTTTGTTGAAAGAGGCACAGCAGAGAACTCCTGGCATTCCTGCTGGGCCTGGTTGCTCCCATTGACTTCTGCTGATTTGGCAGAGGCATGGTGGTTTCTGTTGGATCATGCTGCTGATGACACTTTTGAACTGTACTGTTGGTATCCTGACAACAGATCGGAATCACTCCAAAAATTAATTCTAAACATGCCCAAATCTCATTGTCCTATTTACCATCTTTTCTCCCCTACCTTTGGATGATGGACTAGAATGGAGTGTTGAAGCATTTGAGAACACTTATTGAAGTACATTTTGAAAACTCTAAGCCTACAGCCTTGACTCTCTTGGAACTAACAATGTAGAGCAGAGTGGCCTTGAACTCATAAGAGATCTGCCTACCTCTGATCCTGAGTGCTGGGATTAAAGCCTTGCACTACTATGTCCAACTCCCTAGCTTGCCTTTTCCTTATGTGATAAACTTAACAATCAAAAGCAGCTGAAATATTCCCTCCTATGTGCCATTTATTCAGCTCATCCTCATTCTGCAATTCTCAGTTCTAATGTTAAGGACTCTGACACCATTTTTATTCATATTCCCAAGGGCAAAGTTATTTATTCAGCTTCTACTTGTTCTTGCCCCCATATTCAGCACAGGTACTGACATACCACAACATATTTCATCTGCTTGCACATCTGTACTGAGAAATGGAGAGACTGTCCTCTCCATTTCTGTCCCCAAGTGGTCATGGACTGTTCAGGAAGTAGAATAAGTCTGTGCAACAAATGAAATAATTATACCATATCTGGCAATCCATTAGCATAATTTTTCCAATACTAGCCAGCCATATAATAAAGTTATTAAAGCTGATAGTCACACATCAAACTAGCCAAAGAACAAGATTGTAATTGTTCTAAAAGACTTTGCCTATGAAGTCACACAGTTAACTCACAGGCTGGAAAGTACCCCTGTCCTTGTGAAGGTCTTATATTGTTTTTAAACTTGTTGATGGCCCTGGAAAACAGGAGGGGCAGTGTGTATTTGGAGGGAAGGTCTGAGGCAGTGATAACTAGACAATAGAGTCCTGTTCTGCACAATCACTTTCTCCTTGAGCTCAATAAGCAGATGCCTTCCTCATAAGAGGCTGGGGTGCCATTCTTTGAATGTCCTCAGAAAAACTCACACTGAAGCCAATCCCTCATGTAAAGAATTAGGAGGTGGGGGGTTCTTTATGGAATGATTAGGTCATGAGATCTTTGTATAAGTGGAGGAATGCATCAATGTACTTATGGGTTAACTAGGCAATGGGATACCTCCCCCCTCTTCTTTTTACTTTTTTGTTTGAGACACAGTTTTTCTGTGTAGCCCTGTCTGTCCTGCAACTATGTAGACCAGGCTGGCCTTGAACTTACAGATACTCACCTGCCTCTGACTCCTGAGTGCTTAAAGGTGTATGCCACCATTGCTCAACTGGCACAGGGTTATCGCAAATAAGTCTGTTATAAAGCCTCGTTGTCCTTGCATTTTGAAAGCATCTTTTTCACAGTGTCAAGCCCTGTACTTCCTCAGGACTCTGTAGAGTCTCCCCCAACAAAAAGACCCTTACCAATATAGTCTCTTATTCTTGGACCTCCTAGCTTCTAGAATGACAAGCTAGAGAAGCCTCTGCTCTTTATAAAAATAAATTGTCTGTAGTACTGGTCATAGTAACAACAACAAAAACTACTACTACTACTCTACTACTAAGACAAGCAGGCACTCACAAGGGGTGCTGGGGACCAGCTCAAGCATTCAGATACTGAGATAGGACACAGTGTCCAAAGATCAATTCATCTGCACTGCATTACTACATGAAAGTGCATCTTAATATTGATTCTGTAGGAAATCTGCACAACAGGGTGGGCTGATGCCCAGGAATCATTAGGCTTTATAATAGTAGTAGGACATACAGCAGCAAGAAGCAATCCTGGGATGAAGTCTCTGAGGACCCTGCATCTCAGAGCATACCAGTGACAGCCATGCAAAGCAGTGGGCCATCTCCAGAAAACCTACTTGCTTGTCTTAGTCTTTCCTAGATGGCTTCTGATGAAGTGGAGCTTTCTATTTTCATTTAAAAAGAATGAAAACATTTTAGCTACATTTACCAAGGAGCACTAACAAGTGACACACATATCTCATACCACTTTCACTTTCATTCTAGAATCTCCAAGCTAGACTTTTTAAATTTATCCTATTATGTAAAATCCAAATGTGTCTCTGTAATGGTTAGGTTTAATTGTCAAGTTGACACAAGCTAGAATCACCTGGGAAAAGTGTCTCCATGATGGATTGTCTATGTTGGGTTGGCCTGCAGGCACGTCTGTGGGGATTGTTTCAATTAAGTTAGTTGATGTAAGAATACCCAGCCCACATTGGATGGTACAATTTCCTCGGTAAGAATTCTTGAGCTGTAGAGTGGAGAAGTTATGCAGAGCAAGTGAGGATATATTTATTCATTTCTGTCTCATCTCTACTGTGGATGTGATATAACTAGCTGTTTGAAGTTTCTGCTTTGACTTCCCCACCATGATTGACTATATTCTGGAACTATAAGTTGAAACAAACTCCATTTCTTTTAAGTTGCTTTCTGTTGGGGCATTTTATCACAGAAACAAAACTAGAATAATATTCAAGAAGACTCTTACGTTTGATTGGGGAGGTATCTTCTAGGTCTCTAAGACTATGTTGGCTATAATGCAATCCCAAAACTTAGCCCCTCTCTTCCAGATCCCTCCCGTACTAGTGTGACAGGGACTGCAGAGAATTGGTGTTCCTAGGTACCACTCACAGGCTTTAAGCCCTGTTCACCACAGGTTTATTTTTGTTTTTAACTCCCACTTCCCCTCTCTCTGTGTTAAGAGCTTCCTTGTAATGGATTCCTGGTCAAGACCCTCTGTGGTCAAGGAAGCTAGGTGTTGCTGACTTGGTACTTGAGGGAGTAGTTTACCTGGCACCCTCATGAATCTCCCTTCAGCAATGACCCAAGACCTCATGGTCAGGTGACTGTGCACCTGCATCCTGTCCAGCATATGGAAATCCGCTCTTCATTTGCATCTTGACACAGACTACATAGCTCATCATAGATGTGTATTTAGGAGGACTTACTGTTCTTCCAGAGGACCTGAGTTCTGTTCCCAATGTCTACTTCAGGTGGCTCACTACTGCCTGTAACTTTACCTCCAGGGCATCTGATACCTACTTCTGACCTCCACAGGCACTTGCACACACATACACTCACAAAACAGCACACACGTTGCACATAAAGTAAAAGCTTAAATCACTGACCTACACTCTCCAGGACCTCCTGAGACCTTCACTGGTGCCATTCTCACAGTTTGTTGCAGTTGAAGCACTTCACCTTTAATGTGGGTTAAGCCTGCAAGATTCTGAAGCATCTATAACAGAACAGATTCTCCATTAGAGCCTGCAGCCACATTTTCTGCCCAATCACCTGTTGCCTGTTTGGTGAGATAGCTGCTTAACTTTTATATTAGCATAGCATTATTAGGAATGTTTGTGTGAATAACCCAAGAATATCCGAGAGGTAAATCTTGTGTGGGACATCCTAATTGCCAAGCACCTTTCAGTCCACAGGTATGCTCTCCACTCTGGGGATGGTAGTTCACACCTGTAAACCCAGACTATTCAAGGTTGGTAGGAGTATTGTTATGAGACTGAGATCAGCTTGAGCTATAAAGTGACTTCCAGGCAGAGTGAGTAGGAACCTATTTAAAACTACAAACAAAATCCCTATTTAAAACTAAAAACAAACATGCAAAGTTAGTTGGAGACTAATAAACAAAAATCATGTACATATATGACTTCTAAGTTTGGCTAAAAAAGAAAAAAATGGTAAGAAAAAGCAAGAGAAGCAACAGGATGTATGTAGTTTTGATTTAGATATTTTTTTAATTTTTATGACCAGAATTCTTTTAGTAGTTTCCAGAGTATAAAGATTCTCTTAAGTTTTAAATACAAGAGTATAATTTCAACAGTAAAAAAAATATAGTTGAAACTCAGGTCATGAAATCATCTTTGAGGTTTCTGGCACAGTGGCACCTGCAAGCTTCATGGCCCCGCCTCTCCCGGGCACCTGTCTTCCAGGTGCCAGGTTACTGCACTGGGAAGTGCGAATACCCTCTGAGCCATCGAACTGATAGATAAAAAATAATAAAAAGAAAGAAAACCAGCACACTATTATGCTCTCGAGAAAACCATTTTTCAGTTTTGGTTTTCTTGTTTATCAACTTCCATATTTCCTAGCACTTTGCTAGCTGTTTACAGTCGCCACGATTCAAAAGGCAAATGATATACTAAACTCGTCTCTTGTGACCTTAAACACAATCCCTCCAGCTCCTTCCAGCTCTGGCTGGCTGTCTCGCTACAGTTCTTCAAGCTGCTTCTTGAGTGCTTGAAGCGTCTTTTCATCTCTTCCCATGCCTGACTCCCACTCAGTTAGCTGTTTGCTTTTAAAGGTGCTAAGGATAAAACCGAGCATGCATTGAACACTCTCTACCACCCAGGCCACATCTTTAACCCTCTTTATCATTTGTGTTCATTTTTGTTTTTAGTACATTATTAAATTTATTCTTTGCGAATGTCATAGATGCATATAATGTATTTGGATAATATCCCCTCTAACTCATGCTGAACACCCGCATTTCCCTCCCAACTTCATTTCTTCCCTCTTGGTCTTCTTCCCCCCCCCCCACTTTCTTAATAACCTACTGAGTTCAGTCAGTGCTATCCATATATACTGAATATAGTGTTGACCTTTGGCTCCATAGGCACTCTACCTCCTCTAGAAGACACCAACTGCCAGCAGTTCCCCTAAGCTCTTCTTTTATCCATGCTGCAATGTTGAGTGGCTCTATCTTGTATGGGTCACCTATAGGCAATCAGCTACCATGAGTTCTTAGATGCAATGGCCCTGTTGTGTTTAGAAGAAACGGTGTTGTATCAATCCTCTGGAATTTCTGGCTCTTATGTTCTTTCTGCCCCCCTGAGAGTAGATTAATAATACTCTTGGTACTTGAGGGAGTAGTTTACCTGCCACCCTCATGAATCTCCCTTCAGCAATGACCCAAGACCTCATGGCCAGGTGACTGTACACCTGCACCCTGTCCAGCATAGGGAAATTCTCTCTTCATTTGCATCTTGACACAGACTACATAGTGATACTGGAGTAGATCAGATGAGCTTCTTTTGGTATCTAAAACGTAGATTATAAAACAAAAAGGTAGTGCTAGGTATGGGATACTTTCCTTGGAGTTGGCAACCAGGGAGCTCCTGGAGTATCTAAAATAATGCAGGCTATTGTCATTGCGCCTAGTTACCCACCAGAACGCAATGGAAAGATCCTATTGCTGAAGTCACTACATAATTTGGTCACACAACTTGAAGAAATGAAGCTGGTACTGATCTGGAAGCTTCCTCCATGCTGGGTAGCTTTCATAGTATCAGAAGATTCTAGGCAAGATGCAGGGCTATCCCACTTGGTTTTCTCCATATTCTCCTTTTAGCATTGTATCTGGATTGTTTAAAGAATGTTTTGATTTTGACAAAGTTCATCGTGATCTCTCTCTCTCTCTCTCTCTCTCTCTCTCTCTCTCTGTATGTGTGTTGTAAATGATTGAAACTCGGATCTCGTTTGTGGTACACAAGCACTTACCACTAAGCTGCATGCCCTTCTTGCCTTCTGCTCTTCTCTATCCTTTCTTCCCTCTCTTCCTGAGAGACAGGAGGGGGTGCGTGCTCAAAATCTCCCCATTCTACCCGCATAGATTGGACCCAGAGCTTCTGTATGTTAAGCCCACACCCCCTCTCCCAAGACACAGAGGCCTTGCAGTCATTCTTCCATCCATCCCCACCCCCACACTGATATGTAGATGCTTCTAGTACAAGTACCCGGGCATTTGCTATGGGTGGAGACTCAGGCTCTGAAAACCCCTGTGGAAAAGTAAGAAACCCAGGGGACTGCTGAGTCACTGATGCCTCATGCTCATTTTTTTGGTCCTTTCCCCACACAATCCAGAGTCCATAGGGCTGAAGCTGTCTCCCAAAGATAAGCACAGTTAGTTCTTCATTAAATGAGGAAGAGAAGAGGTGAAAGAGGAGGAATTCCAGAAGACCTGTGAGGGATGACAAACAGTAACCTTTAGATTCTTCATCAGGCTCTAGAGTCGGGCTTGCCAGGCTTTGTGAGAAACTGCCAGCATGGGGAGCTTCATGGGGGAGGGGGTGTGGGCTTCACGTACAGAAGCTCTGGAGCCAATCTTTGCAGGTGGAATGGGGAGATTTCGAGCACCCACCTCCTCCTGTCTCTCAGGAAGAAAGGGAAGAAAGGATCTAAAAGCATTTGCAGGACTAAGAGAGGACCAGAATCCAGGTTCCCAGCTTACAACATCTGTAGCTCCAGCTCCAGGAGACCCTCTGCTCTCCTTCCCTCACAAGGGACAGAGCTCATGTATATAAACCCACATTCAGATACAGCAAATACTTTTAAATTTAACTAAAAACTTAAAAACAAATAAGAAAAAAACTGGAGCAGAGCAAACGAAGGATCGGATGAGAAGGGATTACTAAGACACTCTGAGAATTTCTTTGTTTCACTATTTCAAAGGTAAAACTTTACAGCTGAAGTGGCCCCCTGGTTTTCTACTAATATAGTCTATGTAGAAGGGGCAGGGGTGCTGGCTAACATTCTATAAATTCTCCACAGAAAACATTCAGTGCAAATGTCAACAGGTGGTTGTAAAGAACCATGGGTTTAGGATAAGGGTGAAGGAGACAGCAAAGAATGTGATGTTTCCAGAGCTGTCCGGTTCTTAACAATTTAAAGTTGACCGGCATTCTCCTCACCAGGTTTTCTTGCTTCTTAGAAGGCATACAAGAAGGGAGACAGGGCTTTCAATCTCATTTATATAAAATATCAGCACCTCAGAGTCTAAACAGGCTGGAATAGTGGAGTCTTGGGATGTAGCTGTCCAGCAGCTACGGTGAACCGGGTTTACCTGAAAAAGGGGGAGGGGGGGCTAGAAATAAGGCAAAGGGGTGAGAGAAGGATGAAGCCAAGACGAAGGTTCTGATCAAGGCTCAAAGTTTAATAATAAGCTTTGCGTTTATAAAGGAAAAAACCCATCCCCTTCTGCTGGAGTATGTTGTAGCAGCAAGGTCAGTGAAGGCAGCCACAACATCAAGGTTCCCATGGGAACCTGCAACTGCAGCCAAGACAGATGTCTGTCCTGGTTGATAAGACCTGTCGTGGCGAATGTTCAAGGTCTGCTTAGCCTGCACAAGGCTGGGAAAACTGCTCAGTCTTTTCAAGGCTGGGAAAGGCCTACTCAAAGCTGAGAAGACTACACTGGGACACAGGCATTGACCACCTGTCTTTATTTTTCTGTGCCTGCTGAATAAGATCTCTACCTCCAGCCCCAGTAGTTAAAAGTCTTTTCTTCCTTCCTCCCTTCCTTTAAACTTTTGTTCTGCTTTGTCACAAGTATGTCCGTTCACTAAGTGCTGGCACACTTCTGGCGTCGCTAAGTGGAGGTAGCCAAAGCATCCAGAAAGTACCAGAAAGATCAGCTGCCCAATCTGCAGCAAGGTGGCCAAGAGCCAGAGGATAGGCTAGATTTTAGCTCCGCAGGCGCTCACCTGGCCTTACTCTCTGTACTTTCCTACTCGGGAGCTGCCGCGCCCTGGCCTTCAGACTCCGCCCGACTCCCCGCCCCATAGGTATTTAAGGCCTGGGGCGCGGCTGCGGCCTCCTCATCTCATCTCTGCTCGCTACCAGTGCGGAAATCGAGAGTCTAGGGTACGTTCTAATATGGGCAAACTGAGGCGCGAGGAGCTGGGGACTCGGGCGGGTGTGACGCGCGGCGAGAGCCCTGTAGTCCTGGCTCGGGTTCCCTCTGCTGCACAGCTGCTTCAGCGGCCGTGACGCAGCCGAGTGAGTCGTCTTGTGGTCCCGGCCATCTAGTGGCATCGCCACCCTCCAAGATCGGCCATCGTCCTTGGAGGAGGCGGCTGGGGAGGGATGGGGACAGCGCGGAGCCGGCCCGGCTGCTGTGCGGGGGCCCGGGGCTACAGGTGACCACGTATGTCCCTCGATCCGAGTGATCCTGGAGATCCCGGAGACGCAGGCTGGTGACGCGCTAGGACGGGCGTTGGGATCTGGGAGGTGGGGGACGGAGAGAGGCCGAGGGCTGGGTGCTCAGGCCCCGCTTTCCCGTCCAGTGTGCCTGAATCTCCCAGGGGCGCGGCCCAGGCTGTGCCGAGAAGTTGCGACAAATCCTCAGCACCCGGGAGGTCCGCAAACATAGATACTTGTAAGAAACAACTCTAGATCTTTGGGGTCCCCCCCCCCCCCGCTAAACTCACAGATTTAATGTCTGTCAGGGTAGGAGAAAATCATGGGCAAAGTTTTGACAGTTTCTGTGCCAGATGAAGTTGGCATGTGAACTTGTTTTTTCCTCTCTCCTCCTCGTTTTTTTTTGATGGACCCAGAGCCTTGTTACGCTGAGCAAGTTCTTTCCTACTGAGCCACAAGCCTGGGCTTCCTCCTTTCCTTGCCTTAGGTCTTTTCTACACGTTAGGATCAGAAGTATGGACAACTAGCATTCATATGGTGTCAGGAACACTGAGTGTGAGGGAAAGCTGGGTGAGGCTTGGCACTTATTTTTCTGACTGCTTCGGAGGCAGTTGCTTGTAATAGGACTCTTCCAGAGAGGCTGCTCATTTCCTTCCTCCAGTGGCTTAGGAGATCTGAAATATCAAGTAACCTTGGGTAAATGTATGTGATCAGGGACTGTGGTGCTGGGGCATATGGGATGATTGCTGTTATCAGTATGCATGGGGTGTGTCCTAGTGTTTCCTGGCTGCTCTGAGTAATTGTATTGGATACAGCTTGTGTCATCATACAAATAGGGTGTGTTTGGGGCACTCTTGGCTCCCTATACCTGCATGTCTCCCCATACCATCCCATACATGGATTTTACTTTTAGTCAACATGAAACAAATCAAAATCCGATAGAAAACGTTGAAGGAGAACTGAGATGTATTGCTGTATACCTGTAATCCTGGGACCCAGGAGGCCAAGGCAGGGAAATGAGAGTTTGAGCCCAATCTGGGCTGCAGAGACATATACAGACTCTTTCTCTTTTCTTGTTTTCTAAACAGTATGGTAATAGGGATCATTTATTTAGCTTTTACAGTGTGCTGAATATTTACTCATCTCTAAACCATTTAAAGTACACAGGAGCATTTACAGTGGTTAGGTCAAATATTAAGTTATTTTACATAAGTAAGTTGAGCACTTAAAGATTTTGGCATCTTCAGATATCAACTGATATCCTTCAGATACCCAGAAGTGACTGGGTACTTAAAGTTCTGTTAGTCCATTTCTAGCCCAAAGCACCTTTAAATCAATGAGTTACAACTAACTCAGGCCAACAGCAGTAGATTGAATCAGAGTAATCAACAGTTTTACCTCCCACCATTCCCTTCTCTATCAGAAAGAGCCTCCAGGGATGTGCTGTAGGGTCACATGGAACCCCAACCGTCTGTTTCCAAGCTTGCTGGACATGGGATTAAGCCACACAGTCAGTCTTTGCAGAACTTTCAGCTGTGTGCTGGGCCATCGTGCTAGTGAAAGGGAACAGATATTTGACCCTATTGCGTATCTGCCTTTCTCAGCCAATCATCTCTAACCACTGGCCTCCAAATACCATACAAATGCCATTCTTTGTCTGTTCTTGGACTTGGAGAAGGTTGGTGATGATTTTCTAATTGGCAGGTCTGGAATCACTCAGGAGACAATACTCAGGAACACCAAGAGTTACTGTCTTGATTACATCAGCATCTTGGCCAGGCCTTTGAAGGGCTGGCTGTCCTGATTACATTAATTGAGGTTTGCTGCCCTATTCTAAAAGCGGGCAGCACCATTCTCTGGGATGCATAAAACATAGACAGCTAGCTGAACACAAGTATTCATCTCCCCTGAATTTTGGGGCTGTGAGGAGCTATGAGCCAAGGTAAACCCTACCTGAAGTTGCTTTTGTCAATGCATTTCATCACAGCAACAGACATCAGGGATGTCTTGGAGGAGCTCAGGCCAAGAGTTTTAGCATCTGACAAGTAGGTAATGCAGAAAGAGAGAGCACAAGTCAGTCTATGGGTAATGAGCAGTACCTTCAAAACTTTCCATAGTGAAAAAGAAATTTTCATGAATTGCTAGTTTAAAAAGGTCTTCCAAGAACCCAGCAAAATTCATGAGTAGGGCTCAGAGAGGGTCACAAAATTGGGTGTTTCTGAGTATCAGAAATAAGAACAAAATTCATAAGCTTTCAGAATTAGGGTTGTAGGAGGACAGTAGATAGATCTGGAGTCAGTATGTCATCAGACCGTCCAACAGAAAAACTGGCAGCTGGAAGCAGTGAAGTCATGCAAAGTCACTTACAACCTTTTGTAGACCCTGCCAAACTCAGTGGCATGGAACAATAACACATTTTCAGATGTTAGAAACCAGAATTACTATGTTCTTTCTTAGAATGTGATTGGACAGTGTGCTGCATCAAAGCAAGGGAACAAATAACAAAACAAGAATATGTTTGGGTCCAGAACAGATGATATAGGCAAAGAATTATGATCTATAGTATTCACAGAGCAAGCAATGGTCCAGGAGTCCTGTCATTAATATGGCCAGTAAACACTGATTATATGAAACATCCATGTAATGAAAGAGGAGAGTAGCATGACTGAGTGTAGACATGAATGCCTCCAAGGGCCAGTGGGTCTCAGAAGAGTCAAGTGCATGAAAACTTGCAATGATTATCTAATTTAAAGCATGGCCCATTAGGGCCTTAAAGGAAGCATCTATCACATCTTGTCAACTGGTGTGTACAACCATAGCAACTCAATTTTCTGTTGTTGTTTTGTATGTGTGTGTGTGTGTGTGTGTGTGTGTGTGTGCACGTGTATGCATGCATGCACATATGCTTACATCAAGTAGGTGTAGATATATATGTATATTGACTTGCATATGGAAATCAGAGACGAACTTCAGATGTGGTTCCATGCTCTTCACTTTGTTGAGAAAGGCTCTCATAGTTGGCCGCTGCGTTTGCTAGGCTTCTGACCTATGAGCTTCTAGATAATCTTCTGTCTCCACCTCCCGTTTCACAGGATTGGAACTGTAGATATGCTCCGCTTTGTCTGGCCTTACATGGGTGCTCAGGCTTCAAACTCAAGTCCTTACAGTTGCATGGCAGGTGCTCTATCCACTGAACCATTTCCCCAACTCAAATCAGCACCAATATTCAATCTATTCTCCAAGCTACGCAGTTAGTACTTCACAAATTCCCTCCTGAAAGAAACCAGGAGGGGAACCATATGTGTGCTTGGTCTGGAAATGTTCAGCATAGTACCCTCTTGTGCCTGTAAAAGTCAGAATGTTTGAGACCAACAGCTCAGGGCAAAGTAACCAGTATAAAGGGATTCTTGATAGCCATATGAAGACAGTTCTATACACATAGAAGAAAAACAGCCAGTTCATTAGAAATTTTTATAAAAAGGCTTGAGTCCATGAGTAAATTCAAATGAGGCAAATAAAAAGACACAAAAGAATTCAGCAGTGTTTATTATACTCCTAGGAATGTTAAAGCTGTGCCATGTATTGTTACTACTACAGCTGGGTAGGGTACCCTTCCCTTTCCTGTAGTTACTTCTCCTTTCCTTGTTCTGTCAGTTCCCAACCAGTTCAGAGAAGTCGTAGCACTGTTTGACTGGGAAGGGAATTTAGCAACTGCTAGTGGATGGTGGGCGCATGAACAACAGGCCCTTCTCCTACAGTTGCTTGCTCCCGGCCTGAATGGCTGCATTTGTGGCCCTCCTGGTTGATTGCTCCTCTGGTGCCTCTTGTCCTCTGAGCCAGTTCCTTCTAGTTCCTCATGTATTGATTTCTGCACACAAGAAAGGCTGAGTCAGCCCGACTGGGCTGTGTTACTTCCTGCATGTGACCTTGACTTACCAGGCTGTTTTTTTTTTTCTCTCCTCTTGTTTACTGAGCCAAAACAGCACAGTGTGATTGAGTGTGAAGATGTGTCCTACACACCAGCCTGTATTTATGTGGTATTAATTCCTCACTCTAGGCTCACCATCATGGATTCTCTACGGGAAGCAAATGGCACCTTTGCCTTAAACCTATTGAAAATACTGGGAGAAGACAGCTTCAAAAACATATTTTTGTCACCCATGAGCATCTCCTCAGCTCTGGGTATGGTCTTCATGGGGGCGAAAGGAATGACTGCAAGCCAGATGGCTCAGGTAAACGCACCATTTCCCAGCAGCCAAACACCATAGGCTGTCAGTTGAGCTGGACTTCTACATTTCCAATTTCAAAGAAAAAAAAAATTCCATCTTGAGGAACACATGGGAATGAAATGACAGTGGTTGGCAAGTTGAAGGGAATGGTGTATTCTACTTGTTAAGACCCTTTCACTGCCTCGCTGGTGCTTACAGCATGTGTGTGAGAGTTAGCTTGAGTAAAAACACCAAAAGGGTGGTATCAGATCTCTGTGGTCCCTTCTGTCTTCTCTCTTGCCCTAACGAATCTCAGCCTTTTACAAGTAAGGAACACTGGACTGATCTTATTCCAGGACTTTGAAGTTTCTTCCCATATGGGGTCACCCTTGGCTGAGAGACCAGGGTCAGATCCATTAGGGCTCTTCTTAGATATAATGCTTTATATCTAAGCATTTATATAATGCTACAGAGGTGTACGAACTGCAGAGGCAGACTGTCCCGGCATAAGACAGGGAGACAACCTTGGGCAGGGACTTTGCATTCTGGGTTACCTCTGGGCAGTGCCTTTCCGTTTTTACAAGACGTAATTGTGTTTGTTTCTTCCTCAGTTTGCCTCCTGCAGGAAGGGAGTTACAGCCTACAGGCTTGCCTTCAGTTTGAACTGCCTTTTACATCCAAGCTATTACAACTACTGATAGGCAGTTCATCTGTCTCCTGTGGGAATAGTTTAAGTCATTCATGTAGATTTTCATCAGGCTTGGAAAGTCTAAGAAGGTATCTCTAAGGTTTGACACCTAGATGTTCACCCTTGCCTGGGATCCTGCTTCTTTTTCCGAATAGCTTTCTGAGGTAGCAATTACTCCAGTCTTTTCCATGTGGCCTCCTGCAGGATGACTTGGATTTCCTTCCAAGAGCACAAAGGTGGTAGCTGCCAGGCTTTTTAAAGCCCAGTACTGGAACATGGTCACTCTCCTAAATTCTGGTGGTCAGACTGTGCTGGAGCCAACCCAGACCAAGAGCAGGGAAGAGACTGCATGTCCTTGTTCAGAAGCCAGCTGCACTTGAGTGACATCAGGTCTGGTTGGTAGCCATGCTTGAAGCTTGAAGCCATCAGTGACCATAAAGAGCTGGGTTTGTGAAAGGCCATTTCTGTGCTTTCCAGGGCTGGCAGGGCACAGAGAGGACCCTAGACAGGGAGCCTTCAAGGTACTTTCATCTTTAACCACATGGGTTTTGGCAGCAGGATTCTGACAAAGAGCTTAGGGTTGACTATATTTCCTATAGCTGGGCCTGATGAAGTTGTGTTTTTAATCTGTTTTGATTTCAGACACTTTCTTTGGATAAATGCAGTGGCAATGGAGGCGGAGATGTCCACCTGGGCTTCCAGTCACTTCTCACTGAAGTGAACAAAACTGGCACACAGTACTTGCTCAGAACAGCCAACAGGCTCTTCGGGGAAAAGACTTGTGATATCCTAGCGGTAAGTGTCTTATAGTATTCAGAGACGGTAGGCTGAGGATTCACCTTACTCCCTTGCCCACTATTAAAGTTTTGTATTTGTTTATATGCTTTGAAACTATATGTGAGTATATTCCTATTGTCTAAATAAGAGCTATCCTCTCATTCTGCTCCTTCTACAAATAAGAGCTTCCATAAGTGAGGGTGATGTTTGTATTCCTGCATATACAGAAATTTAGTCGGTGAGAATTTCCCATGTGTTGTGCCACTATGTATATTATTTTCTAATGAGTTTCTTTTATCTCTTGAATGTCACAAGACTCTGCCTCACTATTATTATTGCAATTGTTGGTGTGAGAGATGGAACCCAGGGTCTCACACATTTAAGCTACAGTTCTACCACTGACCCACACCCCAAGCACTGTTCAGTGCTATTAGTCATCATATGAAATTCCTGAATAGGAATGTATGGTGACATAGTAAACCATTTTTATGTGCGTAGCATTAGCTTGTCCCCAGTGTGGGCCATTACCAACACAGAGTTATTGAATGTGCATTCATGCCCATGTGCCTTAAGATTGTAATATGTATTGCTCCTTTGCGCTCCCAAATTGCCAGAGATATCAACAGAGTTTTTATTTCTATTCTTGTCATGAGCTATGCAGAATCTTAATCTTTTACATTTTGAGAGTGGAAACTTTTTTTTTGAACATGCTCAAATTGAGCACCCTTAAATAACAAAACAAAACAAAACAACAACAACAACAACAACAAAAACCAAAACTGAAACCTGAAGATTCATGAATCGAAATTACACCTGACCCTGAGCATTTTGGGTAAAGGACATTGGACTAATATGTGAATTGTTCATTCATATACTCTGTGAACATTTTTGTGTTGGGTTATCTTCCTTTTTATTACTTTATAAGAGATTTCTTTTTTGTAATGTATGGCATCAGTCTTATTTTTTATTGTAATTTTATAACATTTCAGATGTCTACAGCTTTGAAGTGATGTAATATAAAAGAGTGTAGCAGAGTGTTTGCTCAGACAACAATAAGTTCTGTGCACTGGTTTGTTTATTGCACATTATTTTACTTTCTTTGCATCTCCAGCTGCTTTCTGTGTTTTTATCATTTTTAGGCTTTTTTTCTTCCAAGACAGGGTTTCTCTGTGTAGCCAACTCAGAAACCCACCTGCCTCTGCCTCCCAAGTGCTGGGATTAAAGGTGTGTACCACCATTGCCTGAATGGCTTTTTTACATGAAGAAAACCAAAACTTTGAGTAAACAAATGATTAGCTTACTCCTTTTCCTTTTTTTTTTTTCTGAAATTTTAAGAAAAGCTTTGATAATTTTAATAGTTATTTTCATGTGGATCTCAACTAGATTTAGTAATATTTTGAGTTACTTTTCACTATTTTATTATTAAAGATCTCAAATCCTAAGCCTGGTGAGGTGGTGCATGCCTTTGATCCCAGAGGCAGGCAGATCTCTGAGTTTGAGCTTAGCCTAGTCTACCAAGTGGGTTTAGGACAACCAGGGCTACACAGAGAAAACATGTCTTGAACACGCCCCCCCCCAATTCAAATCCTAATCGCTATATGCAATTAGATTCTTCCTTAAGATTGATTAGTTGTTGCTTAAAAAAAATTGTAGCTTAAACTGACAGTGCAGTGTATTTCAAAATTGTATAATCATTCACAGGTATAACAAAGTATGTGAGTAGCCTGTTTTCTTTTTTCTTTCTTTCTTTTTTTTGTTGTTGTTTGTTTTTTTGGAGACATATTTCCTGTATCCTAGAGTACCCTTAAATATTGCTAATGGATTACTCTGAACACCTGACCTTGCCTCTACCTCCTCAGTGCTGAGATTACGTGTCTCTACCTCTAGGTTTATGTGATACCAGATTTGAATCCAAGATTTTATGCAGAATTGATAAAAATTGTACAAACTGAGCCATGACCCAGCCCCCTAGACTGTTCATGGTTGAGAAATATTAAAGATGCTGTAGATGCAGAACATTGAAATTAGCAGAGCACACACTTGTCGGCCGCCTTACCCGTCCAGTGGAAATAAGGAGGCAAACACCAAGCCCTTCTCCATGCAGTTTAATCAGGAACCTTCATTTTTACTTCTTCTCTAGCTAGCTTCTTTCATATTCTTCTATATCTTCTTCTTACGTCTTACTTATTACTACTTACATCTTATTAGTTACATACTTATTCCTAATTCTACATCTTACATCAGTCCTTACATCTTACTTCTTATATCTACATCTTCTCTCCTATCCCATTACCAGCCCCAATTCTACATACTTACTCCTAAATCTCTCCTAACCCATCACCAGCCCTAATTCTACATACTTACTATCTCTACATACTTACTCAATACTCCTCCAGCCTCCAGCCCTTGTGGGTTAAATACTTTTCCTGGTCCCAATCATCATCGGCTACGTGGCAAAGCATAATAGGCTACAAGAAATCATGCCAATACAAGAAATCATGCCAGCTTGCATCATAAACTAGAGGCACACAGCTTTTCCAACTAAGGCTTGTTTATCTCAATGCTCTCTGCTCTGGCCGGAGAGCAGGTGTTCAATATATATGTATAGGGTGGCAGCTGCGGCTCCCCACACAAACTGTGTAAGGATTAGATAAACTGATCTGTGAATTTCACCTTGGCACTGTACTGAGAAGCCAGGGATGATATGTAAAGCATTTGTCATGAAAAGTATCTATTAAAGGACTGATAAGTGGCTTAACAGTTAAGAGGCCTGGCTTCTTTTCCTCTTTCCCAGCTTGGGTTCCATTTCTAGCACGCATATGACAGCTCACAGCCATTTGTAACTACAGTTCCAAGGAATTTGAAGCTCTTTTCTGGCTTTCATGAACGGAGGCACACACGGATATACATGTAGGCATAACATTCATTCACATAAAAATATATAATAATAAATAAAATAAAGTAACCTGTCCATATTCCACAATGACCCTCTGAGGTATAGCCAATCTCCTAATTACAGGGTTTGAAGAGGTGTAGAGAGACCAGCTAAGGTCATTCAATTGATACTCAGACTGTGGTGTTGAAATCCTGTATCAGAATTCTGTTTTCTTCAGGGACTGAAGAGATTGTTCATTTGCTAAATAAAATTTCTGGTATAAAGGCAACCCCCACCCCCAAGTTTAGATCCCCAGCACCCACTTAAAATCCCAGCATGAAATGTCATGACTATAGGCTTAGTAATAGGAGTAAATAGACAGGTGGGTTCCTGGAGTGCACTGGGAAGCCTACCCAGTTTAACTGATGAGCTCCAGGTTCAGTGAGAAGCTGTCTCAAAAACTAAGGTGCAGAGCTCTTGAGAAAGATACTCATTTTCTAGTCTTCACATACACCTGCACACACCTGTATACATACCTAGATGAAATGTACATTTACCACACAAACATATAAATGAAAATACAAACAGTTCTCTTAAACAGGAATTAAATATGTAGCTATGAGATGACCTGTTTCATAGAAATATTGAGAACCTATTCTATATACACTTGTAAAAGTAATTTTTGGGCTTTTCTTACTATTCTAGTCCCCAAGTATTGGCACAGAGACCCTTATATTTATTAACAAGCATTAAGCACTATAGCTGGACAGATTCTCCTCTATATTCACCCTCTATGGCTGCTACTTTCTAGCCACAAGCCCATTACTGGCCATCTTAGCCTTGCTCTGGCTGCACCTTCTGCATCAGTGTCCTTGTGATGACTCCCCTAGCAACCTGCTCATGGCAAATGCTCATGGTCAAATTGTCTCATGGTTCATTCTCTTTCCCCACCAGAGCTTCTCTCACTGGAATTGCTAGCTGCCTCTTCTCTGGCCCAGATTTTGTTATTATACACAGTACACTGTAGCTGTCTTCAGACTTGCCAGAAGAGGGCGTCAGATCTCACTATGCGTGGTTGTGAGCCACCATAGTGGGATTTGAACTCAGGACCTTCGGAAGAGCAGTCAGTGCTCTTACCTGCTGAGCCATCTCGCCAGCCCTCTGGCCCAGATTTTGGCTGATGAGCTTTTTATTAACTAATCTGAGGTGATGAAAAACCATTCTTATAAATCACTGAGACAGGAGATGCACCAATCGTCATGACAATGCAAATGTTCTTACTACAACCAGATCTCTGGGCACAGAAATAAGTGTCTGAATACACAGTGCACAAAACTATCCCCAACATGCAGTGTGAACATAATGGGAATTTTAGCCCATTTATGGTGTATGGACTTTTGTGTTGTAACATGGCAGAATGAGGGTGGTCCTCAATGTCATTGTCATTTCATAGAGTCTATCAGTAATGCTGCTGCTGATCAGTTCCCTGTAAGACCCTGTGCATGCCAACCAAGTCCTTCACTACTGCACTGCACCACTCAACCCCAGCATGGGCTTTGGTTTTGTGAATTGCTCACTCCCTGAAACTAAGCTACCTGACATGGTGACCATGAACACATAGCTATTCAAATTCCATATCATGAAGTCCAATAAATTAAAATGAAATATTCAGTTTCATAGCTTCCACGGCCTGGTGTCTGTCTCTATAGGAGAAATTATTTTTGAATGGTGCAAATTTGTATTTTTTTTTTTTTTTTTTTTTTTTTTTTGGCACAGAAAACTGTGGTAGAAGGTCCGTCCAGGGTTAACCCCTATTCTGCCAGTGTGGTAGTCTCAAGGGTCCAGCTGTTCATCATGCCTTTTAGTGGTTCTTATACCAACCAGCATCTTACACCATTCATAAGCTAAGGGTAATACTGGACAGCTGGAAACAGGAAGGCTGGATTTTATAATCTTTCTGTATATTTGCAAATCATATCTTACAGGATTACATTTTGATTGGGAAGCAGCATTGGGAAGGAGGCGGCTGGTGCTAATTGCCTCCATGGCTGTATAATTATGTTGTTTTGTCTCAGTCTTTTAAAGATTCCTGCCTCAAGTTCTACGAAGCAGAGATGGAAGAGCTGGACTTTAAGAATGATACAGAGCTGTCCCGACAGCACATCAACACCTGGGTAGCCGAAAAGACAGAAGGTGAACACAGAGTTGTTTGTTTTTAGTGCTGAGGTTTAACTGCAGGGCCCTGAGCATGCTGCCACTGAGCCATACCCCATCTTTCTTAAGCAGTGATACATTTGTTTGTTTGTTTGTTGTGAGTTTGTGTATGATGCATACCTGCAGTCAGGACAACACACAAGAGTTAGTTTTCTCTTTCTACCGCTGGGTATTAGAGATTCTATTTAGTTCTTCAGGTTTGGTAGCAAGGAGCCAGACCATTCCTCAGTCTCTAGTCTTTTTATTTTTATTTTTGCTTTTGTCTTTTGAGACAGAGTCTACCATGTAGCCTATGCTGTCCTGGAACTCACTCTGTAGACCAGGCTGTCCTGGAACTCAGGGATCCATTTGACTCTGCCTCCCGAGTGCTGGCATTAGAGGTGTTACTGCCATGCCCACCTCATAAATCAGAACTCTTAATTTTTTTTAAAGATTTAATTATTTATTTTATACATATGAGTACACTGTAGCTGTACAGATGGCCATGAGCCATCATTTGGCTTCTAGGAATTGAACTCAGGACGGCCCCGCTCGCTCCGGCCCCGCTCACTCTGGCTTAATACACTGTAGCTGTCTTCAGATGCACCAGAAGAGGGCGTCAGATCTCATTACGGGTGGTTGTAAGCCACCATGTGGTTGCTGGAATCTGAACTCAGGACCTTTGGAAGAGCAGTCAGTGCCATCTTGCCAGCCCAAATCAGAACTCTCAAGCTTTACCCATCACAACTCCTTGTCTGAGAAATTTTTGTACGACCTTGTATAATATTACAAGACAGCTATACATTTAGATGGTCTATAGAAATGTGTTTTAAAGCAACTCATTGGTATACCTATATTTGTCATAATTAAAGATGGAGCCAAACTTTCATATTAATGAGGGAGAAGTTTATCTAAACACAATATAACCCAAAGAGATTATAAATTTAAAGCTTTTAAAAATTTTTCATATGTGTTTATGCCTGTATAAATTTATGTGCACCCTGTGCCTTCAGGTGCTTGAGAGTCTAGAGAGTGACAGATCCCTGGAACTGAAGTTATAGGCAGTTGTGACCCACCTGAAGTGGGTGCTATATGAACTTGTAAGCATTTAGTCATCTTTTCATCTACCCAAAGATGTAATGACTTGATGCTTACTTGCTGAGAATAAGAGTATGAGAATATGGAAAGACTATTTTTTTCACAATGAAGCCATTCTGTCTATAAGAGCAGAAAAATTTGTATGTAGTCACAAACACTGCATTTCTAACCTGACGGTTTCAAATATGAGCTGATATGTTTGACTCAGTGTTTGCTGGCATTATATTTCATTGTGCTGTACAGTGGCATGCAGGACCAAGGTCACAGTGAAGTGATGTGAAGCAAGATGGAGCCACTGCCATAAGCACCTGGGGTTCATGCATTTGGAACTGAACGAAGCTCTGGTTATTGCATGTTCAGAATGCTTTGACCGTTAGCAGTCTTCCCAGGGACTCCACAGTAGGCAGTATGATCACAATCTGCTGTTTACAGGGCCCTTTTCTAGGTACAGACTTTACAAAGCTGTCTCTAAAACACTGTCAGTGTCTGACACTTTGCCTAGCTCTTTCCTGTTCCTTTTTATTTTTACTTTTTAAAGCCAGAGGCTCACTATGCATTTCTGGCTGACCTTGTTATATAGTCTGGATTGGCTTCAAACTCAGAGAGATGGGCCTGGCCCTGACTCTGGCTCGGACTCTGTGATTAAATGGTGTGTTACTACATCTGGCTTTCTCCAGCCTTTAATAGTGTGTCTGTGATGTCTCCCAATATTTGATACACTTCTTCGAGAACAACCAACCTGCTGTCTCTCCCATCCTTTGTCCATCCCTCCCTTCCTTCTTCTCTCCCAACCTCCCTCCCTCCCTTTCTTATTTTCTTTCTTTTTAAAGGTTGTTACAAAAAATCTAAAATGCTTTTCTCCTGCAGCTCTTCCTTCTCTGGGTGAAGTGCTCCCATTCTGTAGCTATGTAGCATGGTTGCAGATACTGGGCTGAGCACCCGTTTACCTGTGCCTGTAGACTGCTTTGTACTTGTAAGGTCAATTTTATAACTGCTGTTCTACTTTCAATTCCTTTTTAAGTTGATACATAAATATGTATATTGACAAGGTTCTGTGTGATTTTCAGTGTTTGTTCTCTAATGTTCTGATCAAGGTAAATAAATCTATTACTTCAAATATTTTAAGATGGAATTTATAACCAGAATATTTGAAAACAGCCTAAAGTTCCTTCCTTAAAGTTGTAGTTAACAGTTGTCTCTTTCCAGCTCAAGTGTATTTAAATTCCAACTGCACATTTAGCATCAACTCATATATTTTATGTGTTTATTTGAACAATGAAGTTTTTCTTACCAGAATCTTATCAGCTTTTTTTTTCTTTCTCTGTAACTCTTTAACAGAGTGTGTCTTTGGTACTGGAGAGATACGTTAGCACTTAAGAACACAAACTGCTCTTGTAGAGGAGCTGAGTTGGTTCCCAACACCCAAGCCAAGTTTCTATCATTTCAATTGGAGGGGATCTAACATCGGGGGCCTCTGTGGATATCAACACATATGTGGACATACTCTCTCACAAACACACATGCATAAACATAATTACAAATAAATCTTTAAAAAACAAAAAGGTGTCATCTTCTTGTTGATGTCAGGGTTGTGGCTTTAAGGCTAAATGTCTATATTGAGAGAAGCGAAATCTCTTATGCAAACGTCTGACCAGACCAGCAGTTGGCGCCATTTGCCTATCAGCTTTTGGCATGTATCAGCCATCTCTGTTAGCTAATTGGGTCTTGTCTTTGTTACTGTCCTTTTGCTATGGACAGACACCATGACCAAGGCAACTGTTATAAAAGAAAGAATCAAATTGGGAGCTTGCTTACAGTTTTAGAAGGTTTATTTCATGTTCATCTCGGCAGGAAGCGGACAGGCATGGTGCTAGAGCAGTAGCTGAGAGCTTTACCTCCTAATCCACAAGCAGCAGGAAGAGAGAAGGGTTGGGGGGGTGGTGCTGTGGGTTTTTGAAATCTTAAAGACCACATCTTCTCCCTCAAGGCTATACTTACTAATCCTTCCAAACAGTTCAGCTGAGGCTGAGCATGCAAATATATGAGCCTGTGGGGCCCATTCTCATCCATACCACCACAAGTCTTTAATTAGCTTTCTTTTTAAAATTCCTTCTTTCAGATAAAATCAAAGAGTTGCTGTCTTCAGGTACAGTGGACTCGGACACTCAGCTGGTCCTTGTGAATGCCATCTACTTCAAAGGAAACTGGGAGGAACAGTTTAACAAAGAGGACACCCGGGAGATGCCATTCAAAGTCAGCAAGGTAAGCACACTGCAGTAACTGAGGAGACTCCTTGGCAAGGTCCTCGGTTCACATTGGCTTCTAACACATAATAAGGAGGGTCTTCCTATAGCCTGTGCCTCTAGTGTCTCTGGATCACTGTTCAGGCAGGATCCTCGTTCAGCCTTGGGGCCTTTCTCTTCCCTTCTCCTTTCACTTGTTGGCAATGATGGCTGCAGGCTACATGGTTTCAGGGCTGGCCGTGCTTCTGTCATGGGCTATGCTGTCACTGACAGATGTGGAGTCCAAACCTGATGGCAGAGCTCTGCAGTGTACTTGAAATGGTCTTTCACAGAAGTTTGAAAATAGGAACATCTGAACTCCAGGTGTGGTTTACGAGTCTCCTTGTGGCCCTGAATGCAGCCCATCTCTTGTTCACAGTCCGTTCTTTTCAGTGTGTCCTCCCAGAAGTGCTGTCTTGTATCTCCTGCCTCCTTCAAGAGGACCACATCTCATGTTGGTTCCTCTAAAGCAAAACAGAGGGAAAATAACCTATCTTACCCTGTTGGAAAAACAGCTGAGGGCAGAGAGCTGTGTAATGAGTGCCAGGCTTATGGTTGGCTCCTCCTCAGGCCTTCGAGGAGGAGCCCAAGGCTGGACATAGTCCTGGACATCTAGATGCTGGGTGGAGAGGATTTGGGAACAGAGTGAACCTGTGGGCTGAGGACAAGCCTGGGGCTAGGAGGGTGGTGGGGGTGGGATGGGGAACTCTGGCTTAACTCATCAGTGATTGTTCTTAGCTTAGTGGTGGTTATCTGGGAGCACAGAGGGGCCTTCTGTGGGAGACGTAGGCTGTGGTTCTGTAGATGGAGGCTTTCTCCATGCTCCCTGTGGTGGTTCTTGATGAAAGAGACAGTCCATGTTTAACCATACTGTTTATTGACTATTCATCATGGAAGATGGGTGCATACCACCTTTTTGGGGTAGACCAGAAATTAAATACCTTTAGTAGGATGGAATGTCTGGAAAGGGAAGCCTATTGACTAAACCCTCAGGGCCTTTAGATTCCTCATTAGCATGGAGAACTCTCTTCTGATCTACATGACCATAGGTCAAGTTGTGATCCAGGCCAGGAACCTGGTAGGGAGCAGGGAGCTGCCTACTGTCTCAAGTGAGTGCCTGGGTGCTGGGAACTCTGAGCCTGCTCAAACTTACCAAATTTCGGTTGTGTGAAGTATTAAAAAAAAAAAAAAAACATGAACCGGCATGTTCCTATGTTTGTGCCAGCAACTCTCTGCCCTGTGTGTCTGACCTGCCATGCACTGACAGGCAATGACCGACCTGTGTTTATCTCATGGAGACTCTCTGGTCTGGGTCTCCTGAAACATCTCCATCCAGCTCGTTACATTCCCACAGGCAGTTTGCTACTATGCCAGCTCCATGCTTCAAATCCCCCACCACCCCTGTGGTGCCCATCAGGCCGTCAGGCAAACCCACATTTTGCTGCCGTACGTTTCTCCTGAGAACCCAGATGAGGAAAATGCAACGCCAACTTAGTTCAGAAACAGTGGTAACTCAATTGCTGGGTGCAACTACTAAAATCCTAAATTGTAAACCTTATTAAATCTAAATCCTCAGTGGCAAATCCAAAAGGGCTTGTCTCCTGAACTGACCAATCCGGAAGTCCCGCTTACTCGCCCAGAGATTGACTCCTTTATTCATTAGGGGCTTGGTTCACAAGAAGTCACCTGAGTAGGTGACTCACTCCTTATCTGCAGCCAATCCCAGGAGAGTGGAATTAGCATCAAAGTACAGACAGCCCAAGGCTGGTCCACTACACTTTCCTGGCCTGGTCCATTGTCCACACTAGAGGGCAGGACGTGGGTGGAGCTGGGGCTGCCTACCTCAAGTGATGTTCTTGGGAACTCAATCTCCTTTCCTGCTATGCTACCTTTAGCATGGGATGTTTTTCTTCATGCTTACAGCAGGGCTTTAACCCTGATGTAGTTCACAGGGAAGGACTTAGGTATAGAAACAAAAAAAACTTTTTTTTTTTGAGGTTTTTCTCATATATTACATAAGTGGAACTACTTCCTGTGGCTCCTATTAGATGCAGAGTTAAGAGACATTGTCTTGTTTCCTTGACTCTAGACTAGGACACAGACAACTGTGTAACTACAGCAGCTGCTGATGGTAATCCATATATGTGGCCATGCCTCCAAAGACACAAGATCTTCTGTTCTGTGGATTTTTTTTTTTTTTAAATTATGAGCAGAATTCCTGCCCATTAGTTTGCCACTATAGCCTACAGATCACTTGAGATCCTACTGTGTACCATGCACTAACTGGCTAAGTGTGCCCACTCTCATGAAGCTCTGTCTTTTCTGGGGAGAGAAATTTGAGATAAGCACAGGTAAGAACACAGTGGTTGGCTGCAGAGACACAGAGAGGCAGTGGCAGGATGCTGTGCTTGAGTGTAGATCCAGTGAGAGCTGCTGAGGAAACTTCACTGTACGACTGCACAAGAGCAGACAGCACAACCTACAAAGTGTGTTCTGGATTCTTCAGACCAGTGTCTTGGGAGAAAGAAACATAATCTAGTTAACCACAACACTACAAACATCCCTATGACCAAAGAAGAGAGTGAAGTAGAATAGGAAGCAGGGTGGGCTTGTCTTTATTATTCTGGGATGTTTTAAGGATTTTAATCAGTCTTTGTTCCTGGTAGAGTGGTACCACAAAGTGTTATCCAGCCACAGAAGTGTGGTCTGACTTGCCTTGTGCTGGGACCTATGGCTGCTGTGCTGAGGTCAGTGACAAGGAGGTCATCAGAGCATCCCAGGGCTGTGCTGATGGCAGTCTCTTTAAAAAGCAAAGTCAGGTTTTGGTTATAATTCAGAGATACAGACAATACAGTTTTGTAATGAGTCAAACCAGGGTATGAGAGAAAGACAGGACTCAAGGACATGAAATGGGATTGGCAACTGGAAGGAGGACATCACTGTCAGTCAGGATGAGTAAGACTTGTAGGTAGAGCAACTATAAAAAAGAATATCAAAGTGCAGGAGTCAAATAGACTACAAAATAATTATTCCATTCTTCAAGGAGCAGTTCAGGCCAGAACAGTGAATTTGAGAATTATGTTCAAAGTCTATCTCCTCCCAATAGAATGAATTGTTGGCCCAGGACATTACAGGTGTTTGGTGACTGGGTCAGTCAGCTTCCTGTCATTAAAATGTGGAGACACCCAATTTAACAATAGAAAGGGTTTATTTGACTCATTGTTAGAGGTTTATGTCTATGATGAGATGGATCCATTGGTATAGGCCCTGTTTTGAGGGTATAGAAAGGAATACTGGGAGCAGGCATTGGAGCAGAATAATTCATTCCAAGACCAGGCAGTGAAAGACAGGAAAAAGCCCAAGATTCCTCAGTTCTGTTGAAGGGAACATCTCAACAATATAAATTCCTCCCTCTAAGCCTCACCTATTAGAGTTTCTACCACAGTGCCATGCATGGTGGCAAACACCTTTAACCCCAACACTCAGGAAGCAGAGAAAGGTAGCTCTGAGTTCAAGGACAGCCTAGTCTCTGTAGCAAGTTCTAGATCAACTAGGGTTACAGAATGAGAGTCTATCTCAAACAAACAAGATTCTATCTCTTCCCAGACTTGAAAAATGGGCCTTAGGGTTCATGTAAGGTCTAAACCTGTGTTTGAGAGGCTGATGAAGTATTCTAGAAGTCAGTTCAAGAATATATGCTCTCAAGGCTGGAGAGGTGGCTCAGCAGTTAAAAACACATGTTGTTCTTGAAGAGGATTGTAGTCAAAATCTAGTACCCACTGGTGTCTCATAACCACCCATAACTTCAGTTCCAGGGGATTTGATACCCTTTTCTGAAATATACAGACATTAAATGCCCATAGTCATGTGGTACATGTATATACATGCAAGATAAACACTCATACGTATAAAATACAATTTAAAAAAGCAAGCATTCCTAGTTTTAGTGCCTGGCTCCTTTGGTTGAGTTTGCCCAATGTGTCACTTGTGTTCCTTTCAACTCAATATTTATCCTTCCTTTACAGGATGAGAAGAAACCTGTACAAATGATGTTTAAGAAGTCTACCTTTAACACGACCTATATTGGAGAGATATTCACCAAGATTCTGTTGCTTCCCTATGTTGGCAATGAGCTGAACATGATCATCATGCTTCCAGATGAACACATTGAGCTAAAAACAGTAAGGATTATGGGGCCTTGATGGAGCTGTGATGGAGAAAGAGTGGCATTTGGGTTTCTGCTGGGGCAGTTCTCCTAGGCTCCCATGATCATGTTTTTAATCTTTCATTCTTGTGTGGCTTTGGTGGAATCCAGGACCTGAGCTGCTCCCTGTCCCCTCCCAGCTACCATAACAAGTTACAGCCACACTTCCCTGGGCACTGTAGAGCCTGCCTGTTGTTTCAACTACCTGCTGTGACAGCATTGTTTGTCCTAATGTCTTCACCTCTCTTCTAGGTGGAAAAGGAAATAACTTACGAGAAATTTATAGAGTGGACGAGTCTGGACAAGATGGACAGAGAAGAGGTAGAAGTATTTCTCCCAAAGTTTAAGCTGGAGGAGGATTATGACATGAAGGATGTCCTCTGCAAGTTGGGCATGACTGATGCCTTTGTGAAGGGCGTGGCAGACTTTTCTGGAATGGCTTCCAAGAAAGGCTTGTTTCTGTCTAAGGTTGTGCATAAGGCCTTTGTGGAGGTCAATGAGGAAGGCACAGAGGCTGCAGCTGCTACAGCTGCCATCATGATGTTGAGGTGCATGAGGTTCACTCCCCGCTTCTGTGCCGACCACCCCTTCCTTTTCTTCATTCAGCATGTTAAGACCAATGGGATTCTGTTCTGTGGCCGGTTCTCCTGTCCTTGAGGAAAGGGTGTTCCTGTCAGTCTTTTACCCACTCTCCATGGTTTGCCTGTAACCCAAGTGACCTTATCCATAAATGCAATGGCAATTATGAAATAAAGGGCTTTATGGCACCCTATCTTCAGAACTGAGTGTCTGTCTGCCTCATAGAAGGGCTTTTTCTAGGATCTGGATCTGCTCTCCTGTGGGTTTGTGGTATTGCTTGCTAGAGCTCATCATTGCTGCAGGACCCTGTGGCTGCCAACACAGGCAGCCACGTGTGCTTCTTTTCTTTTCCCTTGGTAGCATCAGGATCTCATCCCACTTTAAGTGAAAAAAAAAAAAAAGCCAGCGTGTTGAAGTTTCAAGGAATGGACAGTAGGGAAAGTTCCCTTTCCCTATATTTGTCTCCCCTGTCATATGGTATGACACATAAGCCTCTTTAGATACTTACTGACCACTTTCTCCCAGGGGTTGGGAACATGAGGTCGTTCGTCACTGACAGAAGCCATCTAGGAAAGGCTATGACAAGCAAGTGAGTTTTCTGGAGAAGGCCCACTGTTTTACATGGCTGCAATGGGTGTGCTCTGGAGAGACATAACCCCAGAGACTTTGTCTCGGGATTGCTTCCCACTGCTCATATGCCTCTCCTGCCACTATTACATGGCCCAATGATTCCTTGGCATCAGCCCACCCTATTGGGCAGATTTCCTGCAGATCAACATGAAGATGGACTTTCATGAATTAATGATGTTTATATGAATTAATGACTATAGAATTTAAATGATTTTAAGGAGAAACTTCAAGGAGATGGTTTTAGTTGTTTTTCCATAAAGTTGTAATAAAGTTAGAATAAAGAATAGAATGTGCACTCTCCTCATAGAATAGTAAGTAAAGACTGCATTATAAGGAATGCAATGAGCCTCCATAAATTGCACTAAGAAGAGAAATAGGATTGGAACAAGTTTGTGATCAAGGAAAAACATTCATTCTAGGTCAGGTCTAAGGATGAAGCCACAGATAAGCACTATGATATAGCAAGGCCATGTGAAACTGTTGCTTTGACCTTATAATGAGCTTATAGAATGAACACTGCTTTGAACTTTCAACATCATCCTTACTTCCCTTTTGTATAAAGTTTTATCTGTGAGGTAATTTTATAAAGAACTTTTTTTTTCTAAAGGTATAAAAAAATTGAGAGGAAAACCAAAATGTGGCTGTTGGGATTCTGTTCCATCCGACAAATATATATATGTCTGCCTGCCTATGTGTACGTATATACATGTGTATGTAAGAACGTGTGTGTGTATATAAGTATGTATATACACTTGTGAAATTGATGAAACAGGTGATCAGGCCTGGCCAGAGTATGATCTCTCTATCCTATTCTTATTTACCAGCCACATAAGAGTTAAAAATTGCAGAGTTTCTTGCTAGGCATTCTTGACAGCCCTAGAAAATTACATTTTATCCCATCAGTGGTACTGACTCTGTAAATTGTCCACTGCTGTCAGCTGGCGGATTGGAGGATGTTGACTCCCAGTAGCACTGATCTCAATCACTGCTGCCACACCCCTAACTGTCTATGATGTCAAAGCTAGCCTTTGATAATTCACATAAACACCAGGTGACTCTCTACTTAGTGACAAGTATTATAAATAAAAGGTGACAAGTTTCTGTAGCCATGTTGGGCACTTGCTGGAAATACAATAGAAGCATTTTTTGGGGAAAGTAAGAAATTAAAGGGGCCAGGGTCTATGTGAAAGATTTTCACCTTGAAAACCTAAGGGCTGGCAGGAAGAACTTTCCATGTCCTGTGTGCAGTTTTGTAGCTTCTGACTTCACCCATGCTGCTGTGGTGACAGTAGAGCTGGGTAACGTTAAGACGAATGGAATTTAGGACTTGATGTGAAGAAAGGGTGGGGAAGGCTTGCTGCTTTTGTTTTGTTGATATAGTAAAAATACCTGTGACTAGAAAGCATGAGCATGGTGGTACAGGTGAATGATTCCAACACTTGGGAAGTAGAGGTAGAAGGATCTAGTGTCAAAGCTATCTGGAGTTAACTGGAGTTTAATGACACAAATTAAGTGGACCTAGCACACACTGACAGAATATTCCATGTAAATACTAAAGAAATCACATTTCTCAGCATCCCATGGAAATTTCTCCATAATCTATGACATATTAGGAAAGTTTCATAATCTATGACATATTAGCAAGTTTCAACAAATTTAGGAAAATTGAAATAACATCTTCCATTCTGTCTGATCACAGTTGAATAAACCTGGCTACCAATACAAACTACAGAAAGCACACATACCTATGGAGACTCAGTAACATACCTGAATGGCAGTTGGGTCAAGGAAGAGATCAATAAGGAAATTTATAATTCCTAGAATTGAATGAAGATGAAAATACAACCTACCCAAACCTGTGGGACACAAGACAATTCTAAGTGAAAGTAGTTCATTACAGCAATAAGTACCTACATCAAAAGTTTGAGAGATGTCAAATTAACAACAATGCATCTGATCCTTGGAAAAAAAAGAATAAACAACAACCAAAAAGAGCATGGAAAGAGATAATCTAACTCATGGCTGAAAGCAATGAAATAGAAACAAATGGAATGCAAATAATCAAGGAAACAGGTTCTTTGAAAAAATTAAAAAGACTGACAAACTATTAGCCAATTAACAGAGAGAGAGAGACAGAGACAGAGACAGAGACAGAGACAGAGAGACAGACAGACAGAGAGACAGAGAGACACAGACAGAGACAGACAGACACAGAGACAGACAGACACAGATACAGACACAGACACAGAGAGACACAGAGAAACACAGAGAGATACAGACAGACAGAGAGACAGAGACAGAGAGAGAGAGAGAAAGAGAGAGAGAAAAAGAGAGGAGATAAGAAGATCTACATCAATACAATTAAAGATAGCAGGGAGACATCACTGAAAAGAGTGAGGAAACTCAAAATCATGAGGACATACTTAAAAAAAAATGTATCTTACCAAACTGGAAAATCTAAAAGAGATAAAGGAATTTCCAGATTTATATTACCTACCAGAGTTAACTCAAGATGAAGTACATAATGTAAATATATACAAATGATGAGATGGTAACAGTAACTAAAATTTCCCAGCTAAAGCGAACCCAGGTGGATTATGTGAAGAAATGTGCCACCTATGCTCCTCAAACTATTCTCCAAAATAGAAAAGGAGGAAACTTTTCTAAATTCTCTGCATAAGATCAATATCATCCTGAGACTAAAACCAGAACAAAAGGAAGAAAGAAAAAGAAAATACAGAAAGACAGAAATTCATTATAGTCCAACCTCCCTGATGAACATAGACATAATAAATCACAATAAAACACTTGCTAAGCAAATTCACATCACAGAGATCATCCATCGTGATCATTTGGCTTCATCCCAGAGATGCAAGAAGGTTCAAGATACCTAAAACAATAAGCATAATCTACCACATAAGTGCACTAAGGGACACAGACCACGTAACCATCTCATAGATGTAGCAAAGGCCTTCAACAATACCCAGTATCTTCCCTTTGTGATACAAGTTATGAAGAATCTAAGGATATGGGGGTCATATCTCAACGTAATAAAGGCAATATACAACATGACCAAAGGCAACATTATCCTAAATGGGGAAAGACAAAGTATTTCTTTCTAGTAGCATAAGAGATGAGACAAGGAGGGCCACTCTCTCCATTCCTGTTCAATATTGCGCTTTAAGTCTTGGCTAGGACAAGTGGATGAGATAAAGGGGATACAAACAGAAAAGGAAGAAGCTTAAGGCTCCTTATTTGAATATGCAATAATTATATGTATAAAAGATCTCAAAGATGCCTTAAGAAAACTACAGATAATAAACACTTCTATCAAAGTAGCAGGATACAGAATTAACACATGAAAGTTGCCTTTTGTATATAAACATGCCAAGAAGAAAGTTAGGGAAGCAATGCCCTTAAAGTTTTTTAACCCCTTCTTCCCCAAAACCAATGTTCAGCAAAGGATACCTTAATTCAAGTAAAGTGGCAACCTACAGAATAGAAAAATGGTTACCATTTGCATGTCTGACAGAGTGTTAGGATCTAGGATACATGAAGAATGAAAAAAAAAAACCTATTTAAAATTTATACTGAGAAAAATGTATGTATTTTCAGTATTGCTGTAGACAATCATCTACATAACACTGTTAAATTGATTGTCGTTTTATATCAAACAACTTTTATAATACTCATTTTTATTGTTATAATATTTTATTAAAAAAATAAAATTTATATTGAGAAAAAAAAGAAAAAAAAACCCTAGATATGAAGACATCCAATAATTAAAAATTGGGAAATTAAGAGAAGGAACTAAGCAGTTCTCAAAGAATAAATGCAAAAGGCTGGTAAATATTTTTAAGAATGTTACATTCTTTGCTATCTGGGATGTGCAAATTAAAGGCTGCTTTGAGATTTTATCTTACAAGTCAGATTGACTAACAAAGCTAATCCCTCAGACAAATGACTACAAATGCTGATGAGATGTGGGAAAGGGAAGTACCTACTCACTGTTGATGGGTGTGCAAACTGGCACAGGAAGTGTGAAAATCACTTTTGAATTCCTCAAAAAGCTAGGAATGGATCTACTCTATGATCTAATCATCTAACTGGCATTCTGGGGGCATATTCAGCAATATTCTCTAAATGTGAAAAGTCAAAATGTTACGGATTCAAAGCCAAATTATATTTGGCTACATGATTCTGTTATATATCTTTTCTTGTATATAACTTTCTTGTGATCTAAAATGAAACTATTTATAATTAGATAATTGTCAATGAAATCTGTTGCTACCCTATTAAAACCCATCTTTAGGGGCTAGAGAGATGGCTCAGTGGTTAAGAGCACTGACTGCTCTTCCAGAGGTCCTGAGTTCAGTTCCCAGCAACCACATGGTGGCTCAAAACTATATGTAATGGGATCTGATGTCCTCTTTTGGTGTACCCGAAGAGAGCAACAATGTACTCACATAAAATAAATAAATCTTTAAAAAAACAAAAAAACTAACGCCCCATCATAGTGTCCTGTAAAAGCAAATCTTCAAATCTTATTGGCATTTCTTTACCAGTGCCTCTTCTGTCATCAACTCTTCTATTTACCCTCCATAATCTCCTTTGCTTAATCACTTCCAACTAAAATGATTTTAGATGCCATAACCTATGCTTATGGGCACTCCTTTAATAACTAACTGCTTTGACTTATACCTATAGGTAGGCACCTTTTTAGCCTGGATGCCAATCCAGTTCTCTCAGAATATTGTCCAGCCACACTGTTTGTACTCGTACGGGCAACAGCCTCTTGATGCACTAGTATAAACACAAGCTTCTGCACCAGAGACCAGCAGGTACTAGATACTACTCATTGTAGATCATGAGGCCCAAACCTAATCTGTGGCTGTCTAATTCTAGCTGAGAAGAAGCTAGATCTAGCCCATGCCCATTGTTCCTTGGGCCTCCTCTATCTTCTTTTCCTGTGCAATCATTCTTCTACTTGTTTTTGATAGGAACAAAAAAGTCTAGGAATGTAACTGCTACTCAGACCACAAAACAATGCCTGTGAGTATCTAGCTATCAAAGTTCCATGTATATGATGTCTTACTTAAGAAATCAGTATACATCAGAGGGGGTATTGGTATACACATATTCTGCTCCCTAAAATCTTTCTGTCTCTGGGGAATCAGAGGGCCGGGCAGCAGACTCTTGCTCTGAAACCTCCTCCATCAGAGAGCTGAAAGAGAGTCTAGGTTTGCTGATAGGTTTGGTAATTAAGAGCACTGATAGCTCTTTTGAAGGGCCCAGGGAATCCAATGCCTTCTTTGACCTCTGTAGGCACCAGACAGCATGTGGTGCACAGGTATATGTACATGAAAGATCCAGGCATACATACATGTGGTGCACAGGAGTACATACATGTGGTGCACAGGCATACATACATGCGGTACACAGACATACCTACATGTGGTACACAGGCATACCTACATGTGGTGCATAGGAATACATACATGTGGTGCATAGGCACATACAGGCAAAACATCCATACACATACACATAAAGTTAAATTTTAAAAAAGAAGAGACCATGACTCTGGCATGTGGGCCTAATTCCTATCTAATGAAGCTCTTTCATAAACCACATCTCAATGTTTTTTGACCACGTTGATTCTTTTGCCCCACAAAACTTCAAAACTATAGTGCCCTTGACATACTAAAACCACCAGCATTTGGAATAACATACTTTGTTCCTGTCAATCAATCAGTAAACAATATAAACTGCTGTTGAGGTTTGATCTTTTGATATTTATTGTAATGATAAGTACTGGCCCCCAAGGCCAGGTTGCATCTAAGAATGAGAGAATCCTTATACAAGATGACCTTCCTTGCTCCTTGGTTTATAACTATAGGTTAAATAAAAATGTGGACAGCCAATAGCTGGGCAGAAGAGATATAGGTGGGGTTTGTGGTTCCCAAGCTTGGGGTCTGAGAGGACCAAGGTGGAGAGAGAGGAAGGTGGACAGAGGAGAATACACTGTGGGGTAAGAATTTAAAAAAAAAAATGGTTGTGAGGGCTGGCCAATTGGAGTTAAGACCAACCCAGATTGAACATAGTAATTAATAACTCCAGTTTATTGATAGGAAAGTAGATTCTAATAGCATAGAGGGTAGATATCTGCCAAGATTTAGTGCAGATAAAGGCTTATTATAAATTAAAGGTCATGTGTATCTTTTATATGGGAATTAAATAACCAAAGGGAGGTTGAAGCCCCTGACTGGGATTAAATATTTTCAGCAACAAACTGCAGGCAATAACTTAATGATGTGGCAATGCTTCATACAAAAAAAATGGGCCTGACTCATTCAGACAAATTTTTGCCTTTCATTTTCTAATTTAATAGTTCAGAACAAGGATTCTCCTCTATTGAAGGACACAGCAAATATGGTAATGAAAAGTATTGGGGAAATTTTATCTTAATTGATCTTTTATAGGAGCCTCATAAGGGAATTTGTTTTTGGCCCCGTGGACTCAGAACAGCAAAGAAACCTACACATTGGGTCTTATCAATGGATCTCTACCTATGAGTTGTTTTCAACATTTTTTTTTTTGGAAGAGGATCTTGTTTTTAGTACCTTGATGCTTCCAGTAAATGACTTAGGTCTTGTCACCACATCATACAACACATACATTTTTCTAAGTTAGGAACAAGTGGGTCAGAAAGAGGAAATAGGGAACAGAGTGCAATTGAGGCTGTGCATTCAGATTGTAGGAGTTAGTTAATTACTTTGGAAATCCAAAGTATAGTAGGATTTAACTCTGTTTATCTCAGAGGTTGGTTAGTTCTGAATAGGTTGGATACACTGTGTGTAAGCAGAAAAAATGAGTAGTTCTAAATGATTGCAGACCTCATTATTCACCTGGTTACAGGTTGGGTGAAAGTTTGATATGTAAAGGCAATCTTCAAACAGTATTTCTCAGAAAACCCATTTTTATGGGAGGGCATAGGGCTGGTAGCTCTGGGAGGATACAAGGGGCTGGCTCTCCTGGTCATTGTCCATCCTGGATCTACTTGATGACATGAGTCTTCTTTTCTTCCTTAGTCTTTGAGTTTGACTGCTATCCTCCAGATTACAGGTCATTAAATTCTAGATAGCATGATTTTAGGAATATCATCTGTTACCATCAGCATCAGTGCCTGCCTCACACTGCTGAAAACATACCACAGTGCTGTCTGTAATAACCATCCCTTCCCCTTCTCCAAAACGCAACTCAAACCTTTCATGCCTTAAGGTCCTACATCTATATGATAGATTAACAGTGCCAGTCAGGCCCTAGTATCTCTTCTCAGCTCTGAAGCAGTCTCAGTAGAAAGACATTGATCTTGTGTCAATGACTTGTCCTTCCTGATCTGTCAGGGGAAAGCTGTAGAGCAAAATGGCTCAAAATGGAAGTGCCCTCCCACCTCCACCCCTCCCCTGCTTTAAAAGCAGAACCTAATTTATCTTAAGCCTGATCCTGTAACTCATGTTGCCTTGTGCATTATGGGATCTCCTAATGACCCCTGTAAATGTATTACTTAGCAGAATAATGAGATGGATATTTCCTGTTTATCCAGATATGACATCACACAAATGGTCCATGACATAATATTGAACAGCTTCCCCTCTGATATAAAATGGCACCCTTCTATCTCAAGAGGGAGAATCTCTCTGAGAATTTTCTTTCTGCGTTTGTTTTGCCTGTACTATACATCCTTTATTAAAACTCTTATTAGTTCTAATCTGATAAATAATTTTATATCTTTGCTGCCATCTTGCTTGTTCTCAGGCAATTTATTCTTACATAGTTCAGGAACCCTTGCCTAGAGAATGGTGTTGCCCTCAGTGGACATATTAATCAATTAAGTCATCCCCTAACAGACATACCCACAAGTCAACCTAATGTAGACAATCTCTCATTGAGAGTCTCTTGGCAGGTAATGGTCGATTATATCAAGTTGGAAATTAAAGCTAACATCCTATCAGGTTTTATGCATTGCTGGGGATCAAATCCTGGGCATACTTTATGGTAACAAACACTGTATCCACTGAGATTCATTCACAGACCAGTTTGTCTTATTTACAGATGTCTATAAAAATGTCCTAAGGTCAAATAAAGGGCTCAAGTACAATGAAGTGACTGCAGAAAGCTAGCCTGTCAGTACAGATTATTCAAAAGGCAGTTACAGTGGCTTGTGCCTTCTAGTGATACCTTGGCGGAACCCAGGGGGCTCTTGGAAGTGATCTGAGTGTCATTAGGAGCAATAGCAGATAAGATATGATGGGGTTAGGTTCCCCACCTGCTGGGCCACAGACCCAGTGAATGTTAGTACCCAAGCAGCCTGACCTGGGGTGGTTGGACAGCAAGACCCCTCTCCCTTGTAGAGCACAAGCCATGGGGTTTCGAGCCTCTTCAGGTTAGCCTTCTTCCCATGTGCCTCAGATAAGGTTCTGCTCTAGTGCTGAGGAAGGGATGCTAGGAGTCTTGGCTTTGTGAGCTGTTAGGTATTTTCTCATGGAAACAGAATGAATGGATAATGCTACATCCCTCTAGAGATGGGAGGAAAGAAAGAACTAACAGGCCTAAGAACTAGTAGATTGGTTATCTCAGGGTAAGACAGGTGTCAACTTTTTTCAAAACCCAGCCTTCTCACCCCTCTTACATTGCCTAGGGGCATGGTTAATTTAACTAAGGACCCTCTTCTCTCACAAATGCATACTTTCAGCCCCTTAGCCTGCATTCTAGTCCCTGCCTGTATCCTTATAGCCCTGTCCTGTTTGGTCTCAGCTTTTCTGAGTCTCTAACCTCTGACCTTACTACCTTGGCCCCAGCCCTGCTGTACGCCAGGCTAAAGCTCAGGCTCAAGTCCATGCTCGTTGAACCAAAGCTCCATTCCTTCTCACTGAAAGAGGTGACCTGTAAATCCTGTGTCCCCGGCTTCCTGCTCTTGGCCAACTGGTGTGTGAGTGCTTCTGCCCAAAGCTTAGTTAGCTATGAGGCCTGGTGATAAGGAGTCCTCGGTTGGGCATGCCCTTCCAGCAAAGGCCCTCTCTGCTATGCTGGATGCTGTGCTTGCTCCCTGGAAGGGATAGACACTGGAAGTGGGCAGCAGCTGAGGGTCCGAAATGTTTGCAAAGTTCTGCACCTCTGGGCAGATGCTAATAAGACCCAGGAAGCCCAGGGTTCCAGAGTAGCAGGCCGCTGCTGAGTGCACTTTGCCTCCATTGGTTTGACTGTGCTATCCCTCCTTCTGGTTCAGCCCTTCCCTGCCTGCTAATGAGGTCATCTTGGTGACTCAACTCACTCTTATCCTCTAGGTGTCTCAGGGAGAGGCACTGTTTTTTCTGACCCCACTTAGGTTGAATATTCTCAAGTGCCCCGCCTATCCCTCCAGCACCTGCTACTGGAGATATCAGAATTCTTAAGCTCGTGGGTCTGTAGGCCAGTCCTTACCAGTCTCACTCTGTTCCCAACCCTAGTGCTTTGGGCATGTTCATAGAGTCTCTAAACATCTGACCCCAGTAAAATCCTTCCAGTAAAATCCAAATAACGTCCCTGCCTCCTCACCCTCCCCCAAGAAGACCAAACTACCCCCCCCCCCATTCTCCTCTATTCCAAGGCTATTTTGTTCAACTCTGGCCACCCACTTCTGTTCAACAGGGATTCTTCATGGCCCCCAATCACTCAGGTTCTTTTTTAGAACTAGCCCCTCTTCTTTGTCCCCAGTAACTCATTCCTCAGCCCTTCCTCTGGTCTCCCCAGTCAGCTGCTGTCTCTTTGCTCTCTATTCACCTTTGTGTACTGGAATTCCTGAGAATTCTTCCTCTCTCTGGGAACCCCTCACCAGGGCCTATGACTTTAAACTCTATCTATTTGACATCACATTGACACTTGGTTCCTAGACCTCTCTTGAACTTCCATCTTTCCCTGTCAAAATTGAAATTGATTCTGGGCCTGGTGTCACAGCTATGCCAGCTATGTGGGGAGCTAAAGAAGTTTGAGTCTATCCTGGGCTACAGACAAAATTTAAGGCCTGCCTGGGTACTTACTAAGACACTATCTCAAAATAAAAAGTCAAACCAGGGCTAGGGTTGTAGCTCAGTGGTAGAGTGTTTGCCTAACATGCAGGAAAGCCTGGTTCAGTCCCCAGTACCACAGAGGGGAAAAAGTGCATCATTTTACTCAGACATACTGTGATATGGCTAAGAGGGTAAATGCTTGTCAGTCAAGCCTACTGACCTGCGTTTGTTCCTTAAATCCCATATGAAGGTGGTACTAAAGCAATTACTACAAAATTAGCTTTCAGTCACCACATGTAGACTGTCATATACTCTCACCCATATCACACACACAGACACACACACACACATACACACAGACACACACACACACACACACACACACACACGCACACACACACACACACACACACACACATACGCGCGCACACACACACACACACATACGCGCGCGCACACACACACACACACACTGATAATAATAAAGTAAATAACCAAACCATGTTTCCTTAAATTCCTCTAACTTCTGTTTTCCCATCTTGCATGTTGTCCTAGTCTCTAGCCTGCTGGGCCAAGTCATCCATCTGGGTCATGGCTGTTTCCTTTCTCCTTACCCAACTAAGCGCAAGGGCATCCTCTTTCGTGTTTTATTAATTTCACTTACTTATTTAGATAGAGTGTCTCACTCTATATCTTTGGTTGGCCTGGAGCTCTCTATTTAGACCAGGGTGTTCTTGAACTTGCAGAGATCTTCCTGCCTTTTCTTTCCTAATGCTGGGATTAAGGGAGTACCTGCCTGGTTCCTGTTAGTGATTGTTATCTGAAAAATTGGCAACATTGGTTTCCCTGCCTGGATCCCATTCCTGCCATGCTTCCACACTGCTGTGAAGCAAGCTTTCGTATCTTAATTCTGAGGATGTTGCTATGTGCTCGGAAGTCTATAAACCCACTGGCATGATGTCATGAATATAAAACAGTTCAATATCTAAGCTAAATTGCATTCTATTTAATGATACATTATGAGCTATAGGTTTCCTGTGGTATAGGCACACTTCCATGTTTCCCAGTCTGCAGAGCTGGAATAGTCCCTCTTGTGTGTCACTTACTCAGCTCAGTGTGTCACTTACTCCTCAGGCTTCAGTTTTCAGTTCTAGTGCTAAGGACTCTGACACCCTTTTAGTCCATATTCCCAAAGGTAAACCTACTGCTCCTGCTTCTACTTATTCTTGCCCCTATATTCAGCACAGGTACTCCACATACCACAACATATTTCATCTGCTAGCCCATCTGTACTGAGGACAGACACTGTATCTTCTCTATTCTGTTTCCAAGTGGCTCCTGGATGGTTCCGTAAGTAGAATGACTCTGTAGAACAAATGAAACAATTATACAACATCTGGCAAGCCTTTGGAACCACTTTTCCAATATTAGCCAGCTATATAATAAGGTCCTTAAAGCTGATGCTCACACATAAACTTTCTGAAGAACAAGACTGTAATTTTTCTAAAGGATTTTGCTTACCTATGAAGTTACGTAATTAGCTCTTAGGCTGAGAAGAACCTCTGTCCTTGTGAAGGTCTTAGTTGTTTTGAGACAAGCTCTGGAAAACAGGAAGGGAAAAAGTGTGTTGGGAGGCAAAGTCTGAGCAATGCTGCAGGAAAAGCTCGACAATAGAATCCTGTTATACCCGACTGATTTCTCTGTGAGCTCAGCAAACAGATGCCTTCCTCATAAGAGGCTGGGGTGCTGTGCTTTGAGTGCTCCCAGCACAACTCATGCTGAAGCTAATCCCTCATGTGAGGTATTGGGAGGTGGGGGGCTCTTTGTGGAATAATTAGGTCATGAGAGCTTTGCTCAGCTAATGCATTTATGGACTATTTGATTAGCACTGGGCTATCTTGAGTGAGTCAATTATGGAGCCCAGTCGCGCTTGTCACTTGTATGTATTTTCCTTTCATAGTGTCAAGACATGCACCTCAACAGGACTCTACAGATATTCTCTACCGGCAAAATGATTGTCATTAGGATGCAATCCCTTAACCTTTGGCCCCTTGGCCCCTAAAATCACAACCTCTGCTCTTTATAAAATATGTGGTCTGAAGTATTCAGTGATAGCCAAGGAAAATGAATTAAGACAGACAGGAAACATAATGAAAACAGAAGTCTTGCTTTCATTTAAATACCAAGACACTTTTATCAAGGATGAACAGTGACATATTCATCTCATATCACCTCCACGTCCCTTTGTGTGGAATCCAAATGGGTATTGGAGGGGATTTTTCAAGATGACCATGAAGATGACCAGGGAGGTTCCTTTTCAGTCTCCAAGACCACTGGCTGCAGTGCAAGCTCTAATTATAACCTCTTGCTCTCAGAGCAGTCCCCAGAGCCAGGGGTAGTAGAATATTGTTCCTAAGTTCTAATCAGAGGCTGCCTGACATTAGTCTCATAGCCCTCAAGCCCCACACTCTAGGTGTCTCCAGGGAGCACTGTCCCAGGACTCCTCATGTGGACTGCATAGCCTTTTTCAGTAGTGATCCAGGATCTCAGGGCCAGTCTACTGGTCAGCTGTACTCTGTCCTAGCTGGGTGGATGCCTGCTCTGTTGCCTCCTCATTTGTGTTTTCAAAGGGATAGCTCCAAGATGCCAGGGTAGCTAAGAATGTGAGCTTCTTTTGTTATGGAAAAAGACACAAGCAGGTCAGGGAACCAGGCCTTTCAGGAAGCAGATCACAGACGACTTTTGCAGTGCCAGTTTATTGCCAAAGTGGCTGAGCATGGACAGGGTCCCAAGTTTGAGATGTGTCTTTCGAAGGATTTCGGTTTGGGGTATCTTGGAGATCAAGAGGTATACTGGCAAAGGAAAATTAACTGTAGAGGAAGTGATGGTGGTCTGCCTCTATCACTCAATCTTCCTGGCTCCTCATGGAATGATGTTCAGAGAACAGTGATGTTAGCATGGTTTAAGGCAGAGTTGTCAGCCCTCTGAGGACAGTAGTCACCTACCCAACACCAGCATAGTCTGAAGCTTGGAGTCAGTGTTTTCAGCAATAGCAGGGGTGTGAATCAGGCCTGTAATCCCAGTGACTCAGGAGACAAAACCATCCAAAATTGAGGCCTGCCTGAAACACAGAAGGGGCCATTGGTCAGCTGGGACATACTAGTGAGACCCAATCTCAGACTAAAAGGAGAATGTAAAAAGCATTGTGGGTACAGCTCAGTAGTCTAGCACTTTGCCTGGAATGCATAAAGCTTCAGGTGCAATGCAAGTAGGGGCATGGGGAAAAAGAAAAAGAAGGAAAGAAAAGTAGCCTTCAATTCCCTGAAAGTACTTCAGACAACTGCTATCCTGCTACAGCAGCTGCCTGCTCATCACATTGCCACGGATGTTCTGGGATGGATGTGTGTGTGTGCTCTGAGCTATCTGAGCCTCAGAACAAGGGGATTCTTGCCTCCTGGCAGGTTTGGCTCAGAGGAAGACCTTTGGAAGGCTCTGGACAGGAAGGGAAAGAGCTAACCTGAGCTACTGGCTTCAGCCTCTTTTAAGCATTCCAGTAATACTCAGAGCTTTAGAAGGTAAGGCTCATACAACCCTTCTTTCCGCTCACATTTGCCTTGAAAGTAAAATCTGAATTTAAAAGGGACAAGTGTGTATGTGTGTGTGTGTGTGTGTGTGTGTGTTTCATTACAGCTCAGACTGACCTGAAGTGGTCGGGAACTTATTACATGGACAAGACTGGCTTCAAGTTCATGGGAATTCTTCTGATTCGTGCTCATGCATTAATGGGACTACTTCCTGGGTCACCATTTTAGGTTTTCTTCCTTCTGTACAATGTAGGAGCATGCCTTTGTTTTTTTGCCTTTATTCTCTAGGTCTTTATGACAGAACCTTTCTCTACATATACTCCATCAATTTGGGGAAGAGTATAAGTTTTAAGCGAGTTGTATACAATAGCGAGATAACATTGATTTTGACAGAAACTAGACATACAGAACTTCAGACTAACCTATAAATAGTCACATCTTTCAATTCACAGTTCTCTCATGACCCAGTGGCCCAAGGACTGAGATTAGACACTTGCAAACACATTGCAGAACCAGTCATTTCTCAACACTAGTGAGCTATCCTAGACTACCTGCCTGAGCCTGCAGCAACATTCCTAAAAGAGATGCTATCTAAATGGTTTTTAGATAGCCATTCACCTTCCAACACATTGGCTTGGTGTTAAACAAACTTTTCGTTCTCTGGTTGCTCTGTCTCTGGACTGTTTGACACTGTGAATTGTAGTAGAATAAAATCTTTTGTGATTAACTCCATGTCTTCTTTTTACAAAAAAGACTGGCCTACTGATCGTCTTTCATCAGAGTAAGGTAAAACAATTTTTCCATATTCATGGTCTTGTAATATTCTCTGCTTCGTGTATGATCTTTTAGAAGTGATATATGACCCAATGATGCTTCATAGGTGAGTCACTAGACAGGACTATTACTGGTAATTCACTGGAAAAAGTGTTCACTGGAAAAGAATGTAATATGGCATGGTGATGAAGGTTTGCCATATGCCAGTTGAACCCCTTTGTTGTTTATGGGAAATGCTGTAGTTTCATAGAAAACTAACAACACAGGCATGATATGAAGTGTATGTGCAGGGAGTCTACCTCTGGAACAGCCTGGGTTTTCTGCTGGAGTTATATGACCATTATACATTTAATCAAACTGAGTTAGCTAAACAGTTGACAATGGTGGGTTGCTTAGTCCATTGGTGGGTTTCTACTTCTCTAAAGCTCCAGTGGCTAGACACTTAGACTTTGATGGTTCCAGTCACTGTGCTCTGGTTTCTGGGAAGTATTGCTAAATCAGTACAAATCTACCTCTACCCCTGCCCTCCAGGTGGAAGGGCTGTTCATATTCCATCACTTAGCTAATCCATGGAACCCTGAATATTTTACATGGACAACAGGAACATTACCTAATGTTACAAAATGTGCATCACGGTGAAGCATGCACAACTGCTAAGAGGACGTTTTCCTTCTTTTCTGAAGCCACAGGAGGGAAACACATGCATGCAGAATGGTTTTCTGGTTGCTGATCTGGGATGTGTTCAGTGAACTGTGGGTGTATGGCAGTCTTCATTTTGCATGTTTTTGTGTCAGTTTGTTTTACCCAATCCTTTAAAAGGAGTATGATTTTGTAAGTAGACCACAGCACATGCTGGGGATAGAACTAAGTGCGTTCACAGGCAGAGTGCATTCATAGTTCTGTAGGGCCTTGAGCTAGATTCTTAGGAATATACCATACCAAAAAATATAACACAGAAAACATACTTAGTTGAAAAAAATCCAAAATATGTTAAGTAAAATCAGCTGTATTTGCTACTAATGCATAACATTCCTGGTAAATCTCTATCTTACTGTCTCTCTCATTTCTTTCTCATTTGTGTGTGTGAGTGTGGTGTATGTATATAATGTATATACAAGTATGTAAAGTCTGTGCTCTTGTGTGTATGTGTGTGTGTTTGTTTGTGTGTGTGTTGTATCTTTTAAATTCAACTTATAAAATTATTGATAGGAAAATGCTATTCTTAGGAAAGGAGGATAGTAGGGCTGTGTGTAGAATTCTAGTGTAAACACATACATAGTGTATTTTCCCAGAAAAGCTGGAAGGATGAGCCAGAAACATTAAGCTGGAGAGGGAAGGATCCAATGGAAGTAAGATACTTTGAGCATTCCTTTACATTTTAGTCCTTTAAAAGTAAAACAGTCACAGCTGGGCTGGGGGTCTGGTTTGCTACTGATATCTGCTGGGTAGAGGGTTCTGAGCCCTGGTAAAAGATCTGGAAAGTTCCTTACAAAAGTGTATATCTTCACAGACTTTGGAGACTGAAGGTCTTTAAAGATCAGCAGTTTGAGCCTAACATTTCAGTCCCTGAACACAACTACCACAGACCCTTCTAGACCCATTATCACACATCCTAGAAAAGGCTCCAGAAAAGCAGGTCTAAGACCCTTGGCACTGACTCCCAGGCCTCTTTCTGGCTTCAGCACTATCTTCAAACCTGTTGCATGTCTCAGGAGCCCAGGGGCCCATAATCTGGGAAGGTGGGATCACATACAATTCCTAAAAGGAGGATTGCCACATTCTATAAGGTCTGTATAAGGGCAGCCTGCACAACCAAGAGATATCCAACTCAAATGTCAGAAGGGTCAAAGCTGGGAATTCTTGGCTTAGAGTGAGGCAAAGAAGGCAGAGTTGACCTAACCCTTAAACCAATTTACCCATTGGGATATCATTCCCCTTAAGACTGCTGTGAGATGGCAAATGGATTTTCCTTCTCATTTGAGTAACATACCAGCTCTTTGGTGTCTCATTATTTTGGACCAGAAGAGTAATGGAGTCTTGGGACAACTACCTGTGGCTCCCCACCCCTGTTTGTCTCTCTCTCATTCACTTCATTAATTAATTTGTTTATCTGTGAGTGCTAGACAAATGCTCTCTCCAGCCGCAGTAGAAAAAGTCTTCTATCCCCTCACTCACTTTAAACTTTGGTTCTGCTTTTTCCCATTTGTGCCCACTAAGTGCTGGCACACTTCTGGTGTCCTTGAGTCTTGACAAAGGCAGAGTGAGCAGGCTGGTGAGACCACACTCTAGTCTTCTGTAGGAAACCACCCAGAGACTCCAGCTCGTCTTGAGCTTGCAGTTAATAAAGGAAAATCAGCAGCCGAAGTGGCCGAAATGGCAGCAAGGTGGCCAGGAGACAAAGGATGGGCTGCTGCTGCATTGTTGGGCTCAAATCACCTAGCCCTGCCCTCTGCATTTCCTAACACAATAGGCCAGCGCCTAGAGCTCCAGACTCCGCCTGCCTCTCCACTCTGCCAGTAGCCCTGGGTACGGTCAGTGCCTTTCAGATCTCTGCTCTTCTTGCTATCTCCGGTTGAACCTAGTGTCTGGGTACACTCTGCTGAGGGCTGGCTTTGCCACAGCGCAGTGGGGACGCGGACCGGTAGGGGCGGGTGTGGAGCGTAGGATAGACCTGCGATCGAGGTTAGGGGTTTCATCTTGAACTCTGCGGTTGCTGCAGCGGTACCCCGACTCTGTCCAGAGAGTCAGTCTTTATGTGTTTTGGGCCACGCCTTAGGCTCGGATGCCAAGGGCATTGGTTCAGCACCCATTGAGTAAGTGATTTGTGCATGCTGGGGTCTGTGAGCCAGATCGGAGCCACAAGTGACTGCTTGCCCAGACTTGGAGATCAAAGACTCAGGACACTTGAGACAGTCTTTGGGATCTCAGAGGGCGGGGAGCAGGGGTGGGAGTGGGGAAAGAAGAGGCCTGGGAGTCCGTGCCAAGGGTTTTGGACCTGCTTTTATAGACGTTATGGTCTTTGCGAAGTTAGGCTCAAACGACAGCTCTTTGGGGAGAACCTCAGTGTAAGAAGATAGATACTGCTAAGGAGCTGACCTGATCATTTTGGTGTGCTTTCTATAAAACTCTTGTCAGGCAAAGTGTTAAGTATTCAGTGTCTGCCTAGACATGCAGAAAGTTTTAATCCAATTTCTGTTGCAGGTGAAATTGTCCTGTGAGTTGCTTTTTCTTTTCCTTTCTCTTTGTTTTGTTGATGGACCGAGAGCCTTGCTGTGCTGTAACAGACCTGAAACTTCCCTTTCTCTTAAAATTATTTTGAGAATTAAAAGTACAGAAAAATAGCATTCTCATGGTTTCAATACTACTGGAAATTTTAGGGAGCCTTATTCGGAGTGCCACCTTTCCTCTAGGAAAATTGAGGTTCTCTAATATTTCTTAGATTCCTTAATTATTATTATTTTTTATTCTTTTTAGAATAGACACAGAAGGAAACTAGAATACTGTTTTATTAGGGTTTAAAAGAAATGCCACAAAGCAGCTTCCGGGGGATTTGGGTGGAGTAGAAAAGGTCTTGCTAATTGAGTTAGGGATGAAGGTTCAGCAAGCAGCCAAAGGGCAAAAAAGGGAAAGAGAGTATTGAGCTAGGAAGACTTTCTTCAGCTGTGGCCAGGAATTGGACAGAAAGAGAGCAAAAGGAGAAAAAGGAAAAGCTAAGCTTTTCCTCCTTGACTCAGAAAGATGGGTGGAGCAACCAGAGCCTCCCAGCAGTTTGGGAGGGATTGTATGGGCTTTCTGGGGAAACAATAGTGCATTATCTTCTCAAGGGGGTACTTATTACCCCATGGGTTTAGCTTGCACTAGCTGAATCCCTTTCAGAGGTGTGGTCTCTTAGGCAGTTGATGAACTCTTTTGTGTTTGAGTAGCTTGGAATGTTAGACATACCCAGCCCAGAGATAGGCTCCACTCTTGATCAGAAGGAAACAGCTTCGCTTTAATGGGCCTCAACAGAGAGCTGTGACTAAGGCTAAGGCTACTGAAACATTCTTCTCTCTGAAGAGGTATCATTAAACCATTTTGAAGGGGTAGTGCTGGAAATAGATGTAACCCCCCCTTTTTGTTTTGCTTTTGTTGCCTCCCCAGGGTTTCTCTGTATAACAACCGTGGCTGTCCTGGAACTCACTTTGTAGACCAGGCTGGACTTGAACTCAGAGATCCACCTGCCTCTACCTCCTGAGTGCTGGGATTATAAGCGCTATAACTAACTCATTTTTTAACCATGAAAATCTAGAGATCTAGTTCTCTAGCTGTTCACTAGAAGGATTTACTGGACTGGAGTTTGGTCCTGCCCTCACAAGTACCAAGGGATATTAGAAACTTGAGTTCCCTTCTGGCATTCCTGGCCAGGTAATCAGGGACATTACTGAAACTGATACTTTTGGGGTCCCTGATCCCCAAGTGCCTAACCAATTTCTATGTCCTTTTCTTATGATCAGGAACACATGTGGAGAGCTGTGAGGGAATGCTGAGTGAAGTTTGACAGGTTGTGTGTGTGCGCGAGCGTGAGTGACCTCATTGTTCCTAAGGATGTTTGCTCCTCTCTGGTGTGGTTTAGGACTAGGTGTGGTACGTGATAACTGAGTAACCTTTGAATTAATGTCACGTGATTGTGGATTTTAGTGCTGGGATTTAAGGTTCCAGGGATAGCTGATGTTATCAGTTTACACTGGGAGTGTCTTGCTTTTCAGATCTATCCTGAGGAATTGCAGCTACTATGGCCTGTATCATCAAATAGAGAAAGGAATGTTTGCTGTACACTTGGGTCCGTAAACTAAGGCCACTTGGCTTCCTACATGTGCACGTCTGTTTACACGGATTGCACATGTATAATCAGCAGATAGAAATAGTACATTGAAAAAATTGGAAGAGAAGTCAGGTGTGGTGGTGTACACCCGTAATCCCAGTACTCAGGAGACTGAGGCAGAGGGATGATAGTTTGTGGCCAGCCTGAGTTGTATAGCAAGACTCTAACTCAGATGGACAGACTTCCCCCGTTATGTTCTTCTCCAAAACAGTATGGTGTATAGGCTCCATTTATCTGGCAGTTATATTGTATTGAGTATTATAGGTTAGCTACAGATGATTTCAAGTTATATAAGTGAATTGAGCACTTGAGTATTGTGGCATTTCAGATACCAACTGAATATTGAGATATCTAGGAATGACTGTATTTGAAATCAAATCAGGCCAATTCCAATCCAAATCTTTTTTTGACAGGGTTTCTCAGTGTAGCCCTTGCTGTCCTGGAACTTGTGCTGTAGACTAGGCTGGCCCTAAATTTAGAGATCTGCCAGACTCTGCCTCCCTCCTACAAGGATCAAAGGAATGCTCTACCATGACTGGCCCTAATCATCTCTTAAAGTTAGTTATAGCTAACTCAGACCTGTAACAATACAAGGAATTGGGACAGAGTCAGATTCCTTACCCCCTATCCCAGATCTGGCAGAAATGGAAGGCAGATGCTGTAGGATCACATGGAAGACCCACACCTCAGTTTCCAAGCTTAGTGAATCTGGGTTAGGTCACGTAGTCAGTCTCTGTAGATCTGCTAACTGTGTGCTGAACCATTGTTCTGACAAAAGGAGAACAGATGGGTCAAGAGACTGATTCCCCACAGCTTAGCTAATACTCTCAGTCAGCTCTTTACACCCAATAGCCTTTTCTCAAAGTGCCACACAAATGCCATTCTCTGTGTATGCTTAGACATTGAGAAGGTTGGTGTGGTAGTGTTGACTGTCAGATTGACAGAATATAGATTTACCTAGGAAATGTTGATCTAGGCAAACTATGAGTTTTGTTTTGTTGTTGTCTTAATTCCTCATGGGTGAGTTACTATTTTAATTAGGTTAGTAGATGTGGGAGGATCCACCCCAAAATGGGCCGTACCATTACCCAAGCTTGGACCCCATTATGGATGCAGTGTGAGGGGCTGCCTCCCTAGCTTCTTGCCATGAAGAACCAGGAGCCAAAGCAAATACTTTTTCACTGGAGTTGCTTTTGTCAGTATATTTTATCATAGCAACATGGGACAGAGCTAAGACTGAGGGCAAGTCCCAGATGAGCTCAGTCCAAGAGTTTTACCATCTGGGAATAGGGTGATGCAGAGAATGAGAGAAGGGGAGGGAGGAAGAGGAAAGGGGAGGATGAGAAGGAGAGGGAGAGAAAGAGGGAGCTGGAGGTAGAGAGGAATAGGGACAGGCAGAGAGTAGAGCCTGTCTGTGAAAAGCCTGCAATTCTTGCAAAATTGTCACCAGAGTGAAAAGGACATGCTCTTGAATTGCTAGATTGAAAGGTCCTCCTGTTCCCTTCTAATGGATGAGCTGTGAGCAAATAATGACAAGACATTCAGGTATCTGAGGCTCATTAATGAGTATATGAGTTTATAAGCTTTGAGACAGTTAGGTGAAGGAGGGACCTTGATGGAGTTGGCATTGGAATGCCATCAGACTTTTGAACAGAAAAGTTGGTCTCTGGGAAACAGTGAAGAAGTGGCTCAGATGTCATTCACACACCCTTCATAGACCTTGTTTTAAAGCACAGTGGTATGGAAGAATCATTATATTTTTGGACATGCCAGATACTAAATTAGTAACAATCTATTTTAGGAAGTAATTGGACAATATACTGGATTAATGGGAGGACAACTCACCACCAAGCAAGAAGATGTTGGGGCCTAGAACTGAAGATGATATTAGTCAAGGGGTGTGAGCTGTGCATCATACCCCTATGCATGAGCATAGGCAGCCAGTTCAAAATGGATTCATGTCAATAAATTGGCTGATAGACAGCAATTGATGTAACACATACATACAATAACAGCAAAGAGTAGTGAGTGTGCTGTCCCCAGATGAATGCCTCCAAGTGCAAATGTGTCTTAGAAGACTCAAGTGTATGAAAACTTCAATGGCAATCTAATTTACAGTGTGGTCCATGAAGGCTTTGGAAAAAACATCTCTTCCAGCTTGTCACTGGTGTGCCCAACAGTAGCAGCTGGTGCGATTTCCTTTTATCTATTGAGTAGATTCATGGTGTATCTCTGTGTGTGTGTGTGTGTTTTCCTCCAGGCATATATAAAGGTCAGTGGCTAACATCAGCTGTTGGTCCCTTACATTCTTTGAAATAGGGTCTCCTTGATCACAGCTGCCTTTGCCAGGTTATGGGCTCATCCATGAGCTTCCAGAGATTTCCCTGCCTCCACTTCCCTGGCCCATGATTGGAATAGCAACTATGTGCCATCTTGTCAATCCTTATATGTGCCTGGCAGTCACTCTATCCATTGAGCTATTTCACAAACCCAATAGCTTTTTTTATTTTATTTTTGTATTGGGTTTTGACTTTTTGAGTCAAAGTTTCTTGATATACAGCCTTGACTGTCCTGGGGCTTGCTTTGTAGTCCAGGCTGGCCTTAAACTTAGAGATCTGCCTGCCTCTGCCTCATGTACCACCATGCTAAACCCAGCAGCTGTATTTTCAATCAGCACCAATACTCTGCTCTCCAAAAAGTCAGACTTTGTACTTCATAAAATTCACCCTAATGAAACCAGGAGGTGTTAGGCATTATGCCCTTGGATTAGAAAAATGGAGCATGCATGTAAGATCCTATTTTCATTAGTTTATCTGTTTCTTTTGAGATGGAGTCTTACTATGTAGCTTCAGCTAGCTTGAACTTGCTATATAGACCAGGATTGACACTTTCTGCATGTGACCTTTATTTCTGTGTTATTTGTGTGTGGCATGTTCACTGAGTCAGAGTGGCACAATGTAGGTGAGAATGAAGATTCGGCCTATACATCAGCCTGTATTTATGTGATGTTTATTGTAATCTCTCATTCTAGGCTCACCATCATGGATACTCTGCTGGAAGCAAATGCTACTTTTGCCTTAAACCTTTTAAAAATCCTGGGTGAAGACAGCTCCAAAAATATATTTTTCTCACCCACAAGCATCTCTTCAGCCCTGGCCATGGTCTTCCTGGGGGCAAAAGGAACCACTGCAAGCCAGATGATTCAGGTAGCCAACAGATAAATTACCCAGCAGATAAATACTGTGGACGGTCAGTTGAGTTGGTCCTCCGCATTCCAGATTGCTCTTGCAGATGACCTAGGGGTGTGACTGGAGACATGATGGGCAGGATGTGCTACCCTGCTGGGGTCCTAGCTGTAACATTCAGATCCACGGGTGTTGACTGTGTATGTGAGGGTTAATTTGGAGCAGAAATACCCCAGAGGCATGGCACCACAGCCCCATGACCTCCGTTGTTTGTGGGCTGGCCCTAGTGGATCTCAACCTTCCTACAGATAAGGCCTTGTCCTAGGATCTTGAAGTTTTATTCCCAAATGGGTTCATCCTAGGCTGGCAGACCACTAATAGAACCTTTGAAGAGCTTGTTAAGTGCACTGCTTTATCTGTAGATGTATATGAACCTCATACTGCCCCAAGGTGGGGATAAGCACAGTGATTGCTCCCTGAAGTATCAGTCAGGGCTGTGTTACAGGCACTACAAATTGGCTGGCTTAAGTAACACAGAGTATTTTCTTATAGTTCTAGAGGCTAAACATTCAGAAGTTGGAAATCTGATTGTCTATGGCACGTAAATGATGCCTTTGGCTTCTCTGGATGTCTAAGTCATAATCAGCTTTTCTCATTGGGACACACCTTGGGTTCCACTCATTCTAGTGACTTTATTTTAACTTCAATGTCCCTTATAAAACCTTAGCTCCAAATACAGTCATATTCTGAGGAGCTAGGTGTCAGATGACAAAAATGCAATTTGGGGGGATAAATTCATTGCATGGGAGAAAGGACACATTGCAGCCTTTGAACTGTAGCAATTCTGATCTACAACCAAGTGTGTGTGTCCAGTCTACTGTATCCCAAGGTTAGGGATATCTTTTTTTAAAAAAATTTATTAGATATTTTCTTTATTTACATTTCAAATGATATCTCCTTTCCCAGTTTCCCCACTGAAAAAAAACCTTATTCCTTCCCTCCTCCCCTTGCTCACCAGCCCACCCTTTCCTGCTTCCTGGCCCTGGCATTTCCCTACACTGGGGCATAGAGCCTTTACAGGACCAAGGGCCTCTCCTCCCATTGATGACCGACTAGACCGTCCTCTGCTACATATGCAGCTGTAGCCATGAGTCCCACCATATGTACTCTTTGGTTCATGGTTTAGTCCCTGGGAGCGCTGAGGGTACTAGTTAGTTCATCTTGTTGTTCCTCCTAGGGGCTGTAAACTCCTTCAGCTCCTTGGGTCCTTTTTCTAGCTCCTTCATTGGGGACCCTGTGCTCAGTCCAATGGATGGCTGCAAATCTCTACTTCTGTATTAGTGGAACACTGGCAGAGCCTCTCAGGAGACAGTTATATCAGGCTCCTGTCAGCCAGCACTTGCTGGCATCCACAATAGTGTCTGGGTTTAGTAATTGAATATAGGAAGGATTCCCAGGTGGGGCAGTCTCTGGATTGTCCTTCCTTCAGTCTCTGCTCCATACTTTGTCTCTGTAACTCATTCCATGGGTATTTTCTTCCCCCTTCTAAGAAGGATTGAAGTATCCACACTTTGGTCTTCCTTCTTCTTGTGTTTCTTATGGTTTGTGGATTGTATCTTGGGTACTCTGAGCTTCTGGGCTAATATCCACTTATCAGAGAGTGCATACCATGTGTGTTCTTTTATGAGTTACCTCACTGAGGATGATATTCTCCAGATCCATCCATTTCCCTAAGAATTTTATAAATTCATTGTTTTTAATAGCTGAGTAGTACTCCATTGTGTAAATGTACCACATTTTCTGTATCCATTCCTCTGTTGAGGGACATCTGGCTTCTTTCCAGTTTCTGGCTATTATAAATAAGGCTGCTATGAACATAGTGAAGCATGGGCCCTTATTACATGTTGGAGCATCCTCTGGGTATATGCCCAGGAGTGGTATTGCTGGCTCCTCTGGTAGTACTCTGGTAATACAATTTTCTGAGAAACCGCCAAACTGATTTCCAGAGTGGTTGTACCAGCTTGCAATCCCACCAGCAATGAAGGAGTGTTCCTCTTCCTCCACAACTTTGCCAGCATCTACTGTCACCCGAGTTTTTGATCTTAGCCATTCTGACTGGTGTGAAGTGGAATCTCAGGGTTATTTTGATTTGCGTTTCCATGATGACTAAGGATGTTGAACATTTCTTTACATGCTTCTCGGCCATTCAGTTTTCCTTAGTTGAGAATTCTTTGTTTAGCTCTGTACCCCATTTTTAAATAGGGTTATTTGGTTCTCTGGAGTCTAACTTCTTGAGTTCTTTGTATATATTGGATATTAGCCCTCTATCAGATATAGGATATTGGTAAAATATCCCAATCTGTTGGTTGACGTTTTGTCCTATTGACAGTGTCCTTTGTCTTACAGAAGCTTTCCAATTTTATGAGGTCCCATTCAATTCTTGACCTTAGAGCATAAACTGTTGTTCTGTTCAGGAAATTTTCTCCTGTGCCCATGTGCTTGAGGCTCTTCCCCACTTTTTTTTCTATTAGTTTCAGTGTGTCTGGTTTTATGTGGAGGTCCTTGACCTACTTGGACTTGAGCTTTGTACAAGGAGATAGGAATGGATCGATTTGCATTCTTCTACAGGCTAACCACCAGTTTGAGCCAGTACCATTTGTTGAAAATGCTGTCTTTTTTCCACTGGATGGTTTTAGCTCTTTTGTCAAAGATCAAGTGACCATAGGTGTGTGGGTTCATTCCTGGGTCTTCATTTCTATTCCCTTGATCTACCTGCCTGTCTCTGTACCAATACTGTCTTAGGGCTTCTATTCTTGCACAAACATCATGACCAAAAAGCAAGTTGGGGAGGAAAGGGTTTATTCAGCTTACTTCCACATTACTGTTTATCACCAAAGGAAGTCAGGACTGGAACTCAAGCAGGTCAGGAAGCAGGAGCTGACGCAGAGGCCATGGAGGGATGTTCCTTACTGGCTTTCTTCCCCTGGTTTGCTGAGCCTGCTCTCTTATAGAACCCAAGACTTCCAGCCCAGGGATGGCACCACCCACAAGGGGCCCTACCCCCTTGATCACTAATTGAGAAAATGTCCCACAGCTGGGTCTCATGGAGGCACTTCCCCATCTGAAGCTCTCTTCTCTGTTATAACTTCAGCCTGTGTCAAGTTGGCAACAAAACCAGCCAGTACAAATACCATGCAGTTTTTATCACAAAAACTCGTAAGCTCTGTAGTACAGCTTAAGGTCAGGGATGGTGATTCCACCAGAAGTTCTTTTATTGTTGAACACAGTTTTTGCTATACTAGGTTTTTTGTTATTCCAGATGAATTTGCTAATTGCTCTTTCCAACTTTTTGAAGAATTGAGTTGGAATTTTGATGGTGATTGCATTGAATCTGTAGATTGCTTTCAGCAAGATAACCATTTTTACTATATTAATCCTGACAATCCATGAGCATAGAAGATCTTTCCATCTTCTGAGATCTTCGATTTCCTTCTTCAGAGACTTGAAGTTCTTGTCATACAGATCTTTCACTTGCTTACTTAGAGTCACACCACGGTATTTTATATTGTTTGTGACTGTTGTGAAGGGTGTTGTTTCGGTTAGGGATATCTTGATTCATACCTATGTGTGTTTAGAGCTAGTCTTTCCTAATCCATGAACGCCTTAGGCTACAACTTTGCATTCTGGAGTAGCTCTTGGCAGCACACTTTTATTTTCTAAGGCAAACATGTTTGTTTCTTCCTCAGCCTGTCTTCTTACTGGAGAGTTATGGCTTGCCTTCAATTTGAACTCTCTTTCTCCTTTTCAGTTGTAAGGTATTATTACAGATACTGAGCAGCAGTTTATCTGCTTATTATGGGAGCAGCCAAAGTCATTTCTGTAGCATTTCACCAGGCTTTGAATGTCTAAGGCAGTATATAAAAGGTCTGACCCCTAAGTGCTCACTGTTTGCTGGGATCTCACTTCTGTTTCAGGCAGCCTTATATGGTGTCAATTGCTCCATGTGACCCCTGCAGGATGGCTTGGATTTCCTTCCACCACGGTGGCTAGGAACAGGAACACAAAAGTGGCAGCTTCCAGGCCTTATAAAGCCCAGGCCTGGAACAGGGTCACTCTCCTCAATTCTTGTCTTCAGACAGTGCTGGAGCCAGCCCAGACTCAAGAGCAGGGAAGATACAGAATGACCTGAGGTCAGAAACCAGCTGCACTGGATTGACAGCTTGTCTGGTTGGTAGCCATGCTTGAAGCCATAGCATCATTAGTGGATATGAAGGACTGGGTTTGTGAAAGGCCATTTCTGCTCAGACCAGGGCTGACAGGGCACAGGGAGGCCCCCCTCGACAGGGAACCTTCATGGTTCTTTCATCTTCAACTAGGTGGGTTTTGAGTGGCAGCAGGGATCTGTAAATTTCTGAGAATGAGCTTAGCATTGACTCATTTCCTATAGCTGGGCCCGATGAAGTTGTTTTTAAAAATCTGTTTTGATTTCAGGCACTGTCTTTGGATAAATGCAGCAGCAATGGAGGTGGAGACGTCATCCACCAGGGCTTCCAGTCACTTCTCACTGAAGTGAACAAGACTGGCACACAGTACTTGCTCAGAACAGCCAACAGGCTCTTTGGGGAAAAGACTTTTGATATCCTAGCGGTAAGTGTCATGTAGTACTGAGAGATGGTAAGCAGGTTACCGTCTAACAATCACATAGGCTTATACACACATACATGCATACTTCCAACGCATAGGCACAAACCCACATGAAATGTACATTTGCCTTACACATAAAGACACAAATAAAAAATAAAAGCAGTTCTCTCAAGTAGGAATTAAATATTTAGTCATGAACTATTTGATAGATATATTGAGAGATTATTCCACATATAGTCACATAATGGGAGCTCCAGTCCATTTATGTTGTTTGTGTTTTCTGTTGTAATGTGGCAGAATGTGAGTGGTCATCAATGTCATTGTCATTTCATACAGTATATCAGAAAGTGCTCTTTTGTTTGCCTTGTTCTCATGATTAGTTCTCTTTAAGGCCCTGTGCATGTGAGGCCTGTTCTTCACTACTGCAATGAGCCATTGGACCACACCCCACCATTGGCCATGTTTTTGCAAATTGCTCACTCTCTGAAACTGAGCTACCTGACATGGTGGCCATGGACACATAGCTATTCAAATTCCATATCATGAAGTACAATAAATTAAAATGAAATATTCAATTTCATAGCTTCCATAGCCACATCCCTGGTATCTGTCTCTATAGGTGACACTATTTTGAAGGGTGTAAATTTTATTTCTTTTGGCATAGAAAACTGTGGTAGAAGGTCCAGCCTGGGCACAGTGCAGAGGTGTCATAGCTCTTGTGGGGTTAACTCTCACTCTGCCAGTGTGGTGACCTCTTAGAGTGACAGCAGCATGATACGGCATTGGAGGGTGCTCCTGATTGCCTCCTTGAGCTTTACCTACTACCTCAGAGATCCCGCTGTTCATCATGCTTTTTAGTGGTTCTCATCCCAACTAGTATCTTACATCATTCATAAGCTAAGGGCAATACTGGACAGCTGGAAACAGGAAGGCTGGACTTTATATAATCTTTCTGTATATTTGTTTGCAAATCATATCTTATAGGATTACATTTTGATTACCTGCTTTTGAGCATTGGGAAGGAGGCTGCTGGTGCTAATTGCCTCCATGGCTGTATAATTATGTTGTTCTGTCTCAGTCTTTTAAAGATTCCTGCTGCAAGTTCTACGAAGCAGAGATGGAAGAGCTGGACTTTAAGGGTGATACAGAGCCATCCCGACAGCACATCAACATCTGGGTAGCCAAAAAGACAGAAGGTGAACACAGAGCTACTCTCTTTTGTTTGTTTTTACTGTTAGGATTTGACTGCAGGGTCCTGAGTATGCTGAGTAGGATCTCCTCTGCCACTGTATTATATTTACCCCATCCATGCTAATCAGTTAGCTTATATTGAAAATGAGGTACATCTATGTGATTTTTTTTATTTGTTTGTTTGTTGTGTGTCTGTGTATGTCTGTGCACACCTGCAGGCAGGACCACTCACAGATTTGGTTTTCTCTTTCTACCAGTGTGTCCCGGGATTCTACTCAGTTCTTAAGGTTTGGTAGCAGGCAACTTCCCCTGCCAGGCCATCTGTCTTTCTCTAGTATTTATATTTATATTTTTGGTTTTGGAGACAGGTCCTCACTCTGTACCTCTTGCTATCTTATAACTCATTATTTAGACCATGGTGGACTAGAATTCAGAGATCCACCTTCCCCTGCCTCTCAAGTATATGTGTCACCATGCCTGGCTTTGTAGTCTGCTGTTAATAATCATAGTGTTAGTGCCTTCACAAGAACTTCAAACAATAATGACTTTTTCTTCTTTAAATCAGGACTTCTTTTGATATGCCTGGCATTGAACCCAAGGACTTGAATACGATAGACAAAGCAAAGTGTTTTAAAGTTGGTCTGTGTGGTTAGCTCTCAATCAGGAATCAGAAAGTGTTTTTTAAAATTTCTTGAGGCAGGATTTCTCTGTGTAGCCCAGGCTGTCCTGAAATTCAGTCTATAGATCAGGTTAGCTTTGAACTCATGGACCTGACTTCTTGTTGATACTTGTCAGGGTTGTAGCTTTAGGGACCTGTATCCTTTTAGATCAAGGGAAGTGAAATCTCCTATGAAAGTTTCTGATCAGAGCAGCAGGTGGCGCCATTTGCCTGTCAGCCATTGGCACATATCAGCCACCTCTGTTAGCTAATTGGATTAGCTTTGTTACTGTTCTATTGCTGTGAAGAGACAATGTGACCAAAGCAACTCTTATAAAAGAATGCATCAAACTGGGGTCTTGCTTATAGTTTTAGGTGGGTTATTTCATGATCATCATGGTAGGAAGCAGACAGAAAAGGTTCTGGAACAGTAGCTGGAGTTTTACATCCTGATCTACAGGCAGCAGGCAGTGAGAGAGACTTGGCCTTCTGTAGTAGGTTTTTGAAATCTTTTTTTTTTCTTGCAGGTTTAGCATTTTATTATGAATGGATTGTCAAAAGTTAATTGAATAGTGCATATTCAATTAAGGCAACAATACATGGCTTTAGTTTTTGTCACCAAGGATGAAAACCAAATCCCTATTCTAACTCCCCTACTAACTCTGATTGGGGGAAGAAGGGAGCTTAACCAAAGGTGGTCACTTTCTTTAGTCCTGTATGGCCCCCTACTTTGCTTTCAGTGTTCCTATATAAAATCTCCCTGGTCTGCTGGGACTGCCAGTTCTCTGATAAAGGAAAGTTATCTGTTCCAGGTAACCTGGGGAACAGTGTGGTGTATTTGGTTTGAGAGGGGCCTGTGACATGCTTGGACCAAGGCACCATTCCCACACCATCAGGGCTAAGAAAAGAGCAGATGTGCATTGTAGCATCTTATGGTTCCCTATTCGTTGATCTCTTCTTCATCCTCATCTTCAAAAACCTCTTCCTCATCATTGACCATGGCATCCTGGTATTGCTTGTACTCAGACACCAGATCATTCATGCTGCTCTCCAGCTTGGTGAACTCCATCTTGTTCATGCCCTTGCCAGTGTACCAGTGCAGGAAAGCCTTGTGCCGGAACTGCTCTGAGATGTGCTTGAACAGCTCCTAGATGGCAGTGCTGTTGCTAATGAAGGTGGAGCCATCTTTAGGCCCCATGGTGGGATGTCACACACGGCTATCTTGACGTTGGGGATCCACTCCACAAAGTAGCTGCTGTTCTGGATGGCCAGCATCTGCTTGTCCACCTCCTTCATGGACATGCAGCCCCGGAAGACAGTGGCGACTGTCAGGTAGTGGCCATGGCTTGGGTCACAGGCAGCCATCATGTTCTTGGCATTGAACATCTGCTGTGTGAGCTCAGGAACTGTCAGGGCACAGAATTGCCTACTGCCCCGGGCTGTAAGGGGATGTGAAGCCTGACACGAAGAAGTGCAGGCACGGGAAGGGCACCATATTCACTGCCAGCTTGCGCAAGTCGGCATTCATTTGGCCAGGGAAATGCAGTGATGTGGTAACACTGCTCATGGTAGCAGATACTAAGTGGTTGAGGCCCCCGTAAGTGGGTGTGGTCAGTTTGAGTGTGAGGAAGCAGATATCCTAGAGTGCCTCATTGTCGATGCAATAGGTCTTCTCTACATCTACATCTGTGTTCTCTACCAGCTGGTGCCCAGAGAGGGTGGCATTATAGGGCTCCACCACGGTGACGGCAAGACGCTGAAGGTGTTCATGATGTGGTCCGGGTACTCCTCTTGGATCTTGCTAATGAGCAGTGTGCCCATGCCTGAGCCTGTGCCACCGCCTAGCGAGTGCGTGAGCTGGAAGCTCTGCAGGCAGTGCTTACACTCCTTGCGCACCACATCCAGCATCGAGTCCACTATCTATCTCCATGCCCTCAGTGTAGTGGCCCTTGGCCCAGTTATTTCCGGTACCCTTCTGTCTGAAGATGAAGTTGTCAGGCTGGAAGGGTTGCCCAAAAGGCCCAGATCTCACGCTGTCCATGGTGCCGGGCTCCAAGTCCACCAGAGCAGCACCGGATACATACGTCTTAGCGGATGACTCATTGTAGTAGATGCTGAGCCTTTCCAGCAGCAGTGCTGAGTTTCCCATATAGCCTCCAGCCTGGTCGATGCCATGCTCATCACTGATCACTTCTTAAAACTCGCTACGGATCTGGTTTCCGTACTGGCCCGCCTGGATGTGCACAGTCTCCCTCACGGCAGGTGAGTCTGTGCTCCAGGTGCTGGCTCTCCCTATTGCTTTGTGACTCGGTTTTTAAAATCTTTTTTGTTTGTTTGTTTGTTTGTTTTTTAGAGACAGGGTTTCTCTGTGTAGCCCTGGCTGTCCTGGAACTCACTCTTTAGACCAGGCTGGCCTCGAACTCAGAAATCCGCCTGCCTCTGCCTCCCAAATGCTGGGATTAAAGGCGTGCACCACCACCGCCCGGCAGTTTTTGAAATCTTAAAGACTACCTATACAACACAACTCTTCCAACAAGGCTATAAGTACTAATTCTTCCCAAACAGTTCAATTGAGGACTGAGCATGCAAATATATGATCCAATGGGGCCATTCTCATCCAAACCACCACAAATCTTTAATTAATTAAAAAAATCCTTCTTTCAGATAAAATCAAAGAGTTGCTGTCTCCAGGTACAGTAAATTCAAACACTCAGCTGGTCCTTGTGAATGCCATCTACTTCAAAGGAATCTGGGAAAAACCATTTCACAAAGAGGACACCCGGGAGATGCCATTCAAAGTCAGCAAGGTAAGCACACTGCAGTAACTGAGGAGACTCCTTGGCAAGGTCCTCGATTCACATTGGCTTCTAAAACATAATAAGGAGGCTCTTCCTGTAGCCTGTGCCTCTAGTGTCTCTGGACCACTGTTCAGGCAGGATCCTCACTCAGCCTTAGGACCTTTCTCTTCCCTTCTCCTTTCACTTGTTGGCAATGATGGCTGCAGGCTACATGGTTTCAGGGCTGGCCCTGCTTCTGTCATGGGCTATGCTGTCACTGACAGATGCTGAGTCCAAACCTGATGGCAGAGCTCTGCAGTGTACTTGAAATGGTCTTTCACAGAAGTTTGAAAAATAGGAAAATCTGAACTCCAGATGTGGTTTACGAGTCTCCTTGTGGCCCTGAATGCAGCCCATCTCTTGTTCACAGTCCGTTCTTTTCAGTGTGTCCTCCCAGAAGTGCTGTCTTGTGTCTCCTGCCTCCTTCAAGATGACCACATCTCATGTTGGTTCCTCTAAAGCAAAACAGAGGGAAAATAACCTATCTTACCCTGTTGGAAAAACTGCTGAGAGCAGAGAGCTGTGTAATGAGTGCCAAGCTTATGGTTGGTGCTCAGTAGAAATTTAGTCCTGGTTCGATGGGGTAAATACAAGCTGGAACATGTTACTTGCTGATGGCCCACTGCTTTTGTAACCATATTACTTCTCTCCCCCTTCCCCCGCCATCTCTGTCTCTTTCTCTCTTCCACCTCTCCTGGTGCATATACTCCTAGGCTGACAAAAGAAATTAATTACATCACATTCTGGATCATTAACCAGACCTCAGATCTCCCAGGCTAACTTTAATTGAACCTCTGGTTTCTTAGGAAATGAACTTCATTTCATGCTTCATTTTAAATAAATTCTTCCGTTTTTCCTGATTAACTATTCCTGTCTTTGAAGTCACTGGTTGACAAGACATACCTTAGGACTTCCTTCAACTGCAAGTAATAGAAACCCTAGGTGATTATAGTTGAATTCTTGCAAGTTCATCACCAACCACGGAGGGCAGGAAATGGGTGGAGCCTGGGGCCTGCATGGGGTGATGCTTTTGGGAACTGGCTCTCCGTTCCTGGTTTGCCATTCTTAGCATGGCGTCTTTTTCCTCATGCTTGCAGCAGTGCTTTGGCTCTGACTCTGCAATTCACAGGGAATGACATAGGACTGAGAGCATGAAGCCTTTTTTGAGATCTTTTCCATATATTACATAAGTGGACCTACTTACTGTGGCTCCTGCTAAGTGTACAGCATAGAGGCATTGTCTTGCTGTCTTGTATCTACCCTAGACACAGACTGATCTGTGGCTACAGCAGCTGCTGATGGTAATCCATATATGTGGCCATGCCTCCAAAGATACAAGATTTTCTGTTCTCTGGATTTGTATTTAAATTATGAGACATGTTCCCCTGTACATTAGTTTGCCATTGTAGTCTTCAGCTGTCACTTGAGAGCCTACACTACCATGAAGTAACTGGATGAGTGTGCCAGCACTCATGAAGCTGTGTTTTTCTGGAGGAAAGAAATTTGAGATAAGCATAGGTAAGAACACAGTGGTTGCGGGAGGCCGCAGAGACACAGAGAGGCAGTGGCAGGATGCTGTGCTTGAGTGTAGATCTAGTGAGAGCTGCTGAGGAAACTTCACTGTAAGGTGACATGAAAGCAGACACCACAACATATGAAGCATATGTCCAGGTTCTGCAGACCAGCATGTTGCGAGAAAGAAACATAATCTAGTTAACCACAAACTGCAAACATCCCTATGACCAAAGGAGAGAGAGTGAAGTAGAATAGGAAACAGGGTGGACTCTTATTTTTTATCCCAGGGTGTTTTAAGGGCTTTAAATAAATTTTGTTTCTGCTACGGTAGTCCCACAAAATGGTATCCAGCCACAGCAGTGTGGTCTGAGTTGTCCTGTGCTATGACCTATGACTGCTGTGCTGAGGTCAGTGACAAGGAGGTCATCACAATATCCCAGGGCTGTGCTGGTGGCAGTGGAGGTTAAAAAGCAAAGTTAGGTTTTGATTATAATTCAGAGATACGATAATATAGTTTTGTAATGAGTCAAATCAGGGTAAGAGAGAAAGACAGGACTCGAGGACATGAAATGGTTTTGGGAACTGGAAGGAGGACATCTCTCTCAATCAGAACAAGACTTGTAGGTAGAGCAGCTAAACAAAGGAATATCAAAGTGCAGCAGCCAAATTGAGTATAAAATACATATTTTTCAGAGTTCAGGGAGAAGTCCAATATAGAACAGTGAATATTCAAAATTATGTTCATAGTCATAAGAATAAATCAGATCCCTTAATAGAAAAGAATTGCTCATAACACAACATAATACAAACGACAATTGGAGATTGGGCTAGTCTGCTCCCTGCTCTTATCACTAATATAGAGATAACCAAGTTTGCCCAGTTGATTATCCCTTTCCACGGTAGCTCTCAATGACCCGAACATCTTTCTCTAGGTTCCACCTCTTATCATCCCTTTTGTTTCCAATTTCCACTCTAAGGAACAAGTCTTAAAATGGGCCTATAGAGATATGGAAAGTCTAAACTATTTCAGATGTTTAGATACTTATAGAATGTTCTAACAGTCTCATCAAGAAAACTCTCCCAGGGGACAGTGACTCTCCTCCCCTGTGGTATTTGCACAGCATTCCCTATTTCAACATAGTATTTATCCATGATTTACAGAATGAGAAGAAACTTGTACAAATGATGTTTAAGAAGTCTACCTTTAAGATGACCTATGTGGAAGAGATATCGACCAAGATCCTGTTGCTTCCCTATGTTGACAATGAGTTGAACATGGTCATCCTGCTTCCAGATGAACATATTGAACTGAGTATGGTAAGGATCATGGGGCCTTGACAGAGCCTCCAGAGAGAAAGAATGGCATTTGAATTTCTGCTGAAGCAGCTCTCTAGGTTCCCATGATCATGTCTTTATCTTATATTAATTTGTGGGACTGGGGTGGAATTCAGGGCCTGTAGCATGCTTTAGAAGCTCTGAACCCTAGCCCTTCCCAGCTACCAAAATAAGTTACAGCCACATTTCCCTGGGCAGTGTAGAAAATCCCCATTGTCTCAAGAGCCCTGTGTGACATCACTGTCTTCACCTCTCTTCTAGGTGGAAAAGGAAATAACTTATGAGAAATTTATAGAGTGGACGAGGCTCGACAAGATGAAGGGAGAAAAGGTGGAGGTTTTCCTCCCACGGTTTAAGCTGGAGGAGAATTATGACATGAAGAATGTCCTGTGCAGGTTGGGCATGACTGATGCTTTTGAGGAGGGCAGAGCAGACTTTTCTGGCATATCTTCTAAGCAAGGCTTATTTCTGTCCAACGTCACACATAAATCCTTTGTGGAGGTCAATGAGGAGGGCACAGAGGCTGCAGCTGCCACTGCAGTTGTTATGATGGGATCATCACGGTTCACCCCCTACTTCTGTGCAAACCACCCCTTCCTTTTCTTCATTCAGCATGTTAAGACCAATGGGATTCTGTTCTGTGGCCGGATCTCCTGTCCCTGAGGAAAGGGTGTTCCTGTCAGTTTTTTACCCACTCTTTATGGTTTGCCTGTAACCCAAGTGACCTTATCCATAAGTGCAATGACAGTTATGAAATAAAGGGCTTTATGGCACCATCCTTTCAGAACTGAGTGTTCACTCCTGTGGGTTTGTTGTGTTGCTGGCCACAGAGCTCATTCCTGCTGCAGGACTCTGAGGCTGCCAACACATGCAGCCATGTGTGCTTCTGTCCCTTTTCTTGGTCGCATCAGGATCCCATCCCACTTTAAATGAAAAAAGCCAGAGAGTTGAGTCTCTGAGGAGTGGACAGTAGGGACATGTCTCAGACAGTCTCTGTGTAGAACTGAGGTTTGCAGAGACTCAGTCCTGTAGGAAAAGCTCCTTTCCCCCATATCTGATTCCTCTGTTGTATGGTATGACACATAAGCCTCTTTACATACATACTGACCACTTTCTCCTGGGGGTTGGAAACATGAGGTTACTCACAGGAATAAAGTTAACCATGGATGTATGAATAAAAACCAGGTGACTTTATTTAGTGGCGGGTATTACAAATGACAAGAAGAAAAGTATTTGTAGCAGTGTTGGTCACCTACTTGAGATACAATAGAGGCATTTATCAGAAAGGGAAGAAATTGAAGGGGCAGGGTCTGTATGAAAGAAGCATGTAGATGGCTGGCAGGAAGAACTTGCCATGACCTATGTGCAGTTTTGTAGCTGCCAGGATCCCTTCTGACTTCCCCCATGCTGTTGTGGTGACAGTAGAGCTGGGTTGTAGTGGTTTGTATACACTTGGGCCAGGAGAGGCCCTATTAGAAGGTTTGGCCTTGTTGGAGTAAGCGTGACCTTGTTGGAAGTGTGTCACTGTGTGGATGGGCTTTGAGACCATCCTCCTAGCTACCTGAGAGTCAGGCTTCTCCTGTTTGCCTTCAGAACAAGATGTAGTACTCCCAGCTCCACCAGAGCCATGCTTACCTGGATGGTGCTTTGCTTCCTGCCATGATGATAATGGACTGAACCTCTGAACTTGTAAGTCAGCCCCAATTAAATGTTGTCCTTTGTAAGATTTGCTTTAGTCATAGTGTCTCTTCACAGCAATGGAAACCCTAAGACAGAAGTCAGCACCCAGGACTAGGGTATTGGTTTAACAGGTCTGACAATGCTATTGTTTGGATTTGGGGACTCTGTTTTGGAAAATAGTGGAATGCTTTATTTGTGGTTTAATAGGCCATACTAATAGAAGCATGAAAGACATTGTTCCTGAGGGTGTTTATATGGCCTAGAGACTGTTATTGTAATATTTTGGTGAGGAATGTGGCTTCATTTTGTCTGTGTCTTAAGAGTCTTTCTGAGGTTAAAAGGTAAAGAGATTTCAATTGATTGCATTGACAAATGAAGTCTCAGAAAAGGTCAGCATAGATGTTTTTCTCTGGTTTAATCTCATGAAAACCATTTTGATGAATGGGAAGGAAGTTTAGAAAGGAAAAATATAAAATGTATGGTTGAAAGGGTAAAGGTACAACAGTGGGGCTAGTTCTTGTGTTGAAGGAGATAAACAGATTATGGGAGTGGTACTTTGGGGCAAGATCCCACCCAGCTAAGCTTATTGTTTATGTGTTTGCATTTGAACATCGGATAGTTTGCCATGCCCACTCATCACTCCAGTGGATTCCCCGTGTCAGGCCTGAAAGCTTGTTCTCGGGTTTGAGGTGCGCAGCCTCCTGGAGTTCATTTCTTGGCGTCTCCCAACTCAGATGTGTTCCAGATTGGTCTCTGCAAAAGTTTGTGGAGAGTTTTGTGTGCTTTCTTTGTTCAGGCATATAGGTGCTCTAAGAAATGATTCATACATAGCTGAAACTGAATTTAAACATTATTTCCTGGCCTCCACAGTATTTCAATGATCCTAATTGATTTTCTAGCTGTAATTAGCTTGGAATTTTTACAAGGAAGCTGCCTTATCAGACAGGGTGTCTCCAGAGTTAGAGATAGAAGTTAGATACTATTGCTCACGATAGAAAGTTAGGCACTATAGCTCACTGTAAACATAGTTAGAATTCTCGGAGCAGTTCTACACAAGGCAGAATTGCTTTACATACCAGAGAGAAGTTGAAGGGCTTCCGTCACTAATTATCTATGTTACAGCCAAGGACATTCTCAAGAACTGCTAGAATGGGACCTCCAGGTGCTTGCCTCAGAGAGACCCAGAGAATTTATCTTGGGGCTGCCAAGATAGCCCAGCAGGAAGGACACTACTGCTCTTCTGCTTTGTACCTGCCTGTTTGATCTTACTGACTTTGATGTGACCGCTACCTGCCTATGTGATCCCTGACATTCTCCCTGTTTCTGTATACTATATAAACCCGATTTTTACTTTGTGCAGATACACTCAGATTCAGCACTTCTTTGTGTTGTTTCTGTTTGTCATTTGTGAAATTCTTTGCCCACCAGGCCAGAACTCTACTCATCCCACAGAACCAGGAATCCCCGCAGAACCAGGAATCCCCACAGCAAACCCAGTCCATAGCAATAGTTAAATTTTTATGACCTAGTTACTGCTTTCATTTGGACATAAGGTGATATGACTGTTTGTCAAATGGACATAGGATAACACAAGCTTTTGATCTGGTTCTTGAGGCATAGTCACCATGAAAACCTTAGGTCCAGGCATAGTGGTGCACACCTTTAATCCCAGTACTAGGAGACAGAGGCATGCAGATCTCTGTGTTCAAGGTCAATTTACAGAGCAAGTTCCAGGACAGCTGAACTTAGGAAGTAAATGAGCCGGGAAACAGAAGCTGGTGATAGTGTGCTAGGACAAGGGAGTCACGTTCCAGTAAGTGCAGAACTTGGCAGCTTTGGCCACGTGGTTCTGGCTTTAGAGGCAAGAATAGAGGACTACTGGGACAATTGATTCTGGTTAGCTGGAGCTAAGACATTAGTGCTGGTTAAGAGACCCCTATCACTGAAGTGAGATATTCTGGGAAATGTTTTCTGAGTATGAAGAATTGTGTTAGAGAGATAGCCAAGGTTGCACCTCATGCTGCATCTAGACTTGGTAAGAATCACCCAGGTGGTACTAGGTTTGAAGATATGAAGGGGACTTGGAGAATAGCTGAGTATTAGCACTGTGAGAGGCTTGGGAAAGCCACAGGTGTAGGTGCAGCCTCAGTTGTAGTTGACAGTTCAGGACTGAAGGGACTGTGCAAGAGGTTGAGACTTGGCACCATGAAGACAGCTTATGAGAGTCTATTGGTGAATCTTAAGTGCAGTGGAAGACTAGTGAATTAGAGATGCCAGTAGTGTGAGATGATCACCAAGAATACCAGCTGCATTGGGGTGGAGTCAAGCAGAGCCTAGAGTGCTACAGAGGGCAGAGATGGAGGAGTGATCCAAGCCCTTAGGAGGAGCCCAGAAGATCACAAGTGGATCCCAAATATTGGAACAAGAAGCTGTAAAGTTGATGTTGTCATGGATACCCCAAGATGTTAGAGATGTTGGAGTGGTGGGATACCTACAATGGAAAGCTAACAAAGAGTGGAACCAGAAAAAAAATTGTGTTATAGTCAACAAAGCTTAAAGGATTTGGTGATCTGAAGAGTGTTCGGACCTCAGACATGGATATGCAGAGTTTGGAGTTTGGCTAGCTGGTTTTCTGTCTTGCCTTGGTCCAGCATTTCCTCACCATAATGTTTTGGAATAGTGATGTATATCCTGCATGATATACATCATACACCCAGAGCTAAGGCTGTTCCACAGCCCTCTGTACACAGGTCCTGCCAGAAGAGAACTAGTCTCCCAGGAGTGCTGATCCAGGCTTATAGGTCCACAGGAGGGACAAGCTTTAGTCAGAGACAGCAATACCAACTAACAACAGAGATAACCAGATGGTGAAAAGCAAGTGCAAGAACCTTACCAACAGAAAGTATGATTATTTGGCATCATCAGAACCCAGTTCTCCCAACAGGGCAAGGCCTGGATACCCCAATACACCAGAAAAGCAAAGACTCTGATTTAAAATCACATCTCATGATGCCAATAGAGGACTTTAAGAAGGACATAATTAACTCCATTAAAGAAATGCAGGAGAACACAGGTAAACAGCTAGAAGCCCTTAAAGAGGAAACACAAAAAACCCTTAAAGAATTACAGGAAAACAAAATCAAACAGTTGAAGGAATTGAACAAAATCATCCAGAACTTTAAAATGGAAGTAGAAACAATAAAGAAATCACAAAGGGAGACAACTGTGGAGACAGAAAAACTAGGAAAGAGATCAGAAGTCAAAGATGCAAGCATCACTAACAGAATATAAGAGATAGAGAGAATCTCAGGTGAAGAAAATATCATAAAAAACACTGACACAACAGTCAAAGTAAATGCAAAATACTAAAAGATCTTAACCCAAAACACCCAGGGAAATCCATGACATAATGAGAAGACCAAACCTAAGGTTAATAAGTATAGAAGAGAATGTGAAGATTCCCAACTTAGAGGGCCAGTCAATATCTTCAACAAAATTATAGAAGAAAGCTTCTCTAACCTAAAGAAAGAGATGCCCATGAACATACAAGAAGCCTACAGAACTCCAAATAGACTGGACCAGAAAAGAAATTCCTCCTGTCACATAATAATCAAAACTCCAAATGCACAAAACAAAGAAAATATTAAAAGCAGTAAGGGAAAAAGTTCAAGTAACATATAAAGGCAGACCTATCAGAATTGCACCAGACTTCTCACCAGAGACTAGGAAAGCTAGAAGATCCTGGGCAGATGTCATACAGATTCTAGCAGAACACAAATGCCAACAAAACTCTTAATTATCATAGATGAAGAAAACAAAATATTCCATCATAAAATTAAATTTACACAATATCTTTCCACAAATCCAGCCCTACAAAAGATAATAGATGGAAAACACCAACACAAGGAGTGTACACCATAGAAAAAGCAAGAAAGTAATCTTTCAATAAACCCAAAAGAAGATACCCACACAAACATAATTCCACCTGTATCAACAAAAATAACAGGAAGTAACAATCATCTTTTCTTTTCTTTTCTTTTTTTTCTTTTGGTTTTCGAGACAGGGGTTTCTCTGTTTAGCTCTGGCTGTCCTAGAACTTACTCTGTAGACCAGGATGGCCTTGAACTCAGAACTTGGCCTGCCTCTGCCTCCAACGTGCTGGGATTAAAGGTGTGCACCACCACTGCTCAGCAAAATCACTTTTTCTTAGTATCTCTTAACATTAATGCTCTAAATTTCCCCCAAAAGACATAGGCTAACAGACTGAATATATCAACAAGACCCAGCATTTTGCTGCGTACAGGAAATGCATCTCAGTGACAAAGACAGATACTGCTTCAGAGTGAAAGGTTGGAAAACAATTTTCCAAGCAAATGGTCCCAAGAAACAAGCTGGATTAGCCATTCTAATATCGAAATAATCAATTCTCAACCAAAAGTTATCAAAAAAAATAAGGAAGGACACTTCATACTCATCAAAGGAAAAATCTACCAAGATGAACTCTCAATTCTGAACATCTATACTCCAAATGCAAGGGCACCCACGTTTATAAAAGAAACTTTACTAAAGCTCAAAGCACCCATTGCACCTCACCCAACAATAGTGGGAAAGTTCAATACCCCACTATCATTAATGGACAGATCATGCAAACAGAAACAAAATAGAGACACAGTGAAACTAACAGAAGTTATGAACCAAATGAATTTAACAGACATCTATAGAACATTTCATCCTAAAATAAAAGGATATACCTTCTTCTCAGCAACTCATAATACATTCTCCAAAATTGACCATATAATTGGTCACAAAACAGGCCTCAACAGATACAAGAAGATTGAAACAATCCCATCCATCTTATGAGATCATCACAGAGTAAGGCTGGTTTTCAATAACAACAAAAATAATAGAATGCCCACATACACATAGAAGCCGAAGAACACTCTACTCAATGATAACTTGGTCAAGGAAGAAATAAAGAAAGAAATTAAAGCCTTTTATAATTTAAGGGAAATGAAGCCACAACATACCCAAACTTATGGGACACAATGAATGCAGTTCTAAGAAGAAAACTCATAGCTCTGAGTGCCTCCAAAAAGGAACTGGAGAGAGCACTAGCAACTTGACAGCACAACTGAAAGCTCTAGAACAAAAGGAAGCAAATATACCCAAGAGGAGTAGAGGGCAGGAAATATTCAAACTCAGGCTGAAATCAACCAAGTAGAAAAAAAAAAGCACTATACAAAGAATCAACCAAACCAGGAGCTGGTTCTTTGAGAAAAACAATACAGATAAACCCTTAGCCAAACTAACCAGAGGGCACAGAGACAGTATCCAAATTAACAAAATCAGAAATGAAAATGGAGACATAACAACAGAAACAAATCATCAGATCCTACCACAAAAGCCTATACTCAATACAACTTGAAAATCTGAATGAAATGGACAATTTTCTAGACAGAGGCCAGGTACCAAAGTTGAACCAGGATCAGGTAATTGATCTAAACAGTCCCATAACCCCTAAAGAAATAGAAGCAGTCATTAATAGTCTCCCAAACAAAAAGAGCCCAGGACCAGAAGGATTTAGTGCAGAGTTCTAGCAGACCTTTAAAGAAGACCTAATAACAATACTCTTCAAACTATTCCACAAAATATAAACAGAGGAACACTATCCAATTCGTTCTATGAAGCCACAATTACTCTTTTTTTTTTAGTTTCAATTTTTTTAAAAAATCTTTTGTTTATTTATTAATTTATTTATTTTACACTCCAGATTTCATTTCCCTCCTGCTCCACCCTCTGACTATCCCAAATCCTATACCTCCTCACCCCTCTCCCCTGTCTCTACAAGGATGTTCCCATAACCCACCACCACCCCACCAGACCTCTAAACTCCCTGGGGCCTCCAGTCTCCTGAGGGTTAGGTGCATCTGCTCTGAATGAACAAAAACCCAGCAGTCCTCTGCTGTATATGGGTTGGAGGCCTCATATCAGCTGGTGTATACTGCTGGTTGGTGATTCAGTGTCTGAGAGATCTTGGGGGGTCCAGATTAATTGAGACTGCTGGTCCTCCTCCAGGGACACCCTGCTCTCCAGCTTCTTCCAGCTTTTCTCTAATTCAGCCACAGGGGTCAGCAGCTTCTGTCCATTTGCTGGGTGCAAATATCTGCATCTGGCTCTTTCAGCTGCTTGTTGGGTCTTTCGGAGGGCAGTCATGATAGGACCCTTTTTGTGAGTGCTCCATAGCCTCAGTAATAGTGTCAGGCATTGAGGCCACCCCTTGAGCTGGATCCCATTTTTGGTCTGTCGCTGGACATTCTTGTCCTCAGGCTCCTATCCATTTCCATCCCTGCAGTTCTTTTAGACAGGAACAATTATTGGTCAGAGATAGGACTGTGGGATGGCAACTCCATCCTTCATTTTATGCCCTGTCTTTCTGTTGGAGGTAGGCCTTACAAGTTCCCTCTCCCCACTGTAGTGCATTTTATCTAAGGTCTCTCCCTTTAAATTCTGAGAGTTTCTCACCTCCCAGGTCTCTGATATATTCTGGAGTGTCCCCCCAACCTCCTACTTCTCAAGGTTGCCTGTTTCCAATCTTTCTGCTGACTCTCAGGGCTTCAGCCCTTTTCTCCCACCCAATACCAGATCAGGTTCCCCGCTTACCCCCACCTCTGCCTGCATCCACTTCCCTCCCATGTCCCTCCCTCCCTACCCCATTGTGATTGCTTTCTTCTCTCTCCTAAGTGGGACTGAGGCATCTTCACTGGGGCATTTCAGCTTGTTGAGCTTTTTGAGTTTTGTGGACGGTATCTTGGGTATTCTGTACTTTTTTGTGGTGCTAATATTTACTTATTAGTGAGTATATACCATGCATGTCTTTTTGCGTCTGAGTTACCTCACTCAGGATGATAGTTTCTAGTTCCATCCATTTGCCTACAAAACTCAGGATCTCCTCATTCCTAATAGCTAAGTAGTATTCCATTGTGTAAATGAACCACATTTTCAGTATCCATTCTTCTGTAATGGGACATCAGGGTTATTTCCAGCTTCTGGCTATCATAAGACCGCTATGAACATAGTGAAACATGTGCCCCTATGATATGGTGGGGCATCTTTTGGGTATATTCCCAAGAGTGATATTGTTGGGTCTTCATGTAGATTTATTTCCAATTTTCTGACAAACCTCCAGATTGATTTCCAGAGTGGTTGTACCAGATTGCAATCCCACCAGCAGTGGAGGAGTGTTCCTCTTTCTCTGAATCCTCTCCAACATGTATTGTCACCTGAGGTTTGGAGCCATTCTGAGCAGTGTAAGGTGGAATCTCAGGGTCATTTTGATTTGCATTTCTCTGATCACTAAGGACTTTGAACATTTCTTTAGGTGCTTCTCAGCCATTCAAGATTTCTCTGTTGTGAATTCTTGGTTAAGTTCTATATCCCATTTTTTGATTGGGTTGTTTGTTGTTTGTTTGTTTTTTGTTTGTTTTTGGTGGTTAGTTTCTTGAGTTCTTTATATATTTTGGATATTAGCCCTCTATCAGATGTGGGATTAATGAAGATTTATTTTTTCCCAATCTGTAGGTTGCCGATTTGTCTTATTGACTATGTCCTTTGCCTTACAGATGCTTTCC